>NW_023998423.1:13096247-13161743 GCF_014805625.2 Glossina fuscipes | reverse complement strand
TAATTTTTCTTTTTTTTAATTTTAAAATGATTATAATTTAAATATTAAGGAGTAAACCAAGTATAGTCTTAGAAAACAAAAATTAAATACTTATTAATATTTGTAAGTAAATATTTCGAAGAATTTTTTAGAAAATGCAACAACAACAAAAAAAAAATAATATAAATAAATACTGCCGAACTGTACTGTACTCTTTCGAATAAATTATATATAAATATATTTTCTTTCTTTACACAGCAAAATATTAAACATCATATAATAATGTGATATTATGTTAAATATAATTATTATTAATTTTTTTATATATAATTTTATTTTTTTTTTTTTTTTTTCAAAGTACATAAAAATGGTACGAAAAATAAAAATATTTTTGTAAAAATGCCAACAAACTTTATTGCTTTAAGAGAAAAGCAGTTGCGGATTAAACTTTGGAAAGGGGAAAAGAGGAAGAAAAGGCATTCATTCATTCAGGAAGATCTTTTGAAAAAGAAATTGCATTAACAAGAAAAACATAAGAAATTTGTCCTTATCAAAGGGGACCAATTTTTATAGTCACTTCCTTAGGATGGGGCTATACTCACTTTGTCATAATGTTTGCAACATCCAAAAGGAGGCTTCAGAAACCCTATAAATTGTACATGTTCTTGATCGGCTCTTGAAATTCTGCACGTCTGTCCGTCTCTGTGATGTGTGTTGTTGACACCCTCCTGGTTGCAAAACCAAAGATGTCGACCTTAAAGATAGTAGAAACTATGGAAGTTTCTGCACGCCGAATGGCATTGAAAATGAGCCAAATTGTTTAGAGCAAACGCCCGCAGCTAATCGTAACGTGAACCCAACTCCCTTTCTCGTTACTCACAAATTATAAAAAAGAGAAAGGTGCAATTTTCTACATTTCCTTTACGGAGAACTCCACCACTTACGGAAGCATCCATGCCCATACGAAGTTATAAGTGATTACATTTTCTTTTAATCATGTTTTTGAGGTTTTGTGCTTTTTAATCATAAGATGAACTAACCAACGCTAAAATACATATGGCCACATGATGGATTCCTTTTTTCTTAATAACACCATCGATATGGGTATCAAATAAAAACGCTTGGAGATAATCTTTATTCCATTCACTTTTTTATGACCATGAATAAAATCATGAGTCTTTAAAAATTTTAATAGCGGTGTATATGAGGGATTCGGGCCCAGCCGAACATAACTACCTTACCTGTTTTTTTACATAATTTTTCTTTTAATTTCTTCGTACAATTGTGGCAAACATGTCTAGATGCCTGCTTGTCTTTGCCATCATAGAGCTTCGTTGAGGGCAAGAAGATTTATTAGAGTAATATTTAAAAGGCGCTTGGCGTACTCAAGTCTTTCATCTTGCGTTCAACCTTTAACAACTTTTGATTTCGAGAATCTAATAAGAAATTGTCTTTCGCCTCTACGTTATAATTCCCTAATTTTCACTTTTATAATTATTTTATCGATCGAACTATGTGTCGTTCGGCTTCATTTTATAGATTTCTGTTTACTTTGCAGAAGAAGAATTTCATTCACTTCACGTAACTCTGATTACAAAAATTCAGCAAATTATTCGATTTCACTTATGCACAACATATTTACTGAAACGATCGGGGCAAGGATAAAGTGTTCGTAAGTTATTGTTAGTGCATTAATTGCGGGTTGACTCAAACAAATTATCCGCATGAGTAGCCGAGTAAGCGCAAGAATCCACATTCCCAAGTGAGTCAGTCAGTCAGTCATATCTCAGTAGAGTTTAATTCGGTCGTAACTATAACGAGTACTCAGTCAGTATTTGGCACACACGAACTGAGTTGCGGTCACCATTCCCTTATGTCTTTCTTTCTCTTTCTTTATTTGTTTCTGACTATCATCGCCTTACGCAAGAAAGGATCACAAGAAAAAAAGGAAAATATTTGCTGATTTTTTCAACTATTTGAAAGTACTTTAATCTCAGTCTCATTCAAGGTATGATATTCTCCAGCAAAATCAGATCGATAGTTAACTGTCCACTTGTATCTAAAACATGAAGTTTGTTTCTTTCTCTTTTAATATGTCTATATTTTCAATATTTATTTTAGAAATTGTTTCTAGAATTTTTTTCATTTCATATATTAAATAAATTAATAAACAATATTTTTTGGTTTCCAAATAAATAAGTTTTTCTTTCTTTTTTTTTCTCTCTTTTGTAGTCTTTGAAAAAGCGTCAAAGTCTCCACGCAACAAATATGCAAAACTACCTTTGCATGATATGCAAAAATGATACAAGTTGCAAGATAGTGGCGAGCAAGCCATACTTAACATTGTTTATGCTATATATAAATATGTATACGTTTATAGTTAACTAATTTAATTAATTAATATATATATAAATCTTACTGTACTGTACTGATATAAATATAATCTTACTGTAATATTTAATTCATCTGTTTAAATAATTTTAAATAAAATACAAATACAAAATTTATGTCCACACATAAAAAATTATGTCTGCCTTTAAATACAATTTTTTTTTTATGCGATTGCAAACTTATTTCAACTACAAGTCGAGAATTGTTGCTCGGTCAAACGAAAGATCTCCACTCGTGCATTACTCCGGTCCGGGCAGAGATTATCCCAAAGCCATGCCCACTATCAAAAACAATCGGTTATTTTATGTCATCTTTTCCATGTTAAGGGATGGGTGTATAGCGAAAAATAGTTTACGATAAAAATCTACATCTTTTGCTCTACGATTTACAAAAACAAATTCGAACTAAGTCTAAACAGCTCTTTGGACGTATGCACATTTGAAGAAGCAATAAAAACAGAATGCATTCACTATTCGTGGGCGGCAGCGCATCGTTCATTTTTTACCTGAAATAAAAGAAAATAAGAACGTAGGTAAGTAAATCCGTCAATAAAAATATATTATATTTGACTTACCTTTACTTTAGTAGTTTCGTCGCCCGATTTTCATTACTTTCCTGAGAATGCCGTAACGTTTTTGTTTTCCGGCTCCCTCCAATATTTTCCTCTCAACAAAACCAAATGAGTTCTGTGATTTGCCTCATTGTGGCAGGATCCTCTATTTGCAAAAAAGTCAAGTCGTGCCACCATTGCGGCTTATAGGCGCTTGCCTATGTCAGGCGCCGTCATATTCGTATGCATTGCTGCGTCGAAGAAGTCGTACACTTTGTCAAATTCCTCGTTGACAAAGGGTTTTGGCAGCGCTGGGCACAAGTATTGCGACCTGTATAGTAAATGCTTATTCTTGTCCTTCGCCACTTGCATTCCGTTTAGTACCTGGCAAAATTCGTCTGTTTTCTGTCAAATCTCTGAGGCAATCATGGCAACTGATCTGGTCACGTACGTATCGCCCGACACCGTACCCCGTGAGCAGACACAGGTAACTATCCAGCTGACCTGTTGTCAGGTTAGTAAATACTTCTCCATCGAGCGCGAATGGTCGAAACTCTTCTTCGGGCTCTCCTTCTTTGTTGTAGTTGAATTTATTGATCAGTTTGTAGTCGTGTTGAAGTACAAATCTATTCACGTGTGCCGATATTTGTTGACGCATTAACCTGTTCTACAATTTCAAAATATGCTCTAATGGTCTCGTTAGTTTTCTTTGATTCACCGCCATCTTAATGAAAAAACGTTCCAGGAGATCCTGGCTTACCCTATATGATGCTACCTTCATGCCACGGTAAGCCTCCATCAGGTCGTCCATTATGATGACGAAATTGTTTATGGTCGTTAAGGCGTCGGTGATTAGTTGTTCCATAAGTCTTCAGATATTCTTTTGCGGCTTGCAGTTTTCTTTGTAGGTGTTCCCAAGTAGCCCCTTAGTATCCCGGCCGTTATTGTACTCCGATGGAATTTTAATGTGCGCTCGGCACTATCCCGTTCCTGACCTACGGTGAAGATGTTCGCATCGATTGCCGCCTGGAGCGACGTTGGTATTATGTCACTGCAAAATAGTACCAGGTAATCGGCATTCCGTAGAGACTTTGTACGACATTCCTTCGCCGTCAGAAATCTGATTTCGGCCTGTCTCTGCTTGAAAGTTGTGTTTGTAAGCTGAAATTTACCATTTCGTCATCTTGTACTTTCCTTTTGAACGATTTGAGCAGGTGAATATAGTCGTGTAGGAGCAAAATTGTTTTGATGCTGCCGTCTGCTTGTTTTCTCTTGTGTACGTCGTTGGAAAAGTACTTCGCCCTGTCTTCGTTGGAAGACGATCTTCCGCAGACGACAGTTTTGACATCTAGTTCGATTTCCTCTGCCAGCTTGATGACCTCTTCCACTTCGCTGGCATCAGCTTTATGGTTAGTGAGTGGTGTTGCACTTAGCACGATGTTGAACGGTGTCAACAGACTTCGGGCGGCGAATATAAGTGCTGATACGTACTCCACCATTTCCCCTTTGGGCGATAGTCCGCAGCCGAGAACCCTATATTCAGCTCGGCTGTAGATTACCCCTTTCCTCGTGAAAACTTCATCGAAGTTAATCTGGACTATTTTATCGTGAGCACTTAACTTGCTTACGACTTGTTGAATGCCTCCGTATCAGTCACTCCGCTTTCAGCTGAGTCAACTTTCTGGTCTTTATTTCTCTTAAATGTGGCAAGTTCTGCTTGGAGCTGCTCCACGAATAAGTACCGTCTCCCTCGATGTGGTCGGTCCGCTTTTCATAATGAACATAGCTTTGAATTTCTCTTGGAAAGTAAACGTAAATATCAGCCAACCCATGTTACCAGCATTGCGTCCATGCCACAAATAAACTACACATTCAATTACAACTTCAGGTGGTGGCTTATTATCACTTACTTCAACGGCGGCATCTTCGGCATCATTCAAAGGAATGCAGTAGCGACATAAAAACATAAATTTCTTGCCTTCCAAAACGAAAGCTTCTATAGCCTGTAAATCGTAATTGCAATCTTCCTCTAATTGCTCTGCTTCAATTAGAGGCAAAACAGCCAAATCTGCCCGTATTTCTTGCTGTTTAGCCCATTTATTTAAATCAGCTCCAGTCTTTGCTACGGAAATAGAAGTGCGTGTAAAATCTACGGCCATCACTTCGTCCCAACCGATAAATTTGCATTTGATGATCTGAGTTTCAGTGCCCTCTTGTAAACGGGTAACCATAGCGTACAGAGATCGCTCAATCATGGTAAACAGCTCACGTGAAAGTTTAATGGCTGCAGCACGAATAAACTGTTCAAATGCCTACATGCGAGTACATACATTGGTACAACTTCACCATATGCAAGGTCATTATTTATAATGGATACTTATCGAGTTGAAAAAATACCGAAAACCTGTTACCTTTACTATCAAGAATCTTTATTTATTCATTAAAAATCAGTACACAATCAGTTATTTTATTACGGCTACCGTCAGCAAATATATGTTTTTTCTTTAATGTTCAGATTTTCATAAGAAACTTAATTAGCGCCTGAAAACTCAAATATTGGACTATTAGCGACTATTTAAAGTAAAATATCTTTTTTAAATATTGCGGTTTAAGGAATTTGCATTATAATTTTAAATTTTTCATTTTATTTTTATCGAAAAAGAAAATGAACAATCTATTACAAATTATATTCCAATTTACTTCGAAAATAAAAGTTATAATATAAGTGTAGCAATTAATTAATTTACGCAAAAGAAAAAAATTAATTGCAGATTAAATAAAATAGAAAAGAAAAAAGCAAGACAAAGCTGTTGCTGTAATCTTTCCATATCATCGATTTCTACGCACTAAGATATTAATTCAAAACAAATATTAAAGTCGAAAGGATCGCTTCACGCGCATGTATATAAAAAAAGTTTTTTTTTTTTTTTTTTTTTTAATTTTAATAAAATAAAATAAATTTTAGTTAAACAACAGTTATCGCACAAGAAAACCTTTTTAGGGTAAAGTATACCTAACGTAGGGTACTTCGACGTCTTCGCCTTCTTCATCATTACAACAGATTTCAAATACCAATGAGCGTTCATGAGGTTCTATACGTTTTTTGGAGACACGTCTTACTACTTCGCTCATCGGTAGTGGTAGACGTTCCGCACACTTGGCCTTAGGCATAAAGAATGAGTAAAGCATGGAAATGCCTTGCGATAGCATGGTAATCTTAAGTTTCTCTTTCTTTTCGAAATAGTCGAGAAATTCTTGCAAAGTCATTTCACCGGGTACCTCAAACCGATCCCATAAGGTCCAGTTTTTATCGTAATACGTATTGCTTTCTGCGCGTTTTGGCTCCGAGAAGGTAACAAAAGGCAAAGCTAAGTTTGCAAAACCGTTCTTGAACTTTGACAGATCTTTATGGCTACAAGTAACGATAGAGTTTGAATATTTGCATACTACTTGTTTAAAAGACATTTAACTTACCCCATAATAAGTTTGATAACTTCAAGTACAACCCAACCGGAAACCAATGAAGTAGTGGTAGCAATGGCTGGTATAATTTTGCCAGCAATCAATTTTGATTTGTGACGGTCGGCTGGTGGTATCTTATAGTTGGCGGCTCGCAAATTTGATGCGGCTACAATGAAATCCATGTGCAGATTAGTGTCATCATCTTTTTCAAATTGCAAAGGTGTGATCGAAAAATTTAATTTTCCTAATGCTTGCAGTTCGTTGAGTATTTTATTGACACGATCTTGATCGACTTCAGAGCCATCATGATTGTTAGCTTCAGCAGCTGCTGCAGCTTCATTAGTTTCAATTTTAACACCCGAACGAGGCTGAAATTCTGGTACCTAAAACCGCAAATTAAATGGTTTAATTTCTTATGATTTATTTGAGAGAAACTACCTGGACAGATTGTAGTTTACAAGCAATGTATTCACGATCGCGCATTTGAGGAATGCCGTAGACTTGAGCCATTAAATTTGAAGCCGCGTAAACGAAGTCCAAATGTAAGGAATTTTTGACATCGAATAGCAAGGGTTCGGGGCAGCGTTTTGGGCCAGACCAGAAAGGCTGGCCACTTGAGGTAACCTGATCGGGAGGAAAATTGTATAACAATTGTTTAATTTGATTTGCATACTGTTCCTCCCAGTACAAGCGAGCCCACTCTATACAATCAGCAAAATCTTTTGGTTTATTATCAATCAAGGCTTTCTGTGAGACAAAAATGGAGTTACACAGTGACTTCGATTAATTTTAGGTAGTTTACTCACTTTGACCGATTCTAATATTTCCAAAGGTTGAATACCAGTAAGCTTAAGAGTGCGTTCTATGAAATTGGGATCGGTTATGTAGAGGGCAGCATTTTCGGCGGTTTGACTAAAAACACCTTCAAAGCAATCTCTCGCCCATTGCAATGTATGTTCAATGGCATTCGGGAAATTCTTTAAAGTACATATAGGAATACTCTTTTCGGGTGGGTCTTGAGAAGAACTATAGGATTCGGTTAAGAAGGGCACAATGACCTGCACATTGCCCATAGTGCCTAGAGTGCCGGACTCCACTAGAGGTATACGATTGAAAACACATTTGCGATCCATATAAATACGGGCATCTACGTTATCCAAAGCATTAGTAACGCCATCTAATTTCCCAAAAAATTCCTCCGAGAAGACCCTCTCTGTTTCGGAACCTACGCGCAATTCATATGCCGTGACTTTAGCTTCGGGATTCATCATACGAATCGCCGCTGCGGCTGTTTCAGCCTTTGGCTTTTGCACATCTTTTGGCCGAAACAGGAACTGACGATTTAGATTCGATTTTTCAATGAGATCCATATCGGTAATGAACAATTGGCCATTGCGGGTGCCTGCACCAATCATGGCAAAATTCTTAATCAGTTCACAACCAATGGCACCTGCTCCAACGACGAAGTATCTTTGAAGTAAAACATAAAACTTTAAATTATTTGCGACAACAAACATTCTAGGAACTTACTTCACGTCACTCAATTTCTCTTGGAATTTTTTACCAAAAATGGCTATCTGAGCATCGTAACGCGACCCAATTGGCTCAGCATCGCTTTCTTCAACCTCATGGTCCGGTAAACATTCAATAGCATCGTAATACAACCACTGATAGACTGGAGTAAATTTTCCACTACAGGCTTTAAGCACCTCCTGAGCAACAAACCCACCCATTGCAGCATCTATTGGGCATGTATTGCCCGCACAAATTTTGGCGAAAGTTAGCACCAAACTTTCCAATACGTTGTTATCCATATCCTTGCACATATTCAAAAACTTCTGGGCATCTTGCGAATTCCAAGGACGTGGCATTCTGCCGTTTTCTTTAATGTACTTATGCAGTGCTTTAAACGCCACATGTAATGTGCCCGGATGTTCGATTTTAACAAAATCGGAAATCAAGAATTCTGGCTCCTTCTCAGCCACTTCTAGCGATTTAAAACTAATTGTCTTGGACATTTTTACCTGAGTAGCTATACCGCCAGAAACATATTCACCAAATTTACTGGTATCTCCAATGCTGAAGGTATATGGTCCCAACACACTAATTTTCATTGGAGCACATCCATTCAATTCGTTCATGCCTTGCACCTCAGAGAAAGTTACGTAATCGCCATCACTAAGGCCATGACGAGTTTCATCTAAACAAGTAATAACGCCTTGCGAATCTCGTGTAATGCTGGCAATCATGGTGGAAATAGGTTGAGCACCATCTTGATCATAGATGGTGAAATTCTCTCCAAAGTCACAGAATACTTTGGCAAATAAGCCACGAGTCTCGGCAATAATCAAAGCAATATTATTATTATGAGCAAACGCTGCAATACGATGCTGTTCGGCGTCAGTGCTCGTGGCCAAAACAATAACACGGAAGTTCTTAAGAAAATCTTCAGTCAATTCTCCCGTATAGGAAGTGGTACGCACATAATTATTCAACTCAGCTAATTTGTCACGAGTGGCCTCCGCACGATTTTTACCAACGTCAGCATCGGACAAATAAAACTGAGAAGATAAGTCATAAATCTGGAAAGACAACACAAACAATTATTTGATATTTGCAAAATCACGCAAGCAAAAAAATGATGAAATTCTGATGTAGTCAAGATTATCGCATAATGCAATAACAACATTGAATACAATAATAGTGGTGGCGCAAAAATAACTTAAGGCAATCAGATACAAAGTGGTGGCGGGAGAGAGAGTAAGCGGCGTAAAATAACTAACTCAGCGTGAAAGAAAAATCAATGACTTGGAATTTTATTTACAATATGAATAAATACAACACCGACCCATAAATTTTTGTTTTCATTGAGGATATGGCATAAAAAGAAGAGCCAAACGTTAATTTTTGGCGGGCGAAACGATTGCGAATGCAGTGAATGGATGGTTCGCAAATTCTTGCAACAAAAAGCAATCGATAGACAGAGAATAAGAGGGAGTTAGAAGTACATAAACAAACAGGGTTCCCCTGCTACGTTACATTTTTCAATGTCCAGTTTACAGCTTCATGATGCGGTATGTATGCACAAAGTGCATCAGAAGACAGAAAATAATATCATTGTTTTCGTGCAGTAATAACATTTCAGTAAAATTCCCTACTTTATGTTATAGAAGAAGAGAAAAACGTCAGCTTTATTTTATACAAGAACAGTAAAAGCATCAACCAAGTGAACGTATTATTCAAAAAACTTTTTCCAAACTGTCTGTATTTCTCGTAAAATTTCGAATCACACACAACATTTGGAATTCCTCAAATTTCAGAAAATGTTAAAAAAGGAGACCTCTCGTAATAAGAACAGTTATAAAAGGTTGAAATCATTTGCCAGAACGCTGTTTTAAAGGTAAAACTAACGGCAACACTGCACAAAACGAAAGCAAAAAATAAATAAATTTCTTCTTTCCAAGCAACCACCACTAAATAGATCTTTAATTAATTAAAACTGCCAAAATATTATTAAAAATATTAAGCCTTATTAACCAAAATGCCTTTGGTGAAAAACTTTCCTGCAAGAACAACTTTTCTAAATTTATTCGTTGATGTCAATGCTTTTTTAACACAGATGACTCAGAAATATCTACTTTGTTGTAATTTTGGAAAAATATTAAAAAAAAGAGAGGAAAACTATATCGATTAAGTCGAATTGTAATTGCCTTCCTAAAGAAAACATCGCTTCCATTTTAAAAGGACTATGAACCACATTTTTATTGCAATAAATTCAGAATACCATAGGCAACGGCTTGATACATATATCAATTCTCCATTATAGAAAAATTAATTCAAGATATCTGCTGTATCTGAGAAGTACTATTTTCTTCTAAACTTATTCTCAATTATTTTTATCTCTTTTTACATTTTGAGAACCGAACGAAAGTAAATTTTTGCTAATAAATTTTTAAATGGCAGTGCTGCGTTATATGTGTGTACAATTTTGTATGAATTTCATGGAAAAAACACCAATTTTCTTTAGAGAAAAAATAAACCGAAAAAATACTTTGCACACATAAATATACCTACGTGCACACGCACACGAAGATATTTGTGAAGGAAATGAAGATACTTTATAACAATGGTTAGCTTTTCTATCTGAAAACATATATAATTATCGGCGATATGAACTCAATTTTACACAGAAAACAAATTTTTCACACTCACAGAGACGACGATTGAACACAAGCATTAAGCAAACAATCAATTATTACAAGAAGAGAGGGGGGAAATTCTAACCACAAAAACACAAATTTTTACTTGAAATGAAAAATCGATTTTTTTTCTAATGAGCAAAACACGAAAACAAAGCCAAGGGGATTACTTTTCTTCTTTCTTTTTACCATTTTTTATGGGAAGAATATATTACTCACCGTACAATTTTGAGTATCATGAAGAGTTATGGATTTGACACCACCCAAAATAACATTTTTTGCTATTTCCAAGCCCAGGCCATTTAAACCGGACAATAAAATATCTGAGTTGGCCATGCGACGCATAGCATCATGACCAAGCACATATAATTGCCGTGAGTACAGAGACTCATCAATATCGCCAGTGGCTCCATCACTCTGGGAATTCGTATCCATTGGTGTTGCCGAGTTGTTGGCGCTGCTGTTATTGCTAGTGCTTGTTTTCGTTGTAGGGTTAGGATTTATTATTGAGCTGTTGCTATTGGCGCTTATTTTGCAGTTGGAACCCACAACACTAGTTTTTTCTTGTTCTTTAGTGCACGAGGAGCTTTGCTTGTCGCTGTTATTAATATTCCTGCTTTCTTTATTCACTGCTGACGATGTACTAATGCCGCCGCCGCTGTTCTCGCTCGTTGTACTTTTCGAAACGAGTGAGCCGGCTGCGTTTTTGCAACTTGACGAAGCTAACGAGCAGGATGACAATACTAACGATGCTGCTGATTTACCAGCAGTTGTCTCACTCTTAACGCTTTTGTCAATTTCGTCGCCTGCTGCGCCGCTACCGTTATTGTTGTTTTTGTGGGAACTCGTGGAGGTTGGTGACGAGTTAGGTGCGAGCTTCCGTTTCTTAGCTACTGGTGGCTCAGCGGTAGTGGAAGCTGCCTGCTCGGCTAACTGGGAGCTAGAAGACATCGGTGGTCAAGCAGTAAGACTCTGTGGGCATCAAACTCTCAGTCTCGTACAACGAAACAACCGGTCTGCCTTATGTCTCTCTCCTCCACTATTACTATTTCGCAATTAATAGTACTCAACTCACAGTCTCTTATAGTTTTTGTCTTTGCAAACCACAATTAATTTCTTTCGTTTGAAATTATTCTACCGACACAACACAAATTCTAAAAAATCAGGAAAAAATTAAGTCCACATAAAAAGCCACGAATTCCTTATAAGATTATTCAAATTGAATTTTTTTCTATTTTTATTCTATTAAATCATCCACGATTCTTTACACTAAATGCGACTTTTTCTTTTGTGTTCATTTGACAGCTGCGTCTCTTCTAACGGCACAAACACACATACCGCAAACGGTAAAACTTTTTGCTGACTGTGTCTGGTTTAGAGATTCTTTATGCACATTATATTAAATTATAGTATTACTTATAAGCATATAATCATCTATTAGCAGTTCATTAATTCATTGCCACTATTTACCTGCTATCCTAAATCATTGAACATAAACTTATTCGTTATATTGCGAATTTATATACAAGAAAAGCACATTTAGATAAGTTATACCGTTTGACAAATGCGAATCACTGCAAAATTCAAAAAGAGTGTTGTTCTTGCCTCGTGAAATGTCGCCATCGGTAGCGTTGCCGTAAACAAGCATTTCAGCGCAATTTGCAATCAATATGTTACAGCATTTTACTGCTGTGAACTTGAAATTGCAAATTTCCCTTAAAGGAATTTCTAGAAGAGAAATGTCTACTAATTTCTCTCTAAAGTTAGGTCATCGCTTGGATCAATTAAACGGTCGTTTGAGGAGTTCGATGATCGTTCAGTTATAAAAAGGCTTTATATAAAGTTAGTAAGACCAATGTTTGAATATGCGTCTGTTCGGTGATCTCCTTTCTATAGGCGTTATGCAGTTTCAAAGGAATTCCGGTTCTTTACCTTTTAGAATTTGAATTGAGACCTGTTCGTCGCTTTGCTTCCTTATGAAAACAGGTTGCTTCTGTTATTCTTACCGTCACTTAAGAAACTTAGATTTATTCTCGGCACTTCCTTCTTAATTAATCTGCTAAATGGTACTATCGTACACTTAAATTACTTGGAGAGATAAACTTCAATGTCCCAAGCCGGCTCTCTAGGAACTTTGCTTTAATAAATCTTAGTCAATGCAGACATAATTACTAGCTTTTTATAATTAGCTTTTCAATCCTTTTAAAGTCTAAGTGGTATATATAGTTTAATCTCAATATCAGATTTATTAAAAGCTATCGATACACGCACCTTCCCTATGTCGTATCAAAATGAGATTCTTATCTCGATATCTTTATAGGATTCAAAAATTGAATTACATTTTATCAATCCGTTGCCGAGCTTTTACATGTTTGCAACGGGTCGGAGGTTCACCTCTAAAAATAATTATGCCTCTGTTCTAGATGTGTACCTGCCTTTTTTTCTGTGTTTATTTATACACGAATTTTGTTCTTTTTATTTTTCCTTAAATACCTTTTAATCGTTATCAGTAACGCTTAGCATAAGATTTATATTTAAGAGCCAATTAAGTTCGGCTGTTAACGAGCTGCGAGATGGGCTGCGACATTTAAAGCACTAAGTGAAAAATTGAAAAATTTTCAGTGTAGAAGCGATTAAAAATGAATATTGAACTAAGATAACCTAACCGTCACAACTGTTTTCAAATATTACTCGATATTATCCATATTATCCACATTAAAGTTAAGTTGTTGGCGAAAGAAAGAAGAAGAATATAAAAACTTTTTAATTGTTTATGAAGGCACAAGTTCCCTAATTTAAGAATTGCGTGGATACAGTTGATTGTTTAAGTAAATAGTTATGATCATATGCTAAGCACGCTCAATAAAAAAACGTAAATTGGTAGCAGGGTCCCTCGGCTGTTATATGTCAATACAATACGGAGAAGACTGTTTTTTGGGATAAGAATGCGATAATTACGTTCTTCTCAGGTTAAGTTAAAAATTTTTTGGTTAAATCGTAGGTAAATTTTTATAAAATATGTACATTGATGCCTCATAAAACCTCCATATACTTTACCAGTTTGTGATGCGAGGACCATCGCAGTCATGATGATGATGATATTGGCAAAAACCAAGAGTACTTCTGGATGAGCTTTAATAGAATTTAAAAGCACCTAACATAGATACTACGCCGCAACCATCTAATAACTCCAATATTTACCGACAATGTTCAACAAACAAATTAACTGAAATCGAAGAACACGTACAAATGCTGTACTACGCCCTGTTTGCGTCTAGGTGCTTTATATTATCGATTGTATCAAAAGGAATATTAAGTTAAATTACTTGTGCTTTAAACACTTCATTTTACATATGTAGCGTATTTACAATTTTTTATAATAAGCCTCCAAATAGTCGAAATTTCCAACATATGTAGCTACTCAGCATTCACTTTTGATAATCTGCGATAACTACTTAACTTGTTTATGCCGTTAATCTGAAGAAATCATCAAACATCATTTGCACTTAATTTGTCAATGGTTGACGATAAATTGCATAATTTTGGAACTCAGTGGCGTTAGCCGTACGTATTATAGCAATATTTAAAAGGTCATGTAAAAATTGTTAATAGAAAAAAAGAAACCAAAGAGCTTTCTAAGGAATTCAAATTAGTTGAAATACTAGCTGAGGACTACTAGAGACTCAAAGGGTCAAACTTTTCACTTGAAAGCCAATTATAGTCAACTTAGAGATATTCTCTTGTTATACTACTGTATGTGTATTCACAATTTTTGGTACAAAAGTTCGTACGACGGTGTCCCTATCCAGAAGGACGTAACATTAAATTTTTGTCGTGCAACGTTTGTTAAATAGCAACATCATAGCGGTTTGTTAAATTCAATGATGGTTTTTAATAGTCGGATGGAAGAAAGTTGGTAAACCTGAGAGACTGCGATGCCTGCGGGAAAAAGGAAAGAAGATGAACAGAAAACAATGTATGCGAAGTGAAGAGAGGACAACAAAAAAGTTTTTGTACATTATTACAGATTATAAAAAGATATTATTTTTTAAGGAAAACTAACATTTACTTTATATATTTGAGTTGAAGGTTTTAAGTTTCTTTTGTGACATAATAAGGCTCGGAAATCTTCGGTAATTGTATTGTATAAAATGCCTGGAAACGTCTTATAAAAGTGACAAAATAGTGAAATATTTTTTTATTGATAAAATGTGAAAGTAAATGAAAATCTGCGTTTACAACACAGCGTTGCCATTAAAAATACTTTCGTTGTCTAATTTATTGTTGATATATGTGCAAATATTTCTACATAAATGATAACGTTAAGAGTAATTACAATATACAGTCGTCAGGCTATTATAAGCTGTTCTTAGCATAATCGAGAAAGAAAATTCGTTACAAATTAACTGTAGTACCGATAATGGACAAAGCCAAGAGTGTGGAAGCGTTTCTATGCGTGGAACCTGTTCATTAATATCATAGTGACAGTGAGTTGTGCGTTTGTTCGTTTACGAAACCAAATAAAAACTAAGCTAAATATATAATTTTTCTTAACTAAGATAATAATCCAGACACAAATCCGAAGGTGAAGTGTAAAGAGTGTTTGCATGGAGTAAGAATTTCGAAATGCAACAAATTGGTACAAAAAAGTGATGAAAATAAGTTGAATGCTATGAGCAACACTTGTGACTGAACACTTACGTTTTCTTGCTAATTTTATGTTCATCTTAATTTTAACATTTCCGCGGATGTTAGCAACAAAGACAACTCGACTTCGGTCTATTATTTGTATGCAATGTTTCTCTTTTCTTCAATAGCAAATTTGTGCCGTTGAGAACAAAGCAGAAATATATTATGCAAGATGGCTACACAAGCACGACAGCGTATAGCGATATTTTGTTTCAAGTAGAAAATGTGAATATATTGGGAACTTTATGCGTATCTTTTGGCGATAAGAACAGTAGAGCTGGAGTTAAATGACTACATTTTTTTATGTGTAATAATCAGCAAATTACTAACCGTGTTTAGTCAGTAAAAATGTGCGTAGCCGTATAAATGCAAATATTTGATAACGTTAAGAATAATAACAAAAAGATATAATCGTCAAGCTATGGAAGCATTTATGTGTTTGTTCGTTTACGAAACAAAATAAAAACTAAGCTAAATATATAATCTTTCTTCACTAAAATAATGATCCCGAAAGAAAACCGATGGTGAAGTGTGTTTGGGTGGTGTAAGAATATTTAAATGCAACAAATTTACACACAAAAGTAACGGAAAATAGTTAAAAACAATGAGCAAATATAGCAAAACTTCACTCTAATTTCAACATCTCCGCGGACATCAGCAACAACCACAACAGCAACAAAAACAACGGCAACAGCTAGAAAAATAGAACAATCTGTAACATGTATAATCGCAACATCGTCACAAACAACAACTGTAGTAAATCATTATTCCCGTTTTCATCATCAACACTAACATATCGGCAGCGTCTCCGAATTCTTTTCGATGTTGAGTAAACTAAACGGAATAAACTCAAGTCCAAGCTAAACTGTAATATTTCACATTATCACCTAAATACGTAAACACTAGGGAATGTTGCCTAATCAAATTGAAAATTCCTTTTTAAATGATTCCCAATCCTTTTATCGCCCTCTTTTTCTCTATCTATCTATCTATCTTTCACCCGCGATCTGCCTTTATATCAGTTTATCCCCTTTTGTTTCAAATGGGCAATAAATATATATATCCATACAAACATATGCATATGTAAAAATTTAAAATAAATATGAATAAAAAGCAAATTTAAATCATATTGATGTTAAAACATTATATTTTTCAAATGTAACGCGAAAATAAATTAAAAGAGGGAAGTAGAATCTAACGGTTGTCGCACCCCAAGTGGGGACGCTCTATATAAAATAATGGGCCCATGAATACCATACGTAGGGTACACTACAAAGTTTCCCTGGGCGTAAGACTAGCTCGTCCGGTAAGTAAGCTTCGTCCGCCCGTTTGCCCTCATAAGGGTTTTAGCACATGCATTCCGCTGCGTTACTTCCGAAATAGCTAGCTTATCAACGACACGTCCATTGGTTTACAGCCTCTAGTCTTTCGACCTTTTTAACGTATACTGTTTCTTATTACGTAAGAGGTGGCAGAAGATACGATGTGAGATCGTAGGCATCATGCATTAGAAGGACGCATCTCTCATTATATCAATCGATTCAGAATCACTTTCTGTGTCGACTTAGACCATTTGTCTGTCGTGTTTTCTTGTGTTCAACATATAGATCGAATTATTTTGCACATTTCGTCGAAATTTGGTAAATCGCCATGTTTCGGCCCAATTATAATAGTTTGGATCGAACTGCTTTGTCGACAACATCCCATATGGAATCCAAATGGAGTGTTATCAGGACCGAATTTGCAGCTTTGCATGAAAATTAGCTTTTCCTTCAAAAGCACCTGGTATCCATACAAGGTGACAGTCCTCAATTTGAGACTCATATATCATCTTATGTATTTTAATTGAATAAAGTTTAAAGCTTTTGGCCTAAAATATTAATGCGCATTAACACCCTATCCTTTTAAAAATACGTCCTTTACTAAACTTAAAACGGTTATCATCAGAGGTGGTTTGCCGGTCATAAAAAGTATTTATTACTCCTTATATTGTAACGGGAGGAATAACATTGCCACCTACGAAGATAAAATTAAAATTTGTTGGGTATCAAGCCGTATTAGCCTCTTGGGAAATGAATGAGCAGAGCTTGCATCCAAATCCGTAGCTTTTGCGCCTTTAATTATGGATGACATGAAGTTACGAAAGTTTCAAAGGTATATAGGAAAAAATTAAAGAGAAAACTGACAGAGTCGACGATGCTACCGTCTACGCTACTCGAATCTTAATTCTAGCTTTGTTCCGTCTCTGTAAGAATCTGATTCGAACCATTTCAACACATCAATAGATGCTTAAGAAACTTACTGTCTCTAACTGCGGCCGTGAACAAAATCTCACGGCCAAACGTTTACTTTCTGAATGCCAAAGTATTTCTAGTATTCGAAAATTACTTGTTCGGAGCATCTAACCCTATAAACACTTTGAAAATACTAGGAAAACTTGATCATATTTTTATTATTTTCTTGGTTGATTGTTTATAATTTACTTGTTTTTCTCTTAAGTTTAGTATTTTCCTGTTTCTCCTGTTTCCTGTTGGCTCCAACCGTTAGATATTGATGATTCGGCCTGTCGTTTTTGACTTTAAATGAACACTTCTGCAAGCAAATCAACCGTTGTCTAACATCAGATAGAGTATAGTGAACTATTTCTACAAGGCATATACGATTTCGAGTGGTAATCCTTTATTCTTGGTGTATGATAGGCCTAGTTCCAGTAGTACTGGAGATTCTTACACATAAAAATTGTATCAATTAAATGTATGTAAATTATAAATATTACACTTCAACTTGGAAAAACAAAGAGTATTGTCGTCGGGCTAGACTAAACCACATTGTCCAACACAATTCTTATTGTTGCCATAGCGGGCAACAATTATACCCTGTTTTTATAAGAATATACTGTTATGGGATTGTACTTGCAAATAAAGCCCGTGCTCCATTCGAATGGATGTGCCCAAGAGATTTAAAAATTGGGGTACTTTTCATATAAGGGATATGAGGGGTGAAGTCCTTGCATAGGTTAAGATCCAAAAAATAAGCGTTCATACCAATTTAGAATGCCAAAACACTACTACTTAGCCATTTTTGCCGAAAAGTTTTGAAAATTGCAGTGTTTTCCATATAATGACTTTTCAGAATAGGGCGTTATGTGGGGAGTGTTGGAAAAAGAGGACCGATCCGAACCATTTTCAGCGTTCTTCCTTGGATTAAACCACTTCGGCGTATCAAACTTCATCAAAATATGTCAAGAATCGCGATCTGTAATTTGAACACTAATTACATGGACGGACATCAGACGGACAGACAAGTTTAGATCTGTTTGGATTATGAAACTGAATTTAATGAAAAATTTGCAAACGTTCTTTATTACGATTATCAGAAGTTTGCATCGAATTTATTGTCCATATGCAGTAAATAAAATGATCCGTTTATGTATAGCTTTTAGTAACTATTTTATTCCAATAACGAAACTAAACAATACATTTGCATATTGAACAATCCTTTAATTCTAATTAACATGCCGAAACGAATGTCATATAAGTAATCGCAACTTTAAAATAAATTTAGATAAATAATTCATATTTTTAATGAACTGATTGTGTCATTAAATCTTCACGTTTATCGTCGATTCCTATTCTGTCTTCCTAGTGAATAACGGTTTTATTACTTAAAATCTTTTCCATTCCTAAAATGTTACGAGCAATACCATCGTTATATTCTGGTTGCTGAACAATACTCGCCGGTCGTTCCGATTCCTGGAATTGAATAAGAAAAATATAATCGGGAAAATTATCAAAACCATACAAAATATTATGAATCAAACCTCAGATTCTTCCATATCCTGGGGATTTGTCCAGATTTCGGTACCAATGATTTCGCTGCCCGAGGCTGAGGATAGCACTGGCCTGGCCGGTATAACAGGTGATCTTATACAAACTCTTAGCATAGACAAAAGCAAATTCATTGAAATTCTTCTTATTGGTAAGATATTTCATAATGTCTTACTTGTTCACATCTTCCAATTTCTTAAGTAATCTCTCGTTTTCCCTGCACACTATTTCTTGATCTCTGAGTATAGTTTCCCTAACCGTAAATAGATGATTATTTTCCTGACGCAAAGCCTCGTTTTCTTGCATATACAGCTTAACTAACTCTGCCAGCTCACTGCTATCTAATTCCGGTAAACGTTCTATATGTATTTTTGGTAGATTTGTACTCTCTCCGATCTGTTGCAAGTCAACTTCCTCATCTTCATCTTTTCGCTCACTATTTAGCTCGTGATGTAGATGGAGTACAGTTTTTAAATGTTCATTTTCCATTTCCAAAGATTTTATTTCTCGTTTTAAACTCAATATTAAAGCTTCGCGGGGGTCCATCATTATAACCGGTTTAGTGCGAATACGTTTCGCTCGCGAAGCATAGCGTAATGTATTTAAAGTCTCAGCAAAGTTGTAACGTGCGGGTGAGACGCAGGCTATCATCAAAGTTACGCCATTGCCAGCCAAACTGTCAGCCAATAATTTGGTAAGTTGACTATCTCGATACGGTATATGACCAAAACGTTTCTTGTTATCACTAAGCGACGCAATGCAATATCCTATATATGAAACGTGCAATTAAAAATACTTGTATCATTTGTTTTTTGTCGCTGTAAAGCTTACCCAACACCATTAAACTTTTATTGATATTGTTGGCTTCCTGTAATGTTTTACCGGCGCTCATGGTTTTCTTCGTTAATTCGCTCCCAGCTAAATCGACAAAGTTGATCTTACCATGCTTCGATAAGAATACACCGCCATCTGTTTGTTGCTCTGATACAATATGTACCGTAAGTATGGTGTGAGATCGTGACGAATGGTCGTTCATTGCATGAGAACCTACGGCACGATTACGCATACCTAAGGAAAGAGAAAATAATAAAAGTTTGTTAAGATATTTAATCAATACATTTCGATGGCCTTTGAAGAAAGGCACTGACCCCTATTAGAAGGAAAGCAAAATTCATTGTGGGAAAAAATATCATAATATTATGACCTACGGCAAATATTGATTTATGCAAATATTTTACTCTGTTCCCCCATGGCGGGTATACATAAATCTTCTCGTAGGTTCGCTTGGGGAAAGTGTGCGTACTTTTGTTTATCATTGAATATTTTTATTCGTCTGTCCAGCGCTTTCACCGATTGTAAATTATCAGTTAAATCGATCAAACATGAAAGTTATCTGTGATAACATAATAATTTCTCACTTAATATCTGAATTCCTGTGATCGTGGAAGGACAGATGGACGTCATAATTCAGAATGTAGTTGCTGGGCAAGTAAATGAAGAACTCATTCCCAGAGGGTTTGTATAAGGTTTTTTTTTTTTTTTGATGAGACTTTGTTTCCTCCTGTTTCCCTTTTGTTGACGTGTGCGTGAGCCTCTCAAGGGCTGCTGCAAAATGCTACTCGAATCAAAGCAAAAATAAAGAAAAAGTTTGTGCTAACATCAGCGCAGAATTGTTGCAATGAGCTGCCGTCCACAGTTTATAATGTCCTTATAAAAACAAGCACCAGCACCAAGATCATAAGAATGAATAAGGATGTCATAACTAGTTTCAGGAATTGGTCAAACGGGATGGATTAGATATTGACAAAGTTAGCTTTCAGCAGAATTACATAACATGGCAAGGAATGGACATAGGAATCGAATTACTAAAATTAAAATCTGATAAGAAGTGTTTTTGATAAAAAAAAAAGAAAAACAACGAGAAAAAATACCGGGCTTTACTGTTTGTATCTTTCAATAGTGAGTGGACGAACGTCTTTTTATCTAAAAGCCTACGCAATGTGTACAAACCTTTTTGATCTGAACTCAACAAAACCCAACCGCTGCTTAACTCTTATCTCTAAATGGGGTTTTATATTGTATCTTTGATTTTGAATTATGTAAAAATAACAAATTCTTTAAAGACGAAGCAAATAAGAAAATCTTGTCCGGCTGGAACCGAACTTTTTATCCTAAGTAAGTTAACACATTATAGTCTGACTAAGCCGACTACTAAATATCCCACACCCGTTGTGATACAGGGTATATAAAGTTTATACGGACGTGTGTCACACGCAGAAGCACTTAAAATAGCCCCACCTTTTATTACACTGCCTAAGCTTGTCTGCCCATCTATCGGTCTGACATCTGTCCAAATAAAAAAGCTACAAATATTTTAACATCCTTTGCAAAAAGACAAATGCTCGCGGAAATGGTTCGGATGGGTTCACTTTTTCAAGTACTACCCATATAATGCCTTATTCTGAAGAGTCCTTATTTGGAAGAAATTGAAATGTTCAAAATTTCTCGAAAAAAGTGTTAGTATTTCGGCATTCCAGATTGATGAGAAAACTTTGGAGCGGCTTTGGAGCAAAATATATCAAAGGCTTAGTATAAATTATAGATTATTGGTACTTTATTATCTGCATCCTAATGTTGACCATTGACTATTTGCTAAGGAAATACACAGTTAACGGACGCACGGACGAATGCCGCTAAATTAAATTTAAAGATCTCGCGCTGATCATATCACATACGTCCAGCTTTTTTTACACGACAGATACTTTCCTTAGGAAGCCGTGCAAACAATCGTGTAAAAAAAACACGCATCATGTGTAAAATAGAAAAACTCCAGAAATACTTCCCGAAAAACCGCCTAAAAAAAGTAATAATGAACATTATATTACAAATTCTATTAAAATTAGTGTAGAGTGAAAATCCCGCCCACAACTCCAACATAAAAGGATTTAAATTGAAAGTAGAAATAAAAATATTGATCGCTATATGATAACAAGCGTGCACGCGGACCAAATATATGCTACCATTAATAGATATGTCAAATACGTCTAGTACGTGAAGTATTTCGTTATTAACGACCTCTGCTCTTCTTTTTGTTTTTGTAAAGTCTGTTATTGACGCCTGGGCATAAACCGACCAACTTCTAATCACGGTATTGGGTCAATTGTATTTTGTGGCTGTATAAATAAGTTTCCGTAAGACTGACAAAATTACAATTAAAAAAAAATTTTATTTGAAATTCGTGCTAGAATAGAAAATTTGTGTAAAAATGTATTTGTTCTTATTCGTGAACCGTGTTCTTTTAAATTTGAGTAACAAAGAGGTGGCTGTATATACCTATTCTTACAAAAGGCTCGACAACAGCGAAATAAAGGCAATGCTTACGTTTTGAGGTACTTAGGTACTCTGATTAGTTTCATTATATGTCCACGTGTACTTGTTTAATACATATTTGAGTCGATCGCGTAAAAACTATTACTTACCTTCTTCTAAGACTGCCAACAAATCATCTAATTCTTGACAGTCAACATTGAAAAGATTTTCGACAAAGAAACCTCCCGATTTCTTAGACCAACGCACAGCCAATGATTGACGCATCGAACCAGGATTTAGTAAATCAATTACCTAAACGCGCATAATAAACATGAAAGGCAAAAAATGGAAAACAAAAATCTTTTGAAATTTGATTCAGTTGACCCTTTTAATGATTGGTTCGTATCGTTGATTTAATTTTTGTTTACTTTTGTTGTTATTCACTTATTTATATTGTAGGCTCTATTAACATCGAGTATATATTAAAAATTGATGCAACCGCATAATATAATAAACGTACGCCTGTTTAAAATGGTGGAGGCGTTTATTTACTATAAAAGTAAACATAGTTGCGCATGGCTTTCCGTTGCGGCCAAGCAATTTTCAAAAGTGGCACGCGATTTTTTATTTAAAAAAAAAAAAAAAAAATGCCTTTTTGTTTTTGTTTTTACTTCTTCGAGCGATTTGGAAAACAAATTTTAATATTAAATGCAAACTTACCCGTTCATTATAGATTTCTAAAAATGATGCCTTTAATATGAAATGAAAGTCCTTGCGGTTCTTTATCAAACGGAAGAGGTATACGAATGAACGGAAGATTAGGCCATGACGGGGATCAGTTAAATTAGGTTTTCCCAAAAACTTGAAATATTTGTAGCAAAAATTAATTCGTAACGTAAGTTGAAGGTAAATAAAATCAAATACTTACCAAATCGGGGGGTCCGGTTAGGGTATGAGTTTTACCTGAACCCGTTTGACCATAACAAAAAGCTGTGCAACTGAAACCTTCAATGGCCATTTCAATGATTCGCTTAATGCCTGAGTAGTCTAGAATATCCTCTTGAGTAGCTCCCGGCTCAAAAACCACATTGTAGGTAAACACTTTCACATTATCCCGATTGTTATTAGATTGCTGCTGCTGCTGGGCCATATGACGGCCATCGATCTGCATAGTTATGCGAATGGAAAATATTTAAAACAAAACGATAGCCAATTTTAATAATAAGACTTACTATAATCTGTCCATTGCCTTGATGTATGAAAGAAGAAGAAGAAGAAATTAAATTAAATATAAAGTTGAGGTCTTGTTCCGCCTTTAAGATAATTAATATGAAATCTCATTACATTACCGGGAAATTGTAGTATCGAAGCATTCCTATCGCGTCTCTCTTTGGGATTTAAGGGTCGTACTCGCACCACCACTTGAATGTTGTCATCAGGCGTGCACGGTTCACTGCTCGCCGACTTGGAGGCCACTATCTCTAAAGTGTCAGCGCTGCCAATTCTAAAATTTATTTAAGACAAATTTTGAAAAATACATATTAAAAGGTGAACTTGACTTTGAACTTTTCAGGGCATTTTTCTCTTTTCTGTTTTCTTTTTTATTTTTTTTCTTATTTTTATGAAAAGAAAAGCTAAGCAAGTAACTTAATTATTCATGTGTTAGTTTGTTAAATACAAAAAATTGCATATATGCAAATTTTTGTTGATTTTTCTTTATAAAAGCACGGTCACCCATTTTGCCACCTCTTTCTCTCTCACTCTCCCGCTCATACGTTCTATGGACATGCTCGCGTGTCCTTAGTCATCAATTGTCACAATGCATGCCTTTTTTTACTTATCAGAATTTACCAGTGACTTAATGTAGGTTTGCTTAATGTAAGCAAATGGTCAGTGAGGTCAGTGTCTCGTCCGGAAGCGGTGGTGAATACCAAAACTCTTTCTTTTGAACGTCCTATAGAGGCGATACATTCAACTTCAAGTCTATATAAATAAATGATTAGAAATATTAACAAAAAAGGAATGTTTATACATATATATATATATATATATATGTATATAGATATAGTATTTTTATACAGACTTAAGTTTCATTGCTCCAAACGTTAATGTAAATTTAATTAAATCAACTAAGAACTAAAAAATATTTTTATTCTAGGTTTTCATTATTATTTTCAGAATTCATGATTTTCATTTATACGCCGTTGGTACCTCTGTTAAAAAACGCGGATAAGTGAATTAAAGGCCTATAAAATATTGCTGGGCTTTTCACATTCGCCAAACTTAAACTTTTGTAGTAGCCCTCGTGGCAAATCGAATATGAAAATAAACTTGATTCCTTCACAAATAAGTTCACTAGAGTTAAAGACAACCTAGTGAATAGCTAAGACCGAAGGAATAATGTTCGATCACTACTGGTTTCGACTGATGTCAAAAAATTTGGTTTTTCTCGTTTTCACATCACGAAATGGCCTTGAAGAACAAGCGGCCTTACTGTCAATATTCTCAACTTTCATGTTAATACGATCCATCAGTAACCCTAGCAATTAGACTTAGAACTAGATTCTTGTTTTTTAAAGATAGACTAGATCGTTATTCCAGCCGCTTTAATAAAGTTTAATATTTTATTGTTAATATATTCTCCAAATACTTTCAAGATGTCCACACAGTTCCCAAGGCATAAACCGAAAAAGAGCACATTGGTCGATAGAAAATGATATTCTTATGAGAAAAGCTGGTATTTTCGGAATGAAAATTCCATTCACTATCTCTATTGTGCTTACAAGGTAGTCATTGCGAACTGTAGCAAGCATGAGTTTTTTCAATAACAAAAACAATTGTGAGCACTAATTACGCGAAGCAATTAATCTAATTGTAGAAAATAGAATGTATAAAAACACTTAATAAAATTTTTAATTAAGTAAAACAGCTTCTTGTTAAAACGAATCATTTCTAATTATAGTAAAACATGAGGATTTTAAACCTTACAAGCAATAGATGCTAAACCTATAGCTCGACAATGTAATATAATACAACGTGAATACAATATGCGTGTAATTGTAAATTGTAAAATTTGAAAAGGTTCTTCTATGCAGCGGGGTAATCACACAGTGTATAAAAAATGTAGCTTTCGTTTTTGTCAAGCAGCTGAATACAAAGGCGAGATCTGACTTTTAGCTGTGTGATTCGCCCCAAAGATAATGAATATACGGACCCAGAAGTCAACTGAAGTCGCTTCCTAATCAGTAGTTTATAGGAGAGTCCTATAGAGAGGAAGAAGAACAAGAAGAAGAAGAAAAAAGACTTGTATCAATTGTATATAGAAAGTATACCAGAACCGTTCCAAATTTGTAATAACTTTGGATATTATTAAGTAAGAAGCCTTACAGTCACGTTTTTTTATTGCTTAAAGAATAAAATTTCACGATTAATCAGATACTTTGTGAGTACCGAAGCCTTTTCAATATTCATTGTCTCGTTGTCGTCGCGTCGAAGCTTACTTCTTGAAAATGCCTGGAGGACACAACATAGAACGTATAACTTTATTAAAGTGATTATGCTAAAAATTTAGGCTACCTTATAAAAAAAGAAGAGGCGACAGTGTTAATTGCTTGTGCTTATCGTCCTGTTTTAATTCTAGGACTTACATCTTCGAGCTAAATAAATTATAACAAGTAAGAAAGTTATATTCGGCTTGGGCTGAGTCTCGTTTACCCACCACTATTGAAAAGTCCACCATAATTAAATTATAACTAAGACATTTTATCGCAACTTACTCTCCACATCCTTTCAATTGATGTCTATATCAAAGATATTTTTAAGAAAACATTTATTCACCTAAGGCGTGTGGCGTGTATTAATTTAGAATTAACACGCTTGGCTTCTCCCATTCTACTCTCCAAATTCTTTTATTTGATACCCATATCGCTGGTATTGCTAGGAAAAAATTAATTCATCAAGCCGTGGGGTTAAAATATTTATTTTGGAATTAACCCATGTTTAGGCAGTTAATATGTCTTCATTTGAGGATTGTTCGAAGTAGTTTTAAGCATTCTGTCTTGTTTGCCTTATCATAAATAAGCATAAAGCCTCAAAAATGTGTAAAAAATAAAATTGAATCTCTTGTAACTTTGTGTGGACATGGCCCACGTTTCCATTTTTTTCACGTAGGTAGTAGAGTGCTTCGTAAATGTGGAAAATTTCAGCTTCCAACTTTTATAATTTCTGAGTAGCAAGAAAAATCCCCAAACTTTTTTGTTAAGAAAAATGGAGTTGCATTCAGTCCATGCTCCAGTGCGGGCATTTGCTCTGACCAATTTGGACCATTTTCAATACCAAAATGAGCGCAGAAATTGCCAGCTTCTATCAAATTTTAAGTAGGTTTTCACGTTTGCGACCAGGAAAGTACCAACAACAAACACCACACAGACACACGGACGCACCGACGTAGCTTAATCAATTCAGATGATCAATCAAGGATATATATACCTTGTAGGATCTTTGAGACTTTCTTTCCCGTGTTCCAAAATGAGTGTAAGCGTATCCCTCGATAGTGGTTGTATTAACAATATTAACAATAGCATCCATTAGTTTTAAAAGACAATTTTTTTGTGCGTTGCATAGATTCACCAAAAACACAATTACGTCACAATTTTAGCGGACTAAATAATTGTGATCATGGTAGTAAACCTCGCGCTTTGTATATTTTTGGAGCCACGGCTCACCTTTAGATACCCTCTATTATCCCACAGGTAATCATATAGTGGCTTTTCAAAATAAGGCATTCTAAGGGGACTGGTCGAAGAAGTGGTCCGATCGAAATCATTTCCAATAGCGTTCGCCTCAAAGCCAAAATTCATTAAAATATCTCGAAAACACAAAAAAAAACGAGACAGACAAACGGACAGACAAAATGAATTCAGATTGAAGAAGAAATGATTGAAAAATTGAGAAAATAGTTTAATATAAAGTCCTTCTGGGTGTTGTATATATCCGCACAAACTTAATCTACCCTTGTACCACAAAACTGGGGCAGGGTATAAAAGCTTAACAAAGTACACCATCATTTTCATATCGATTGCTTTTAATTGCCGGGTAAGTGCAGTGATTAATCTATTTTTGTTGTAATATGTTTCATTTGTCAATATTTCATTCATTGAATTCATTTCTTTTATAGTATTTCTCCCTGTGAGTTACACGTTTGCCTTATGATATCGTTCTTAAAGTAAAGGTCATGGAGTATCGTAGATTTACTACTATTTTTATTGCACATAATAGTTGAGATTAGTTGATTTTACTTGTGTGCGTCGTAAGTGATGCAGCATGTTAGTCTGGCGATTCAGTCAAAGAAAAGTTATTTCATCAGGCAATGGGGTTCATTAAAATCGATCGGTTTTAAATTAAAATTTATATATAATTGCCTCAGTTCAAAGTTGCTTTAACTTTTGACTTAAGGCTCACTTCTACTATGAAGCGTTTCTTTCTTCCTTTCTTAAACTATGGCGCAAAGATCATGACCAGATTAAAAATCGATTAGGAGAAGTCTAAGAACTAAAATTAAACTCTTATAATGTTCACTGTCGCGGACATAGCAAGCTATTCCACCCTGAGTGATAAAAAGTAGGTCATCATAACGAAGGCATTGAATAATGGATTTTAGTTGTGAAAAATCTTCTACCAAACCATATTGACGTGATGTCAATTTTCTCAGCATTTTATATCCATTGCGACAACGGATGAGGTGAGGTGAACTTATTAAGGAAATATGGGAATTATGTAGAAAAAAGAAATACCTCTTCAAAAGTACAAGCTACTACTACTAAAATACTAAAATACATGAGTGAATGAATCGCGCGATAGACAAGCACGTGACACTTCTAACAAAGAAACCAAGTGCTATGTTTAGAAAGTGTCAACTTTCAGACAGGATGATTATCAAAATTTCGTATCATTAGTTTAAAACTGCAATGGTTTTGATGAAACTATTTTAATCTCATCTCAAAAGCGGAATTTCATGTCACAGACGTTCAAACTCAGCTCATTGCTTTGAAAAGAGTTTTAGTGGCTCTTGCCCATCGATAATAAAAATTTACCGATCGTTTGCTGACATTGAATGACATAGCGCAGGCATCGGTGGTGCTGAACGAAATGAACGTCGAAATATGGAGCGTACAACATAAAACAATGGAAAAATTCCAGAAATCATTCTCACGAGCTGAATAGTGATATTACAAGGCCATAATTGACATCCTAAAAACATCAGAAGACTGTGTTCAGGCTTCGCTCTCCAGCGCTGAATAGTATTATTACAAGATCATAATTGGCAAATTGAAAACCTTAGAAGACTGTGTCCACTGCTATGCATAAATATTTCAGCCTAAGAAAATTGTCATACTACGTTCCGTAATAATGATTCGAGGGTTTGAGACGGTTGCATGAACTAAAGTTGAAATTCCTGTCATATCCTCCAGATCTGGCACCAGTGATAGATAAATATGTATATGTTTGTCAACTTGAAAGCGGCGATCCAAGAAGAAACATTTGAATCAAAGCTTAAGGTCATTGCGAAAACTGAAGTGTGTTTTGAGTGTGCTTTGAGAAGTCATTCTAAAAAAAAAGTTTAATCGAAATGCTGCACGAGCGTTGAAATGATTGTATCAAAAATAGAGGCGTCGTCAGTTTGTCTGGTACTGTGGGCGTATCAACCAATTCGATCCAATGACCCATTTTCAAGAACTTTCAATGTTTCTGCCTGTTCGAAGTTCATAGCTGAAGTTCAATGCTTAAGCCGGTAAGAATACACCTGTGTGTTCCCTGAAACTTGCTTCTGGGCGTTGCAATCGTTTTGAGATAAGGAATATACCCCACATTCTTCGGGGATGCCCACAAAAAACAATCACAAAAAAATGTATGAGGATATGCAATTAGATAATGTATATAAAATATTCTATAGAACACGTACATATATATATATATATATATGCCTATGTTTTTCTTTTGTCAAAGTATTTTTTCATTCTTATAAATCCAATCGGAACATCGAATCTTGCTGCTTGCTAATAATAATAATATTTCTTTATTGACTAGAAAAGAAGCAAGAGAGAGACGATGAGACGACTTCCCTAGAATATAGGTTCCTCCTATATGCAAGTTATTCATACTTTAAATGGCTGAAATGCCTTAGTTATACGTCAACGGGACGAAAGTGCTTTTCAAAAGCGTTATCCATATCTTTAGTCGATGAAAGGAATTTTTAAAGGCATTATTCACGCCTTAACTCGGCGTAAGGAGTTTTTAAAAATATTAATTAAACCTTAAGTCGACGAAAGGTGTTTTTAAAGGCATTATTCATACCTTAGGCCAACGAAAGGAACTTGTAAAGCCGTTAAGTCAACGAAAGGGGTTTGTATAAGTCACGATGACTTTTGGAATATTTTCAATTCAATAGCAACAAACACTCCAAGAATTGTCGCTAGAAATTAGGCACTAAACGAAAAAAGTATTAGATAAAAACGAAAGTGATAATTAAAAAAACTTTAACTTCTAACTAAAACGCAGTCGGTATTCTTCAAGCGGGAAATTTACATCATCAAAAATGGATTAGGTCTAGGATAACTTGGCTATGAATTTTGAAAAAATGTCGACTTTTTTACGCCCATTCGATGTCAGTTATTATTGCGTAAATTTTCTAATTTAAAGCGAAACAAGTTCGCAATAGATTGCGGTTGATCGTGTTTCTCGAAAATGTATTTTACAAAATTGCGTATCTCCATAATATGCATGTCGTATTAATGCATAAAAGTAAATCTTAAAAGATTGTGACATTTATTAAATTTATTTCACAATTAATTGTCGTCTATTATATGGGATTTAATTCTCGTTACTGAAAGTGAAAAGTAAAACACCTAATTGGCATAAGCAACGAGAGTTAAACTATTATTAGTTTAACTGCATGAATTAAACATTGAAGGAATATACAATATATATATAGAGGGGGGTTAGTACACGTTTTACGCATTTAGTTGACAACTTACTCGTTTTCTCTAGAACGTAGAAAGACTGGTGTATTCCTAGAACTGGAAGTGTTGGCAGTTGACTTTTGTGAGTCAAGACGTTGCATACCGTTGGTGAGGCTACGTGAACGCGGTAACTTTTGACCGTGACCGCATTGACGTTGTGTCGGTGTAATGGATTTACCAAGATTACGGCGTGGTTTGGCATTTGAAGCACGACCACGACTTGTCATACCACCCCCACTTGAACCTTTATAACTGCTACCACTACTGCCGCCACTACTATTTAATTGAGGTACACTCGAAGTACGATAAACCATTTTAACAATTTACTTATTATTTATTTATCATATGATATTTTCGTTTTTATTTTTATTATTATTTGTCATTTGTGAATTGCAAAATAATATTTTAATATCTTTTAATATTTCCTTCCTTCCCTTTTTTCGGCAGCGATTATAAGCTTCATATAAAATTGTATATTTTTCACTTCGTTACATACATATCATAAAGCCATAGTGTTTGGTTATCATGTAGTTCACTGTGTAATTTAACTCACTCTTTCTTCACATTCAAATCACTTTCAACATTTAGCCGTTAATTTTCATATCCCTTCCGTTCATTATGAAATTTCGGCTCGCACTAATTTCCCGCTATAGACGAGACTTCGTTTTTGTATGGCAATCGTGAATTAAACGAGTAAATGTTATCCTTTTTAAAAGAGAGATTTATGGTAATTGGTTATTTCGCTTACATACGGTCAACTGAAATGGTTTTTTCTCTTAACAGCTAAATATTGACCATCACTAATAACGGTAATAAAGTTTCATTAGTAATGAAATAAGAAATTCTTGATTACCTTAGTTAATTAATAACGTGATAATCTTATATGGGAAATATTTTTGATTTATATTCACTCCAGAAGTGTTACACAAAATGATATCGAAGACAAGTTAATAATAATAACACATAGCAAAAGTTATGTCCGTCTGTCCTTCTTCGAATTTCTTATTGCTGCACCATTAACGATCGCAACCATCGAAATCTGACATATCATTAACATTTAACTATTTAGACCTATTGACATATACTGACGTATTGCATGTACCTATTTCTACCAAAACAGGTCAATTTGGTCCATAATCTCTGCAGAATCGCCATAATTGCAAAAACATTTCCTGATCAATTGAGAATCCAAAATAAAACAAGTAAGAATGCTACAATCGACTGTTGGGTACTCTACACCACCTCGCTTATTTAATAAGACCTCAAAAATTGTACACTAGTCTTATGTAAATGCCTAATTCTCATGAAGGCTCTCATATTGGAGGATACTCAAACGTCGAAGGAGGACAAAATTACCAAACATAATTTACTTACTGCCAATAACAAGCAACAAGTTAAGCTTTATCCACATAGAAGACTTTGCTTTTGTTGTTTTTTTGTTCTTTATTTTTGTTTGTTTGTTTGTGGGTTAATCTAAAAAATAGGTCTGTATGATCGAGATTGCTTGTGATTTACTATGCAAAATTCTTAGTCATTATATATTAAAAAATATATTTTTGTCAACTAAATCCTTATTGTTCGTTACCGGTCGAGATCCAGAAAATAGATCTACGTGATACTATCCGGCCAAGTTAATTTTTATATCAAATTATTATTATGAACAGATTTTCAAAAACAAATAGTCCTAACTAACATATAAAAACTCCTTTTCCGAACGAACGAGCAAAGAGATCAAACAATTGCCCCATTCGATCCAAGGAGTTCACACTAATTTTGAAGTTACAAAAACTACAACAATTTTCCTTATAACGACTTAGCAAAATAAGTGCGGAGTGGTCGAAAAAGTGGTAGGATTCGAATCATTTCCAAAAGCGTTTGCCCTTGGGCTAAAACACGACAATGTATCAAATTTCATCAAAATATCTCGAAAATTGCAACCGATAGGTTTAACACAAAAATTCATGAACTTCACCGTTTTCTAAATCGACCGATCTAGCCCAAACGCGAACTTTTATGCATTTTCGCCCCAAGAATAGCTGCTTAAAGACGAAGATTTTTCCTTCGGAGTTAACGATTTTTTAGTCATTGGACGATATTTCACTCCGCGAACAAGAAAAATCTGAACATTTGACGAACTCATAGATCAGAAGACTTAGAGGAAAGATAATGATGACACCCTCAAAACGTTTATATGCAACTAATACCAACTATGTTTTCATCGAATAAAATATGTTTCCTAATTCAACTTAGCCAAATCAAAAAATTGACATTCATCAATACATAATTATAATCTGTCTCTATGATAAAGCACACTTCTGACAAAAGCGAGTATACAACACTCTAGCTGTCATCTGTGTAAGATAAAATTTGCATAACATGTATAAGCAAAAAAAAGGAAAAATGCCTCAACAATTGATGGCGTCCACCGTCTCTTCAGAACGTTTAGATTTACCTGTCATTTTAACTTCACGCCACGAACTGCTAAAGATTCTAACAATTTAATATCCAAGTGTGAAGAATACATACGTTTTGCTACATATAAACTGGCGGAAAGAGCAAAAATTTGAGATAAAGAGAGAGAGAGAGAGAGAGCCGGAGAGAGAAGGGCGATTAGGTAATTCCTTTCTTGCCAACTTAATAATGGATATGTTAAAATAAAATCTCCAGTCACTACTTTATTTCTTATACATCAGTCATTAACGACCATGCATCAAGGCCGTCGTCTAAACTAATTGAGAAAATGCAGTCATAAGAAAAACAATTTGATAGGTTTTATGAACAAACGATTATGCAAAATGTGTCTGCAGTTTTTTCTCGTTTTCTTTTTTTCTCATAGAATTTTATTACATAGGCGTACACGTATATACGTATATTTATATACTAAACGTCATAAGATTATTAGTTTTAAACTTAATTTAATTATTCTGCATAAGATATTCATACAACATACATATTATCAGGAGAAATTAATAAAATTTTAAAAAATATTGAATTTTCCTTTATTAGTTTTATACATCATCAAGTAGTCATTGACATGTAGAAAATGAGTTTGTTTACTAAACATAAATTCTACATTTTATGTATCTTTTTTATATAGATATATGTGTATATATATATATATATATGTTTGTTTACTATTTGCAGTGCAATTAAACTTTGATTTTTTTTTTTTTTAACCTTAATCGCAATGGCTTTATACACAAATATAAGAATTTAAATTTTATTTCATATTCATCGAAATACATTATTTACTCAGTTACTGAAATTAAAATAAAACTAAACGGAAGAGACAATTATAAGGCTATGAGCGAATTCCTTCATTTCTCCACTTCTTTCTACCTACGTCTTCAACATTTCACCAGGCAACAAATTGTTTACCTCTCTAATGTCCCACAAATATTTCATTTCCCTCTCGTGTAGCTCCATTATGTTAGCTTTTATACAGGATGAATTCAAGACTGACGACCAATTCAATGATTTTGTAATGCAATATAAACTCGAAAGAAAAGTCTGTAAACTGTATTTGATATTTGTTTTATAATTAAATAAGCGTATTAGAGGCGTTTCTCTCACATACACTCGATGCTTTACCTTCTTAGCGATTGATTGTACAGTTTATTTATTATTCCTCATAAATTATACATAGAAGTAAAACTAATGGTCTAAACGAGCGATCATAAAAATGGGAGAAAACTATATACAATTAGTAAATTAATTCCTAAAGGAAAGTGTGCGATTTTCGAGAAGAACGTTTCTGAAATATTTACAATAAATACACCCTACTAAACATTAATGTCGTTACCGATCGTGGGATTTGTTGTGGGATATAATTCTTCGGAATACTTAGGTCGACATTCGGCACAAAACCATTTTCCTTGTGGCGCTACCATTATGCCCACACATTCGAAATGAAACCATTCAATAAGACAATTTTCTCCGTCGCATGCTATCATTTCAGAGACTTCGTCGTAAGGGCAACGACAATAACAATAGACCGATTCACCCTCTCTCGGTTGCCTAGCACCCGCCGGCGGCCGTATAGGATAGCGTATGTTGTTTGCCTTGAAATACTGCAAGGTAGCAAAATCTGGGTTTGGCAGCAGCGCTGGTGGTATTTTATGATTGAACGCCTTAGTTTGCGGTGTAGGCGGTGGAGGGGGGGCCGAAGGTAATAGAGCGGAAGCAGGATTAGTTAAAGGAAGCGGTCCACAAAGACCATGATTGGGCTTAATAAAATGAGCTAAAGTTGTACTTATGGCGTTGGTAGTTATACTGTCATCGTCACTGCTGCTCTCCGACATGTTATATTCACCTTGAGAGCTTGATTGTTTCACATTGTTATTCAAACCAATTTCTGACGGGCGTATCTTTAACGTGGGTATAGGTGGCAAATTACTACCTGAATTTAGATCCTTCTTCTTAGATGGTCGTTTACGTGTTGCTTTATCGCTTGTGCCAGTTAAACGTGGCTTCTTCTTATTTGAAAGAGTAGCAACGTTACTTGAGGACGAATTGAATAGATTCCCTATTCCCGAAGTTTTGGGAATTCTCGTAGCTTTATTTCTATTGTTTAATATACTTTTTGATGGTGTCGGCAAATCCTCTTTGCGCCAAGTTAATTGAGGTGGTGGCTGAGGTTTAAAAGCTCTCATGCCTATCATAAGGGGCTGACCGAAAGAACCGCTTGTAATGTTTTCATCATCACTTGTGTAACCATAAAATTTATTAGGTCTACGTGCTCGTTTTGAACGTTTCAAGGACCCGTCTGCATCTGAGCAGCTGCTTCCTTCGCTTATGCGACCCGTACCAATGCCATAAATGGCCGTGGCCATATTTAAAGGCCTAGACAGAGACGATTGCTCATCAATGATTGCCGTTGCTGATGCATAAATATTACTCGCCGGATGAGCGATAGTTAGTGGAGGCGGGATTTGAGCTTCTGCAACTGACATTAAGGATTGATGTTGTAGCTCTGGCGGGTTTGTACTAGCTAGAGGCGACATTGATTGCATATTATTAGCATGATTGTTGTGCAGTCCTGCCGCTTTGCACGAAGTTTTCCGGTCACGTTTCTTTTTCTTCACTTTCACTTTAATTTTTTCACTGCCCGCCACTTCTTCTGGCAAAGAGGGTGTTGATGGTCTACTGTTTTCAACAATATCGTAGTTGTGTGATGGCGAAAGTCTTGTCTGAGCCATAAGTTGAGCTCGTTTTTGAGCCAGTAGCTCATTGGCTAACTTTTGAGGATGTTCATCGTAGAATTCCTCGTCGGTTTCCGATTCATTGGTCTCTAGATCACTTTCACAGAATGGAGGTTCCTTGGCTGGAGAAGTCGGAGCAAAATTTTCGTCAGCGTCCTTTTCTCCATCCAGTCCTGCAACATCTTCTACATTGATAATGTCGCTGGTGCTAAGTTTACTAGAGTTTTTGACAGGCGATAAACTTTCACTTTTTTTCCGAAGACGGTCTCTTTCTGATTTTTTGCGATGTTTTTTACGCATTGAAATATTAGAGGCCGCTGAAGTATCACTATCGTCAGAAGATGAACTCGAAGAGCTACTATCACTTTCGCTAGATGAACATGAGCAATTGGAGCCACAAGAGCAACTGGAATCCGAGCTAGAACTTGATCCACTAGATGAAGAAGAGTTTTCTGATTTTTTTGAAGACAACTGGAGGGGCGACTTTTCATTTTCTTTTGTTGTTGGAGAACATTTCGGCGTACTATCCTGTGGCGTTAACAATCTAATTGGGCTTTTGTCTTTATTCTCTAAGGGTGGTGGAGGAGTCTTCGGTTTATACATGGCACAGTAATCGTGATCCGAATAAATAACATGCAACATATGTGGAGTTGGATAATTATCCTCCGTATAATCAGCTGTGGTTGTCAAACGTTTCAATTCTTCCGCGTTTGTGCCTTGTTGGGTTTTAAGGAAATTTTTCCAAATTTCCAAAACTTGACCAGGATTCTGCTTCTCCGTTTCAGGAGACATCTCTTCTTCGTTCTCAGCCTCCGAAGGGGGCGAGAGCATAACACGTGGCAAAGCGTCCAGCTCACCCTTGGTTTTTGAATCTGAATCGGAATCATCATCGCTACTGTCAGATTCTGATAAGTTAGGCGCAGTTAAATTCAAATCATCCAACAATTCTTTAGGACGTTTATGTTTTTTGTTACGTCTTTTACGCGGGGTATCTTGCTCAAGCGAGTGAGATTTGCTTTCCTCCTTTCGTGATTCAATCTCAGCAATTATGTTGGACTTTTCGTCGTTTTCTTCTTTTTTCAAAGTGTTTTCGAATTTCGTATTAGGATCTTCAACAGGTTCCTTCTTAACAAGAATGGATTCTTCCTTGAGTTGTGCGACACCCTTTTCTGGCTTTTCATCTTCCTCCCCAAGGGCTTTCCCTGACTCGTCGAGTTTCTTCAACACCGGCGTTACTGGCATTGGCTCATGCACCGCAGCATGTTTGAGCAAAAGTCTTCTGGATATAAACTTTTCATCACAATTATCTTCGGCACAAGGATATCGTAAATCTCCAGTATGTAAACGTTTGTGTACTCTTAAGTGCATGGCTTTGGAGAAAGACATATTGCAAACCTCACATAGAAATGTTTGCGGAGGTATGCAAAAATGGTAAACATGACGCCAACGTTTCTGTAGACAACGCTTGCAAATTGTACTTTCCGTTCCATGTTTCCAAAATAAATGTTTAGTTATGTCCATTTTATTGCGATATGCTATACCGCATCGATAACATAAATGGTGAAGTTTATGTTTCCACACATGTGAACTGAGTCTGCTTTGGTCTCGACAGTCTTCCAAACAAACATCACAAGCAAAATGACGTTTGCGCAAATGGACCATCAAACGAAACGGTGACGGTATGTTGTCCACGTTGCATAAGCAACAACGGAATTTCATGTCAAATACGGAAACTTTGTTTGCTACTCCAGGGCATACATGGCATAGAATCTCACTAAAACTGAAGAAGTGAGCACGGCACATAAAGCAAAGGATAGCAGTTCGCAAGTGCATCTTCCGATTATGCAAATATAATTCTTTATGCGTAGAGGTGACGAACCGGCATTGAAAGCATTCGAATTGTCGTTCATCGAATGGGAGGGTAAATGCGCTTATGCCCATTGAACAATAGCTGCTCAGATTGAAGTGATGTTCTTCTAAATCCGATAAAAAACTCTTCAGTTTTGTCACTATAGTGTCTGAGTAAAGTTCTTCAGCTGTAATACTATCTACCGTTGCGACAAAACGATGATGAGCAATGATGTGCAACACCAAGCTCTTACCATTCACCGCTATACGACGAGCGTAGTTACAATACAAGCACAAAGGATAGACAGCTTTCAAGCAGATTCGTACAAATTCAATAGTTTCATATTTGTCTAAGGGACGGTCTAATTGTAATTCTGTTGTCAAAGTATCTTCACTTGCAACTTCTATTCCATCGGCTGGTAACTCTTTGTCTCGATTGGCTGCCGATGGTAGAAATTCCTCGGATCCTTTATTAGAACCGCCGCATACATCGATTTCCTTATCCTCGTCTTCTCCAGTCGCTTCAGAATGTTCACTAATATCCTTGTGCTCTAAATCAGTTTGCGACGAAGTATCCATTGGACTTAAGCGCTCATCGCTAGCGTTTATATCTACTTTCTCAGAAGGCTGTAAGCGTTCATCAGAGTTATTCGCGTCTTCTGCCTTCTGAAAAGCTTCGGTTGGTAGATTTGGAAACATCTTGCCTTCTTCTATTTCGCTTTCTATGCTATGATTAACATCCAACGTTTTCGTAAAATTGCTGTCTGTCGAAGTGCTCAGCGATTCGCTCGTGGACTGAGTCAGTTCATTCCTAAAAAACGCAATTAAAAATAAAAAAAAAAGTCAATAGAATATAATAAAAAATATTGAAAATATATTGCTTGTAGTGCTAACAATATTTACCTCATAACTGTTGGAGTGGGTTGACCAGTAATTGTTTCATCAATATCCATTACCTCACTGCCAATAGTGTCACGTCTTTCCAGCATTTTCAAAGTTGACGCATCGTCATCATTCGAAGTAGTCGGGGGCGGTAACAAACTAGGTTGTTGGATTACATCCAAATTGCATTGATCTTGACTTTGCGTAACACCGTCTGTACGTGCCGGAAACCATCGCGAATTTGGTGAAGCCGGCGGAGTGGGCGACCAATTTTGCTCAGCAGCGCCCTGGCTAGATTGTGATGGAGTGGCGGACGGTCTCGATAAGACATGCGGTTTTGTTGCGTGTCGTGAAACTTTCTTAGTCCGTTGTATATCTAATTTAGTTCGTTCAATCTCCTGCATAATACGCAGCAAATTTTTATTGGGTTCATCAAGTGAATCATCTTCATCCAAAGAGTTATTAGCATTCAAAAGTTTGTGATCAACAGTAACTTCACCTGTTTCAATTTTCGTTGACGGCGTAGTGATATCGCTATTCTGGCTTACTGTTTCATTATAAGAAAAAGAAGATGGTCCGGTTAAGTTAGATTCATTTTGTTTCGATTCGTCGGCCAAATTCTCAGAATGTCCTAGGTCGTTATCTCCATATTCGCCGTCATCACTATCTGAAGTACTAAGAGCCGCATCAACAGATTTTTGGAACTCTTTCGGAACCCTAAGTTTAAATTTCGGCACGACCAATTTGGGCAGAGCGACAGCAGTAGACTGCACGTCCTCCGGCCTATCCGGAGGTAGTTCAACTTCCGTCATTGCTCTACACTGCTGCTCTTCCAAACGTTCGCGTTCGTCCAATTCTTTAAACGGATTTGTTTGCGTAATAGGATGGCTGGTTGTACACGATTCATCAATTACCATATTGCTACTACTATTGCTGTCATCGGTATGCATATCGTTAACCGCCAAAGAGGCCGAATTGGGCTTAATATCACAATTCAAAGTGGACGCCAACGACTCGGTACTAGTCGTTTCTGTAGTAAGAGGTTGATAATTAGTCAATGGTTGCATAGGTAACATCTCCGATGGCGGGACAATCACTTCCTTTGTTTGAGGTCTAAAACGAAACGATGGAATTAAAAATAGGAACAATTAATTGCGAGCTTACTTTTTCGCTAATTGGGGTTTTTCCTTTTTCTTTTTAAGTTTGCTAAAGTGTTTGGCTTCTGAATGAGTCTTGCACTGATTCGTATGTCGTCCCTTCTGACCGCATAGCGGACAGGGTGCAATGTATTCCGAACAATCGTGATGTGAGAAAGATTCATCTTCGCCGAACATATGCTGGCAAGTACAACACATTAGAAACCTAGCTTCCAAAGGGTAACTTCCCTTTAAAACTGTAGTACAGTTTCGTAGGGCCTCTTCGGAATGATAATGGTTCTGCTCGAGATCATGTTTAATTTCCAAATGCAAAGCTAACTTTTCAGCAGTTGGAAAAAACCGTGAACAATATAAACACATGTGGCGGTTGTGTTTTTCTCGTACGTGCAAGAATAGATTCCAATTTTCATGGAATGTACCACAGCTAGAACATTTGTAGTAACGTTTCCTGCCAGTTAAAGGAATCATTGCAGCTATTGTTTTCCTGTGCTCTTTTCCAACCTCAGATATTTTTGTGGATCCGCTTGCTGAGCTGCTTACCGGCAAAAGACTGCTTGAGCTACAGCATGAAGCCTGATGATCTGTTAAAGCGGAAAATGAATCAAATTTTCCGACTTTGCATTTAAAACAAAAGTATTTAATTGGAGTTGTAGAGGTCGTGAGTGTTGCGAATGATGTAGATGGTGGGGGAAACGTTTTTGAGACGCCCACAGATGTTTCCGAAACAAGTGGCCCCTGCGTCGCTAAAACATTGTTACGACTTTGAAACGGTGGCTTAGAAATTGGCGTCACTGGTGGTGGCATTAAAGGTTTTTCCAATTGTTGCAGGAGTAGAGATTTAGAAGTAACTGTCACTTCGGGTAAAGTAACTGTAGCTTGGCAAGATTCCTGTAAGTGTAAATGAAATTATTTCTTGAAAAACAAAAAAATATTTTTAATTGACGTTCGTACCGGCGCTTGAAGGGAAGAACTGGAGTCATTATTCGTTTGGGAAACTGTTGCCGTGTCATCACTGTTTAAGCCCCGGGAACAAGGCTCTTCTTCCTTAATTTGCATGCAAGTTGCTTTCTGCTTGGCTTCCTTAACTTGCAGCGATGATTCACAGGCCAGTTCCTTTTCGCTTACGTGATCATTTGGAATTTTCAAATATGCTTTTTCCACATTTTCTCCCATTTTCATATGTTCGTCATTGATTACTATACTTTCGCTAACGCGATCCGTGAAAGTGCTGCAATTATCATTTTTGTCCGCTAAATTTAATTGTTTCTGTTGAGGTTCCGTACTCTCACTGGCACTACTATGGGAAAGCTTTCGCTTCAGGTCAGTTTTAAACGGTGTCACCTTTTCCTCTTTCATTAAATCTTCCATGGGGTCCATGGGGTGATCTATAACTAACTGTTGCGAAGAACTTGAAGTACTACTTGAATCGGAACTGCACGAATTTACTGATGAGCGACTGGCGGCTTCATCCGCAAAAGATTGAGTCCAAGGTGATGCTTCATTTAGCCTTCCTTCTTCAATTTGTTGGGAATTTCCAGGTTCTTCACCTTCCTGTTTACTGTTAATTGCAATACTTTCAGCGGATAACGATGAATCTACGGAAACATTTTTCTTACTACTTGCTATAGACTCTCCAAAACTTGGTAAGAAATGATCCGTGGATGTATGTTCACCGTTAAGTTGAGTTGATCTTGGGGGAGATGTATTGCTGCTGTCGTCTGCATTTATCACATTCGTATGCCACTTCCCCAATTGCTTATCACTTTCTCTAGTTTGCTTTTTATCCGCAAACATATTCTCAAAAGTTATTTGAGTTTCAGGTGTATTTCTTTCCATTGCAAATGGATTATGGCCTTTATTAGGTACTTTGTGATGCTCTTGTGACTGTCGTTGAACTAACAATGCACCTTCTCTCTCATCCAAATCGTTAACATCGGTTGTTGTTTCAAGCAAACTTTGCTGTGTCAATGATTCTATTGTTTGACTAGTATTGTCTTGACCACAATGATTTTCCAATTTGGGAGCATTGTCATTTGATTCGCTTCGAAATTCAACTAATTTTCCATTATTATTGTTACTGCTTGACCGACTATTGCTATCTTCTCTCTCTATATTACGAACAATGCAATGATCCTCTCCGTTATTACCAGCGGAATCGATTTCTAAATTTTCTGCTTGCTCCTGCTTACCTATAATATCTCCTGCAGAAAATTGATGCTTATGCTCTGTTTGTGAGAAGCCTGCAGATGTTTTCTCTGCAAATTCATTTTGTGTCTGTTCTTCATCGTCGCTTCTGAGAAGCTGCTCTTCCTCTTCCTTTGATATATTATCCACACTTTTACTCTCAGCATTTTTACCGTCAATGCCGTCAGTATCATCGTAATCGTCATCATCACTTCTGAGCAATTCATCTTCGTCATTATATAAGACTTTGCAGCAGGTTTTTGATACATGTTCATCTTGAATATCGTATTTGAATCTTTTTCTTTCTGGCGAATGTTCGTCTTCTTCGTCCATAACAAATGAAGATTTTACAATTTTATTTTCCACCATCGGTAGACTATCCGTCTGTTTTTCCACTTCTTTACTGTTTTGATGGCCAATGTAATTCCCATCTTCCTTCTCTTCGTTCAATTGGATACGATCAACATTACTAATGCAATTATTTGTAGTTGTTGCTTCTTGAATTAAACATCTTTTGGTATTTTCATTAACATGCAGCGAATTATTTGCAATTTTCTGATCATCGTTATTCACTGGCGGTGGAAATTGTGTTGGTGTCGAATCTAAGGTGGAACTGATATTAACCGCTTCAGTTTGTGCTTGATTGATAGTTTCCATCATTTTATTAACTACCTTTAAGTTTTGACTGCAAATAGAATAAGACAGTTTGTTATTTACAGTTACCAGGGTTGATTATAATTTTAAAAGAGTACACCTTTAATATAACAAGTTTATGAATAATTTTTCAAACAAAAAACACAAACAAGACAACCAAAACATAAAAACAAAAGCAATTTGTAAACATAATTAATGAGAAAACCAATTGCGCTCTTTTACTTTGCTTTTCTTTTGCACCACACCACGTTTTCCCGTTTGTTTTAATTCTTTTACAAAAACAATTCCAAATCCAATGAGCTGACTTTTTTCCTATTGCGATGCTTTTTTATTTGGTTTTATTTATATATATTTTCATTTTGCATTGATAAAATAGAAAACACATTTGTTAATATTAAAAAATATGGATAACAAGCAGAGCAACGAACACGCGCCTTTTTTTTTTTTTTTTGATAATCTTACTCACACAGACGCACAGCTGAATAACACTAGATAAACAATTGGAAAAGCCATTGGCAAAATAAAAGCAGAATAATTATCGCACGACCTCGTATATCTATAACAATTGCTTGTACACACAACGCTATCACAAGTCTTAACTTACCTTGTTAGACTTTGTTTATAAAGCACCAATAAAGGACTACGGTCGCTTTAGAACACTTAAACCAAGGGCTGCTCCATTTAGCTTAGCGTAATCAAAATGACATATGTAGATAAAGACTGTATCCGCTGTCCAAGAGTTTTATTCGCGGGGCCGGTAGTGGCTGAACCTATTATTATTTTTTTATGAGTCTGTGCACACTAACGTTCACAGAGCAACTGAATGCCACAAAACCATATATGAAACGAGTACGCGTCAACGAGCCCGAAAACTGTCTCGCCCAGCGGAGTCTCACAACGCGCGCTCTCTGCGACAGGCGGGGCGGCACGGAGCACCCTCTTATTCAATCACAAAAGTTTTAACTATTTCTTTCTTTTCGATATCAGAATTTCACAATAAGATCTACAATCTTTTTAACAAAATATCGCATAAATTTCCTAAAGTTTATTGCGTGTTATTTTTTTTATACGCGACTAATAATCGTCAAAAATTTTTTCTGTAATATATTTAGCGTGATTTTCTGATGGCTGCTTTTACAAGAATTGGCAAAGCACACTATTTTTTTTTCTGCACGCATACACCTTCATACGGTTATTTTATATCTCGTTTTGGGATTATCTTTTCTATTCTTTTCATATCTTTTTATTTAAATATTTTATCGCTCATTAGAGCTTGCAAATTAAATTAGATAAATTTCGTATTACTGTTATTCCATGAGCATTTTAAATTTATTTAATTTATGAAAAACACACATTCGACAAACAAAAAAAATTGCTGAACTTTTGGCGTTCATCTTCGTTTACTAAATCATGTTCCGGGTTGCATAGGAGCGTATGCTCGGTTGTACAATAAAGGTCCTTAAATAAAAACATAGCGTACACTGAGAGATTTATCTTCATTTTATTATTTGTACAAAGACGTTATCAGAGAAATATAACATGGAAAACTTAAACGGAAAATTAGGAAATAGCAAAGTTTGAATTGAAAACATAAATATAACCATTATTTTGAATTTACAAGTACATCTAATGAATAGTTCAATGCTTTCACCGTTTTCAATGCTTGCTATGCTGCACTTATGCAGAAGCGGCAACACTGGAGAAATTGCGGTTGATTTTACAGGTGTAATTGTTGATTTACATAATTAAGCCCTGATGGCTTTCGAGTGGTCTAAGCTTTTTATTTAATTGCTTAACTTCGTTTTTTATTAAAAAATAATTATTCAGCAACGAACAGGACAATATTTAAATGAAAACGTTTAAATGAGCCACAGAGTTCTCAACACTGTCGTTTCTTCCGAATAGCCTAGGAAATCTCTTTTTGCGTGCAAGTTGGAAGAATTCATACACATTCCATAGCTAAGAGTACGAGGTCTTTCCTTTAATCTTTTACTTGCTATATACATTCTTGGTTTAGTAACTTATTTATTAAAATTTACCATAAGTTAACTTCATTCAGGTTCAGAAATTTATTTCAGGTCTCAAAAGATGCGTACTCGCTAACTAGAATTCGTAATAAAAATATCCCTTTTCTATACATCTCTCCGGGTGATCAGTTTCTTTGAGAAGAATGTGGAGGATTGAGTTTTAAATGATCAAAACTTTTTGCAGTGATTTTGATTATTCGCTAGCGGTTTTGACCTTCCTTTAACTTGCTTTTTCCTTATTACTTGAGAAATATTTAACAGAATCCATAGTGTGATCTTTGTGTTTTTTAATTTTTTATTTTTTAGTTAACTTGCTTTCTAGGTGCTAGTGTTTTTTTATATTTAAAGGCATTGTTTTATATAATTTTTTTCGATTTCCTTTTATCTTTTTTTGGAACATATAAGTTTTTTGTGCGATAAATTTCAATTTGGAGATTTTGAAATCCGTTCACTTTTCCACGAATTTTAATTGTAAATTCTATAAATCGTCCATTATCCTGAGTTCGAGATTTTTTAACACATCGATTTTCTAAATAGAAACAAAGTTTATTTAGCGCTTCGAGTTCCTGCTTTTTAGTCTCTTTTCTTTAATTCGTAATTCTCTTCCTTTAGTTATTAAACCTTTTCTCAATTTTTCTTGTCTTCCGAAAATGTAATCTTTTTTGCGTTATATTTTTTCAGGAGGTTAATGATTGTCTCTTGATATGGTCCTCATGTTTTCTAATTGTGCACCGTAATTTTCTTTTTATGCGTTCATTCTTTTTTAGACAAATTAATTTCATTTTGCAAATTAGATTCTTATATAATGTTAACAGCTTGAGAATCCCTTGCCAAAATTTTAGCATCTGGGATCGTTTTATTACTAATTGCTTTTAAAAGTTTTCCTTTTAATTTCAAGAATTTTTCAGTTGTTTCATCTCTGATTTCACTGAACCACAGACGAGTTTAAATTTTGTTGTGTAATTGCCATGTCGCGTCTTTTTTCATTTTTGTACTGCCCATATAGCTGCCCATTGCAGTATTTTTATTCGTTGCTTTCTTTGTGAACAAGAGTGGTAACTTGTAATATACAAGGGTAAAATATAATAAAATTATTATTATTATAAACTTAGCCAGAGAATAAATTCTAAGATTAAAGTCATAAAGCACTAGCATCTAAGGCTTTCGGCTTTAATAAAAACTCTACCGCACTTGAGATTTGAACCCGCGACCATTGAGTTGCTAGTCGAGACTCTTGTCTACTCGGCCACTCAGGCGGATAACCTATATATATATAACCTATATATCACTTGTGGTACACGATTATAAAAGGTTTGTGGGAATGTTTGCCAGTTCATTAGTCTAAAGTTAAAATAATAATAATAATAATAATAAAATTTTAAGCGCGAAGCACTAAATGGAGTTGTGCAGTTGTAACTCCTTAAAGCCTTAACAAATCACTTAAAACTTGTTTGAAAATGACAAAATCTTGCCTGAACTAGGATTGCATTGACAAATCGATTTACAGTTCAATTTGTTCTTGGATTAGGCAGCGATTTTTGAATGATAAAGTGGGGTTATTCATGTTCAGTATAAGTCATGCAGAGATAGTTGTCTAACTTGGCTGCACTGCCGCCAAACATGTGATTTTTTAATTTCAAAGCATCCTAAGACACCTAAAAATAATGCAAAGAACGTTCTAATTTTATCAACGAAAAAATTTGATATATTACATAGAAATACTTTTTTTTTCATCTGAATAATTTTTGGGCAAAACAAATTTCTATTTTGCTTATTTTACTTTTCTCTTCATGAGCTTTTTTACGTCTTTTATGGATTTTCTTGGTTCTCTTCTTATATCCATCACCGAACGCTGAGGGGTGTATTCATTTGTCAAAACGTTTGCCACGTCTAGGAAGCAACCTTATAAATTGAATATGAACTTAGGCGCAACCTTACATATTGAAAATAAACTTCCTAGGCAGTTTAGGAAGCTTCAGACACGCAACAAAGTATATATAAAAATTGTGCACAGTTTTGTTGTTCATGTTTTTTTTTTGATAGTTGCTCATGTTGTACAACAAGTACACTGTATAAATGATTAATTTTTATTTTGAAAAGAGAAAAGGCTAGCCAAGCCCACGATATATTATAGAACATTATATAGAAATTAGAATTGGAATTATATAGAAAATTATAGAACATATAAAAATCTGGTTCTTTTCCTTTCTTTTTTAGGTTCACGGTGATGGCTATAAAAGATTCGGTCACGACCGAATATAATTTCCTTACGTGTTTTGATAACAACATCAGTTTTTTGTTTACTATAGGTTTTTTTTATGGTTAATAAAGCAAAAATATTTCCTCTTCCAAATTCTGAATAACCTATATGAAGCTGCATTTTTGTGGGATTTGCATATAGAAGACGTTAAATTCAAAAGCCCCTAACCGTGATCGTTTATTCTTCCAAAGATTGCTCTAGTTAACAGGAATTGATATGAACATCTTACTCATCCCTCGAGACATTGGATGTCATTATAAGTGGTCGTCAAGGCAATTGAAACAAAAGCAAGCAAGTCTTCTTTGTTATAAGTTCGTAGTTTATTTAAATAAAACGACATTTTATCGTTACACGTTTCCATGTGGAGATTATTTGTTGTTGTCTCGTGACTAAACTAAAATAATAAAAGGTCAAGCACTAGGAATGCAAGCTATTGGCTCTATTTAGGAAACGAAAATAAGATATTAAATAGATATTGAGTATTTTGAAAGAGTTCAGGACGTCCATAGGATTAGTAAGTCCGAATGTGATTTTACTAATGTAGCAAAAGTTTAGGCAGTCGCAAGGGATATGATTAATTGCAAGAATTTGTTCACTAATGCGAATTGAAGGACAAGGCTTCTTTAGAATCCATAGGAGTCTTCCAACTGTATAACCAAGCCGAATCCTCGCAAACGTTTTGACCTTAATTTTGTCAATATTTGTAGGATATAATGATGGATCTAGGTGGGAGTTAACAGAGGAGTTAATTTGGTAACGGTGGACCAGCTCGAAATTGAGAGATTCCGGAACGAAATTAAAGATGTGAAAGATGTGATTAAGAAGAATTCTCCCCGAAGCATCTACCTCGGCATAGGCAGGTGACAGACCGTTTAGAGCCGCCCCTTTTCAATATTTTAGTTTGTTCTTCAACTAGATTCATGGTGTGTCCCCGTTTTTGTACATAGAGAGGTCTGCCAAGACCCATGGACATATAAGACGATAATGTTGAATTCTTTTGCGACATACAAACAGTACTCGATTGGGGATGGTAATCTTTTAATTTTTTTTTACAAAATTATAAAATAGTTCACTATCCTTTAACTATTTTAGATAAAAAAATCATATAAAAATGTTTTACATTTATTTTTCTGAAAAGTTCACCAAGGCAGCAGCTTCTGTAAAAACAAAAAAAAAAGGCAAAAATATTAAAAAATTTCTTAACTCTCATGTAACGCGCAAACTGTTTGTCAAATTATGAAATGAATTTTAATTAAGCCGTGCTTCGTTTAAGTCGCCTTTATAAGGAGGATTTGAGGAATTGCGTAATTGTTTTAAATGATCAAAGCCCGTTCTCCGTTCCGTTTTGGAAACAAGTATTTTGAATATTCATTTGAGGTTTTGGTGTTATCGTAATTTAATTTTGCTTATTTCTTGAGAAATGTTCATCTGACATCATATGTCATTTTTGCGGTTTTTGAAAATTTTCTGGATATGTTTTGTTTTTTTACGCATTGCTCTATATAATTTTCTTTGATTTTCAACTTTTCTTGCAGCTCTTTAATCTTATCTTCAATCGTTGCCCTTTCAATGCCTGTTTGCCTTTTTTCTCGTTATATTTCTGCGTACTCTTTGTCGCACTGTTCCATATAAATATCTTTGAGTTGCATTTCCTCTTGCAGTTTTTTAACATATCCTTGCAATATCTGCCTACCAATGTTCATTTGTATTCTCTCTCGTTCCTTTTCTTCTTTGCATTTAACCTTCTTGCTTTACACATTCCTCTTTACTTTCTAATTCCTTTTGCTTCTTTTTAAAAATTTCTTGAAATATTTTCACTATGCCGGCGGTAAAGTTCGCGCAGTTCAATGACGCTTTGTCCTTATAAATGTATTAACCAAAGCTTGCTTTAAATGAGGTAAAAAGTGCGTTCACTTTGTACAACTTATTTCTGCACTTGTAATAATATCTTTCTTTCCACTTAAAACCGTTAGCTGCCTTTTTCCTTTACATCGATCAAAAAAAAAAAAAAAAACCATGTGGGGAGAATGTAGGGAGAACAGAGTTGTTTTAAATAAATTGCAACTCTTCGATTGTGTTAAAGTGACAGAAATTGAGTAGGCATTTTGATTAAATGAGAAATTAAAGACGATTCAGTTAGTGTTAAAAATTTGCCATTATCAGCAGGTTTCTATGGGACGCAGATTGCATTAAATCGAGTCGCACCAAAGCCAAGTGCACAAAATAAGTCAAGTATTCCAAAATGCAGTTAAAAACTCCAAAAACTTAATTTTCTTATTAAAAAATTTATTATTGTTTAATACATATTTCACAAGATTCTTTCTTCTCTATTGCCTTACATAGCGCCCAAATTTCGTAAAATCGAATCCCCTAATTTTGCACACAGCAGCTAAATATAGCTTGAAGACTACGTATAAACACAGCTTTTCATGTTGCCGTTGCCAATGTGTACTTTTTGGCATCTCAGATGAAATAACAAATCCACTCAGCTTTTATTTGGCTACCAGCAGGAAGAAGCAAAGAATCGTTATAAAGCAAAAAACACTTTCTTTTAAATAGAAAACGGATTCGATGAAAGAATAGCCTTGATGATATCAAGTATCTATAGTCAGGTAGGTTGAGATTCATCGTCCGTTCAGATCTCGAAAATTGAATGTTCTCATGCAAACATCTTGATGTTCGGGTCCGTGCAAGCTGGTGCAGAAAAAGCAAATTTCTACTATTAAGATTTGCCGAAAAACCAGAATACAAAATTTGCAACGATATGCTATCATATCTCCGCTTGTTGAAGACGTACCTAGTACATTTATTAACGACAACATGAAATTTTTGGTTGGAAGCGCAATTTAATTTTACATATATACATGCATGTATGATATCGGAGGCACAGAAAGACACCTCATTAATCTTCAGTTGGAGAAGATAGGGACATGAGATGAGAAGAGCTATAGTTTTCTGAAAATGTTATAGATACGCGTAACTGTGTAATTTACATGTCCCACCCCTCTGCAGCGAGAGTTAATTTTAGAACCAAGGTTTTTGACTGCATTAAAAAAATTAAAAATCATCATCGGGCATTTTAATGCGTGGTAAAGAATCGGAATGGTAACTTGTTTGGCTTTGGTTTTACTTGAATTTAATTTTAAACCGTTAAAATCAGACCACAAACCAATGCGCTCTAAATCGTCATTAATCCGCTGAACAATGGAAAATCCAAAATGTAAGCATGAAATTACGAACATAATGAGCCTGTGTCGATAATTCTAAAGTATGCTATGAGCTATGGAGCCCGCGGGGGTCAGGTTGCCCGTTTACAAAGCCGCTTAAGATCGTTCGAGGGACGCTTGCATACTCACATACCATGTGGAAACTTCGGTGGAAGTTGTTGTGTCCAATCACTTTTTGAATGCAGCAGGTGAAACAATATGCGCCTGGATGCGGCCCTTTCCGGAGTATTCGCGGCGGCTTATCCCCAAATGCCGGGGCAGTAAATAATTAGAGGTGCTTGATAGGGCTCGCCGTATCCAGAGGGGAAAGTTTAGACCATACCCGAACTTTCAATCTGGTACCCAGTGATTGGAGCAGACCCTCTTTCCGGCAGAATTGCCTTGCAACGCTGAGAGGTGCCCAATTCAATTGTCTTAATTGCCAACGGCTCTAGGGAACTCGTCTGGTTAAAGTTTCACGCCAGGTGCAGACGTTAAACAGCGATATAATAATAATTACAAGAATGTTGCAAAGCTCTATTGCAACTACGGTCGGACTTCAAATCCGATTGATTAGCACTAAGTAAGTTTTTAGTATTCAAATGCAATCCAATCTGATCCGTTATCAGGCGTTCAAAAACTCGAGCAATAATTTTGTAATTGTATGCTCAGTGACGAATATTTTTCGTATGGTTTTTTGGTAGTAGTCCGTGTGGTTTGGCGATATTGCATAGATAACAGATCTAGGGCTTTTCTTTGTTTTTTTATTACTACTTCATTACATCATTAGAAATATCGATAAAAACATCAAAAAGTAAACACCAGGGGTGCATGCTGTCGTTATGAACGCTTGTAACGGCAATTGTTCGTTTTCTTTTAACATTTATTATGCAGAAGAAAAATATTTATTAATGAAAAATATACCAAATTGTTATCTAAAATTATTTAGTTTTAAAAACATTTTGTTTAGTAAGAGCTAATATTTTTTACCATAACTTTTTCCGTATAATTATGACATTGTTAATTAATAATTACGACCCATAACACGATTTAAATCGTTCCAACTGCAAGAGTAATCGATTTGCAATAGTCCTTTATTGCTCATCCCGAATTTATTACCATAAATTCCATTGCAGAGCGTTGAAGACGATCGTCGACCCAATGTGCTATAAATGCTGCTACAACCTCCATTTAAGCCACAACCTAATGAGCTGTAGCAACTAATGTTTGTACTGGTTGGTATAGAACCATAAATCGAGTGAGCACCGTAGACTTGTTGGCTTTGTGACAGACATTCGTAGCAATCAGACACACTACAACAGGGTAATGTAGCATAAGGATTGCAATAGTCGTATGTGGGCGGTAAGGGTGGCGGTGCGGGGAATTCTAGTTGGGGAGCTGGTTTTAAAGTGCGACGTTTTATAGCACCATAACTGCTTAACGAATGACGTTGTATGGTATTCGAGCCATAATCCTCACCAATTGAACTGTGCCGTTCGGACGATGAAGTTGTAGAGGAAAGTGCTAAAAGGAAAAATAATCTTGAGATTCATTAGATTAGTTTTGAGGGACATATTTTTCTTTACCTCCGTAGCCTGTATAGACATTAGCTTCGTCGTCATCTAAATTAATGTTATTTTCAAATCTTTGATTCATTTGCATTATATAATCATCATAAGCATCATTCTTTTCTTTGATACGATTAAGACCGCTAGAGCGACGCAAGTGCATTGGATTGCAACATTCCAATCGGCATTGTTGATGAGCAGACGAAGAAGAAGAAGAACGTCTACGATTTCGTGGTAAAGTTGCTGCTGACGAGTAACGGGTTTTCTGATCGATCTCATTGTGATAATAATGTGAATTCATGGAATCTTCCATCGGGCTGGAGGGCAACGATTCATCATAGTATTTTTGCATGTTTGAAGGTTGCTCAATTTTCCTTGAAAGCGAGAGAAAAATGCATTTTTCATGTCATATAAGAGAAAGAAAAAGAAAATGAACTCACTTGCGTACGTAATCGTAATTTTCTAAATCCCAAGGATCAACATAACATCTTTGCGATGGCAGCAAGGTGGTGCTATAAACATCTTCAGTGTTATCGATAGTATAGTATGGTGATTCTTGTAAGTCTACGTCCTCATCGTAGAGTACATCATGAGGCAACGGTTGTTTTGGACCACGTCTTCGCGGTGTAGTACTATAACTTTGTTCACGCATTTGATACCTTATCCACGTATATGCCTGAAACAATCAAAAAAAAAAAAAAATTTAGTGAATTTTGCAGCTATGATCATTTGTAGAAATGAAATGAGATATTCATCTTCTATAGGTTATTCGTTCCGCCTATTAAATTCATGGCCACGAGCAATAACATTTGCACCAGTTATAGCTGGGTTATTAGGCTTCAAATTTTATTATAAAATGAATATGGGCACAATCACGGTTGATATTCAGCAATATCCGCATGACAAAAGAAATTGCTTTTTTGGACTCTTTTCTTCGGATCCTTGTTTAAATTTCCGTTAATATCTTCCCCGGGTTACATCTCTTTGATAAAAAAAGTATTCAGTAAAAATGGCCAATGAAGAGCAAGCCGCGATATTCATTCACTTTTAAGATGTTAGTGATGTTGTCAACTAAATTTTAATTAACAAGAGTGGAGTGTAATTTCCCAAGCATAGGTAAGTTCAACGCATTGTTATTAATAACCGCCTCTGGTCGGTTTTTCGTCACATGCATTAAATAACAAATTTCAATATTTCTATCTGAAATTTTTGATGAATAGCTTTAATAGATTCGGTTATAAACACCCATTGGACAACCGAATATATTTTAATAATGAATTCGCGCCTGTGTTCACTTGGGAGCACATTAAACTCATCTGCTCATCTGTGAACGCATATTCACCGCCTTGCATAGCAGATGCACATTTAAATCCAAAAAATCTACGCAGTCTATATATGATCGAAGTTTTTGAAGCGATAAGGAAAATAGTAAGTAATTAGTGTTAGATGGGAAATGTCAAAGGAGTTAAAGAAAGCTATATTATGTGTTATAAATCTTTCTAATTCCGTCTGTGGAGAAAACGATTGTTCGCCGCGTCACAAATGCAAAGTATAACCAGTGAAGTAAAAAGCAATTCGTGCTTCAACGTGACCATTCGCAATTCTCTACAAGTTTAGTTGTTGACATTAAAATTCATGTTGTATTATAAAGTTGTACTTGCTGTGGGTCTCGCAATTCTGTAAATTGTAATAAATTATAATAACTAAGACATTACAGATAGTTGCAAATAGATGCAATAAGATGCAAATAGAAAATTGTGTATAAAATAAAATTAAAGCGGTTAAACTACTCTTAATGACGAGTTCCAAGAACGGAGCGACGATTTATAAGTTTGTCTAAGATAAGTTCATACAGGCATTTAACATGGTGTAAGTAAATAGGTATAAGTAGGTAGACTAGTCGTCACAAAACCAATCGGCATTTAGATTTTATACACTGAGACACAGTTTCAAGTCATCATCTACCTATCGTCATAAAATTAAGAAAAAATGGATGAGATACGTTTTTAATGGAACAACAGTACAAAATATCACATTGCGGTAATATCGTGTTGATAAAAGCTGAATGTTAATTGTCGAAACATGTTGCATGTTGCAGACTGAAGACAAAAGTCAAGCGGTCTATCCTTCTAAAAGACATCCATTAGTGCACTAGAAGAGTTAGCAGCCAGCAAATAAAATGTTGCACCGAAACTTGTTCACACGGCTACCTTTGAAAGTATATTGTACCTATCGGCGGTTGGTGTTCTTGTCACATTCATATTGTAAAGCGTCTATCAAGAAGCTCCGCTTTGTAACCCAAAAGAAGAAGAAGAAAAAGAAGTAGAATTAAAGAAAATTGAATAATATAGCAAAGAAGATTAGGTCTATGCCATAGTGACGTTGTCCTTTGTTTCCTATAGGGGCCATTAAAGCAAGTGCTGGTGAATAAAAATGGCATAAAGGACTTTTCAAAATTGAGAAACAGTTAAAACTTGTTTAAAGATGGCAAAATATCGCCCAAAACAACATATTGTGTTGACAAATCGATTTGCTGTTGAATTCGCTTTGGGATTAGATAAGGAGGTTAATCACGTAACTGAAAGTTTGCTTTCTTTCTTTCAACGATAAAGTCAAGTTATTCACGTTCAAATTACATTCTTACATATATTTTTCTTTTTTTACTAACTTTCGTAAAGTCGTTACTCGGTGGTGTTCTTGTCACATTCATATGTAAAGCGTCTTCATATATAAAATTCGACGAAAACGATATAGAAAGTTAGCAACGTAACTTGGCTTCACTTTTGCCAAACATTCGCTTTCTTTAATTTCATTCAATCAATAAGTGAAAGCAATTCAAAGAAAATTTTGAGTTTATTAATAAAAAAAAATTAAAAATGGTTACTTTTCTAATATGAATATTAATATGAATATTAATCTGTTTTATTTAAATATTTTTTTTTTTTTTGATAAATCAAATTTTTCTCTATTCTGTTCTAAAATTCTTCCAATGTGTTCTTTTCATTTCTTCTTTTGCTTTTCTTTTGGTTTAATCCTTTTCATCCATAAAGCAAAAAATTGTCATACATTGCAGATTCTGGATAAGCTTCAGTTCTACATATAGAATAGACTTTGTCTGGGAGCTTTGAACAGCAAACGACAAAAACGGCCCTAATCGTCAAAGTTTGTTGTTCTAAAGATTGCTCTAGTTAACCGAAATTTATTTGCGTACCTTACCCATTCCCCGGGTTATTGGGCAGCATTGGAAATAAAAGCAAGAAAGTCTTTGCTCTTAAAAGTATTGAAAAGGATTTCCTATGGTAACGTTTCACCTCTTTTAACATCTAATCTAATAGTTTACCTGAGCAAAACGACGTTGCATCGTTACACGTTTCCATGTGGATGTTAATTTATTGTCTCGTGACAAACTAAGTCTCTCGCAATAGTATCTCAAAATAGTCAATTTCGAAATGGAATTGTCGATATACTTACTTATGTAACAATAAAATATTTTCTTAGGAAAGATGATTGGTGTCTTCGAATTTATTATTCTATTCTCTGCTATGAAATTCTGAAACTATTTATAAAATTTCTCTTGCAAGTGTATTTATTATTTAGCCGCAGGGAGTTAAAACTCTCAAAGAAATGAATTCCTACGATATGCTCGATAATTCCTTACCGCTATGTCAGCAGATTCTTGAAAAATTTTATTAAAAAAATAAATGTGCTTAAGGTAAGGCTTCTAGCGCCCCTTTTCTAGATGTTTCGTATGTTGCATGTGTTATGACTAAATTTACTTATTAGTAAAATATCAAATGGAAATAGTCTTTAGCAACAAACATAGTTGAGTAAGTAAAACATTTCTTCGCAAATGGTAACAAACGATTTTACAAGAATTATATGGGTTGTGTATAAATTAAAGTCTTATTTATATGTATTTTAGTCATAGCATTTAGTTTGAACATGGTCGTCATTAATTAGAGCATTTGAATAAATTACAAGAACCTCTGTCAACACCGTTGATACCGTTGCAGTTGTAAGTCACATGAAAAGCTTGTCTGCTAATAGTCACTTTATATGGAAACTGTACATTTTCGTTTCTAGATGTTTATGTGTTAAACAAGTCTTTTATGCATGGTATGGAGAACCGGTACAAATTTGCAATGATAAATAACAACTAATCAGATTATTTATATAAGTAGATATTATTTACTTGACTTTATCTTTTATCACTGCTTGGTTATAGATGGATGCGAAAGAGCAAAAGTGCCAGAAAGTAAGTTATTTTGCTTTATTTAATATATTTATACATGAAAAGGGGCTAAAACAAATGTAGAGATGAATTTATTTGATTCTTGGAAGTAAATCTTACGCTAATTATTACTAAAAACTAATCCACTGCGGGCTTCTGCTCTGATCAGTATGATCCATTTTCAATATCAATCTGCGTGCAGAAGCTGTCAATGTTTCTATCAAATCTCAAGTCGATATCTTCATTTTTGCGATCAGGAGAGTGACATGAACAAACACCACACAGAAGGACGGACCTAGCGTAATCAATTCAAAATTCCACACTGATCAAGAATGTATGTAAGGTCTTTATAGCGTCTCTGAAGCTTCCTTTTGGGTGCTACCTACAATATGAAAAAAGAAAATGAGTGTTCCTCCCATCTTTCAGAGGTGGATATAAAAAGAGCAACGAAAAAAAGCATTTACATCTCTAGCAAGGAGGTCCATGTGCAGCCTGTACGGATCCGAGTTGTGAGCGAACCCGTAAGCCCCTTTGCAAACATGGAAAAGCTTAGCAACCTAATAACGGTGAACGAATTCACTCAATTTTTCGAATCATACTAAGATGTCAAGATTAGAAGTGGATTCAGATACGACGTAGGGAAAGCGCGCCTCTTGAAGATCGGTGGTATGAAAGATGTCGACATTAAGTAATAGATATCACTTAGATTTTTATAAACGATTCTGAACGGATTGAAAAGCTCATAAGTATATCTACTACTATTGACTAAGGTCTATGAAGATAAAGCTGTTGGAGAAACGATTCGGCACATTAAAATTCATCTCACTACGTACTGTCGGCGAATCGGTTATACCATTTATTAAACTAATTAGGAAGAAGACAATGAGAATAAATCTTCGTTTTTCGAGTGATGATAAAGCTGACAGAAGCAATCTGTTTTCGTAAGAAGGCAAAAAGACAAGCAGGTGCCATCCCAAATTTCTATGAAGAAGGAGCAACAATCACTTTTGTACGGATTGTATTGAATCTGTCTAGTATCCATAGGAAGGAAATTACACAACGGAGGCAGACTCAAGTATTAGTTTGACTAAATTCAGGCATAGCCTTTTTGTAACATAAAGATCGTTAAGCATTTTGGATCGTCATTTAGTGCGAACTAGCGCCGACCTAGTTTTACTTAAGAGGAGTGTACACAGTATCTTTGGTCGAATAGATCCCCTAAATCCATAAGTGAATTTACGTCTCCCAATTTTTATGAGTCGATGAAATAGCCAGTAGTGAATAAACTTCTCCTTGAGAAAGAAAACATTTTTTTAGTTTTAACTTTGAAGCTGATACAAGTGCGATTACGAGGAAAAAGAAGAAGCAGTTTAACGTCGTCAGCGTATGGCTGCATTTAATCACCGAAGACAGATCATTGGTGTATAGCATGCGTAAAATGGGCCCTTAGTGGTCGCCTGTGGTCATGAGAAAATCATAAGAGAGATGGAGTGAGACAGAACCCTGGAATGAACGGTTATCAAGAAGTTGATGATGAAGTTCGCACCTAATTACCTAGATTATGGCTAGGTTATGTTAAGATAGTGATAGATATTTCTGCGGCAAGGGGTTAGCAGATCTGTCCACCAATTCAATCAGGATTAATAAGCATTTTTAGCGCTATCACCCGTTTGCCTCAGAGTTAAATTCGGGAATATCATTGTAAGAGGAAGTACTAGAAAGGGTGTCGGCTAACAACTTAAAGGTCGCGGATTCAAATCTCAACAGCGGTAAAATTTTTGAACATAAGCCAATAGTCTCAGATGCAGAAGCTTTAGTCTTGGAATTTATTTCTATGGCAAAATTAATTTTAATAACATAATAATAATAATAATAATAGAAAAATATTTGAATGATTCATTATAGAGCAGTCAATAAATAATTGCAGGGATCAACCAGTAAGAATACATGTAGTGTAGGTCAATCCTTGAACATACTGACCTATGTATTAGATAATCATTGACAATAAATGGTAGCCATAATTACTTATAACCAGGTAAGAGGAACTTGAGACCACTCAAAGCATATTTTTTTATTTTTTTTTTGTCTTTAAAGGATTTTATTTTCATTTTTTCTTATATTTATATAAAGAAATAATTATGTTTAACCACATTAATCGCATAGCTTTCCTGATAAATTATTACAAATATAGTCAAACGTAGACAAACGCTTGCGGAAGACTTTCGTTAAATGCTCACACATCTAACCGATGAAAGCATGTGCATTTAACGAGATTTTACGCAAAAGTGTTTAACGGACAGTAATTGGGGGGGAGATTGCATTCGACATAATTTGGTGGTATATAACCTGTTTCTTGAACCAACTCACATCTGTAATTTAAAATAAAATTATAACTATTAACGTGTAATGTACACGTAAAACAGTTTTGTATCTCAGTTCAGGAATCTATTAAAAATGACTTGAAGGAAATCACTTTTATTGCTATTTAATTGCAAAAGCGTTTCTTCAAAAATTTCATCACAAGCCTATCAGAGATAACTGTGTAAACTTGAACTTGACGTGGCGGAAGGCAGTTTTTCGATGGTTGGATTTTCCTGCCATTTATTGCGCAATTGTAGCTAATTGTATGAACAAAATCACTTTTGCTACGTTTATTGGTCTGAGTGTAATTGAAGGCAGAAAAAAATCAAAACACTCGTCTTACTAGCATGTTATTATTATTTTTGTTGTTGTTTTGTTGTAGAAAATAAAAATATACTGATTTTGTCATTTCTCTATATATGCATATATCGGCCAATATAAGATAACGAATGCTTATGTCCGTCCGTTGCTTTATTTAATGTTTGAACCTTTGAGTCCATAAAAGCTGATGGGTAGATGAGAGGGCGGTGGGGTTTGGAAATGCAAATACATATTCTTAATGTAGGACTTTAAAGCATGTTTAATGATCATTGGGATCAGATCAGAACAAATGCTAAAACTGAGAAATAGGTATATATATAATACACGCTGATAAATTAAAATTTTCGGTAAAGTCCTTTCTAAAATCCATAACATATGTTTACCTGGATCGTCTGCAAATTCAAAGTAATGTAATGTAATAGAAAGTGGTGAGCAATCTATTCCGCGAGCTAGAAAGATCTATGGTACGCGCTCGTGTCTTTAGCCCTTCAATCTCCTCAGGTTCGGAGCGTCATAAGGTGTTCCCCAAACACCTGACCTGGTATCTGATCCTGTAGATGGCCGCGCATTCGCATAGGACACGATGATACATTTCCATCGTCGGATCTCTCCTCCCGCAGAATCTGTATGAATCCGTATCGGGGATACTAATATTTTGTAAATGGTAGAAGCCAACTGCGCGACCCATGTCGCTTCTTCGTACTTCCCTTAGCTTGTGTGCTCTGCCGGAGGATTAAATAAATCTTTTAGCTTGCTTTTGTTCTACCCTTTGCTTCCAATGGCTTGCTGGTTTTCTCTTGCCGGTTTTTTCTATGTCTCTTGATGTGGCTGTCAGTCCGGACTTACCATAGATAGACCGCCGGGCTCCCCTTTTTTCGGTAGAGTGAGCCCTTTGTCTCCGCCTGCGTCTCTAGCTCATTGAGAATTGAAAGCACATACAAATTTAGAGGATATTGTATGGCTCCTTTAGGCTGTTTAGGGCCGGAGAAATTCAAAGTAAAAAAAAATTTTGCAAAAAATTTTCTAGTTAGCAGGTTAAGTAACCTAATATTATATTATATTTGATTTTCGAAAGATGGAAATTTCATTTTATTGATTCGAAACTTATTCAAATATGCTAAGACTTTGGACTGCCTATTTGAACTCTTAGGGAAACGTTTTAAAGGGCAAACGGTCTAAAGCGTCATACCTACTTCGTTCGCTGTACATAAGCTATTCCTGCAATGTATTACGAACAAACACGTTGCATACACATATGTATAACGTAACATAACTGAGGAGAGCTGTATTTACTGTTAATGTATATAATTCTGTTACTAGTTTTTTTTCTTCTTCCTTCTACTATAATAATATCCTATAGCGCGTGCATAACTTGCATAGTTAACATAAAGCACTTAATAATAGCTTTTGCTAGATTTATTTTTAACTCTGTTAACAGAAGAGAACGGAAACGGATATATTCGTTTAATTGAAATGTAATCATTTCGATGACGTTTCTTTCTTTAGATTTCATTCAAATTAAAAAATTTCAAGTTCAAAACCTTGTTAATTACATATAATTTGTAGCACATATCTTTAGATATGTACGTTAGGATTTTTTTTGCTTTTGTTTTGTTTGTTAGCAAACTATGCGTTCAGACTTAGATTTGTCTGTAGTGATTTTCTTCTTGAGCAGTGATGCGTGCCGAATGTTATTAAGTTGGTGTAAAAAATTGATATCGCATAAATATCTTTTTTTTTTTTGTATATTTTTAAGCAATTTGTCAGATTTGCTGATTTAGTAGCTAATTAAAGGCATGTAATGTGATATTAAAAGAAATTTAAGGTAAAGGTGATCTTATTGAACAGTACGATTAACACTAAAACTATCGCGTATGTCATTTTGATGTTTTCGATCTTCGAAAAAAACTGTTATACCGCGTGTCGTATTCCAAAATTGTTTGATGGCCTTTACTTACAAGAGAGGACTTGCTAACGTCTACAATCAATTTTTTTGCACCCGGCCTAGTTTTCGAGACCCCGATGCCATATACCTTATTCTATCAAAAGCGATCATTTTGATGCCTTCTTTTTCGTGAAGTCGCCGCAGTTGCAAAAGTGGACTCAAGAAGCTGAAAGCTGTCACAAACGTTCCGTGATTGATTAAAAACAAACAGTTGAAAAATGGTTGTAGTCTCTCTACAATGCACAGCTACAATGCATTATAAACGGCGATAATCTCGAAGAAACATAGACAATTTTTAATTATTTTCGTATATAACTTTTGACGCCGTTAAGATATTTACGAAAACCTGTGACGCAGATATCACTTCCCGAATCGTTGCCCGTCCGTCTGCTCGTCTTGTTTTCTTGTGCTCAAGCTAAAGGTCGTAAATTTTTGGGATTTTATGATGAAATTTGGTAAGTTACCGTGTTTCGACCCAAGGACGGACGCTACTGAAAATGGTGGAAATGGTCTAATTTTTCCATTCCGCATATAACGCCTTATTATGAAAAGTGATTATACGGAAAAAAATTGCAGTGTTCAAAGTTTTTCGACTAGTACTTCACTTTCTAAATTGCTACGAAAACTTTGGCCCGGTTGGCGCAATCTTTTGAACCCCTTCCCGTTAAACCGTTCCTAAAACGAAAACTGACCTTTATTGGGGAGAAGAGTCTATTTTTCAATATTTCATGGTGAAAATTGATTCGTAATAGTTAAACGACAAAGAAATCAATCTTAGCGAATATAGAGCACGTAAGTCTATTTTTTGAATGTCACCTCATTTATAAGTTCTCAGAAAATTTAAACCCTTATGCTGAAAATTTCTTCATGAGAGTAATTTGTCATAAACATTAAGTGGACTAAATTTGAACCACATGGGTCAATCTCTTGGACTCCGTTTCATAGAAGAGTTCTCATACGCAGTAAACCCTTCAGAAAAAGATTTAATTTCTAATATTTTCTGATGAAAATTAGTTCCTAGTAGCAACTGCGCGAAAGAATTAACGGTACGATATTTGGATCACATACCTCTATTTTTTAAATATATCCAAGACTTTCTGATGAAAAGCAAGCGCTTATATGGAGAGTACGTATAATTATGGATCACGTCGTATGATGTTTTGGGTAAACTTCAATGAAAATAATGTGTAATTTTCGACTTATTACTAGCAAAACGACCGAGTACTTGCACTAGGCGAATCGATGTAGGGTATTCAATGGTAGTCTTGCCCAACCATTATGTACTTACTTGTTTTTAGTGAGTGAATTTGTTTATAGTATGAGAAATTAATGGCAAAAAAAATCGACAATCAATCAAGAAATCTCCATTGATCTTAGTCCAATTTAGCAATCAAATGTTGTAAATACCTGCGTAAGTTAAAAAATGTTTCCTCCAGCAGGCGTAAGTTGCTTTTGGTGTATTTTTGTCATGCATTGCGGAGGAAGAAAAAGGTTTAATTCCATATAACGCGTCCTATCGGAATCTGCAACTTTGCAATGAATATACTCAGTACTTTTTTATAGTCTTAAGATCTATGTGCAAGACTTGAAATGTTGTGGAAGTCGCACCTACTTAGGTTATTCTTGAATTTAAGATATAGTGACTGTAGGTCGCTTCTAGATTCAACTGCAAGCTCATGTAGTCGACGATTTTAATAATCTGTGGCAGTAGTCGATGAATGTCATAAAATAGAGATAAAAAAAAAGTTAAAATTTGACATATATGGGTGGTGTTCCAAACGGTCATCCTTCTTTTTTTGCCGCAAAGGACCATCCATTTTTGTTGTTGTTTGCTTATTTACTTAAAATTTATATTAAAATAATCTTTTTTTGCTTTCAATTTTCTTCTATAGTTACAGTATATATAAGTTATATTATTCAGTGAATTGTTCACTTTGATTAAAATTTTGAAATTTCTAATCTCTCTCCATGTCGTTGAAGGCCAAGCAACAAAAAAAAGAATACCATGAATAAATGCATTTAGTTGAATGTTTTCGTGGCAAAATTAAACAGTGCGGAACCGTTGCCAAGAGAATGCGAAAATATAATTTTAACCCAGTAAATAAGAAAATCATATTCGCTTTAGGGTGCATCATAGATAGCCAGCCACTGTAATATAATAATTTTCTCAGTAGTAAATACACTTTTCTGGGACGTGATGTGAAAATATTGCATTCGAGTAAAAGTATAAGTAATACGTCAAAGGTATGCCTTGGTTGTATTGACAAAGGTTTTACATTTTTTAATTAGTCTAAAAAGTAGTGCGCCTAGCAATTATAATAAACTTTCCTCTTAAATATATGTATACAATAGAACACCCTATAACACGTATTCATATAAGACGGAGTTTCGTATAATACGATAAAAGGATGAGACAAAAAAAAAAATATTCATTAAAAGATTTTTATGGATTTCTCGCTCTTCTGCAAGTAAAAATATATGCCATAAAAATTGTTGTCATGTTGTGTGTTAAGCGTAATTATTTAAAAAAGTTGTTTGACATGTAACAACTAAGTTAATCGCTTTGGGTTATTTGTACAATCTAAGCGACTCATACAACACGGACTTATGTAACATTCATGTTATGGGGAAGAGATAAATACGGCATTCGAAGAAATTTTCCAGCTTCGGCCTGATAGCGCCAATGGTTCATGGCGGGAGTTTTGTGGTGAGATGTTGTTGCCTTGCAATCTGGTGCCTTATCCAAAGGAAGGCAGGTAGGCTCCGCTCTTACTAGAAGCGACTACTCATCCTTGGGACGCTGCATGTGCTTTTTCAAACTTCGTGGGTCATCGGATTAAGCTTTTACGGCATTGTATACACGTAAAACATATAGAGATGTATATAGATATATAGGTAAATCTAGGTGACATTTCCTAGTTTAGCTGCACTAGAGTCCCAAATTTGTGTGTTTTCCGTACCCATACGGTGCTAACATACCGAATTTCAAAAAATTGTTAAAAATAGTTCCTATGAGCAGAATTTAAATTCGTGTCCTTGGTATTTACATATAGATTCATGAGAGGTCTACAAACATGAGTTACGTTTTTTAATATGAACGGAATAAGCTTCCAAATCCATCTATATCTTATTTTTGAATATTTAACAAAGCATTGTTAGGACCTTGCCAGAGCTCTGTTAAGGGATAAGGTAGGTGTCTTTGCTAGATAAATTCGAATTTATCTTCACACCCTTATTGCAAGTGATGCTGAAGATGTTCTATTAGGAGATCGGTGAAAAAGTAGACTCGAGTAAATATCGCCATGTACATATTTCCAATTGTTTTTGTTGTTTATTATTCAAGCTCTGCAAACCGAATAACAAAAGTAATAAATCTGTAGTATCCTGTGTGTAGATGAGGAGTAGAACCAGCTGCGAGACATGAAAGACTCCTACAATTGGATGCAAAAAAGGTTCATCAAAAATAATTATAATGTTTTCTTCTTCTTCTTTCTATGTGTCTGCTCGGTTGGGTGCCTGTTAATGATTTTTCAAGATCGTTGGCATACACGCTACAGAGCGAAATGAAGGCTTTTCATATCAAAAAGATTGTATGAGAAAAAAGTGAAACTTTTTTATGTTTCTCTGTTCATTAGAGCAAATTTTACAAACATGATAATAGCACGCTGTTGTTATTGTTGTTGTTTTTGTTTAATGGCCGTATTAACGTAAAAAGTAGAGAAAAAAAGAAGAAAAGCAAACTTGCACAATATTTATTACAACTTAACACGTGAATCACAATATATCGTATCGTAAACGTATTGTGATGCTGGTCGATATGACAGGCAGGCGAAGGTGCGGTATTAAAGCACAAAACTACATATATATGTTTTATATGAAAATATGTTATGCTTATGTATAACATATGTTGTTGCTGTTATGCCATTTGTTTGCAATTTTGCTGACAACATTATTGTTGTTTAAAATGCATGCAAATGATGTGTGAAAACTCTTTGAATTGTGGCATTGTGTAAATTTTCATATTCGCCTATTTTCAAAGGAAGAAAAGTTTTGATTTCGCAAACGCATTCAAAGCATTGAAAAAGAAAACTCGAAAATAAATGAAAATTTTCTTCGATGAATGAACTTAAAACCTATCAATTATATTTTAAAGCTACAGCGTGTCGAAAAATATGCTGTTGTTGTACGCGCGAAAATCTTAAGAGTTCATTGCCTTACGGTGGCCTATCATTATATTGCCTGCGATGGCTTAATATTATCTGCTGCTATTGTTGTTGTTTTTCGGAATTTTTGCATACAAATACAAGGAATCATTTAATATACGAATAAAGGTTTTTTTCTTTTTTTTTTTTTTCATACCATTTATGTTACATACTGACAATGGCCTCTTTTAGTGGAAAAAAAAAAAAAAAAATGAAAAAAATTTGAATATTTATAAACGAAAAAAAGTATACACATGTACGTGCCATGCCATTAAGACTTGTGTGTAAGAAAAAAATTTTTTTATTAATTTAATTAATAATTTTGTTGTTTTTTTGTTTTTGCTTTGCTTAAAGTATTTTTTAAAACATTCAAATGCATAGCGGGCTAGAGAGGTAAACACCCTACAGATACATACGTTTACATTTATGTTTGCACATATAAACAAGTCATGCATCATTGATTTCATTATCATTTACAAGAAAATTGAAAAAAAAAATAAATAAAAATAATAATAAAATTATATAGATTTTGTTTCTTCTGGGCGAATTAAAAAAAAATGTTGCAATAATGCCAATTACATGTAAAAAATATTAATTAACTTTAAATATTGCGTTTCATAATTTTATTTTTCAGCCATTAAAATCTTCATAGTTTTACTGCCTAAAATTTTGTCTTTATAGAAAAAAAAAATAAAAGAATAAAAATCAAAATTTACAGATTGTACGGCATTGGCGGGGAAACTTCCCGAGAGAATTTTACCTATAAAACGCTTTCAGATCCGCAAGAGAACAAGATGCTTACTGAGCAAATTTACATTGACTTTAACAACTAACGAGTTTTATATTCATATAGAAGTTTTAGTTAACAAAGTTAGATCGCTTGTAGGGTCTATAAAAAGATGTCCTAAAGAATTCAATGACCCATCCGTTGCGTAGTGCTTGCTATACTTCTTTAGCTAGACCACCTCTTCAATACTTGTAGTTTGGCTTTCTAGTTATGGATGCCATGTTGATCTCTTGGAATC
>NW_023998423.1:13043434-13096237 GCF_014805625.2 Glossina fuscipes | reverse complement strand
TGCGCTGAGTGGTTTCAAGAACCCAATCACCCATCCGTTGCGAAGTGCTTCCCATACTTCATCCGTTAGACCACCTCTTCAATACTCGTAGTTTGGCTTTCTAGTTATAGATGTCATGTTGAACTCTTTGAATCTGTTCAACGAGATTTCTTGAGATTTGAGATGGGATCCTGCGTTACCTCTTCCACCGTATATTAATAGATTGAAGCCCATTGATTTGACTACCCTTGAAAAAAGGCGTGATATGTTTAGTGTGACCTTCATTTTTAAGCTAACAAAAGTATATGTGTTTTCGCTGGCTTTATTAGAGCTTATTAGAATTCCCATTTTTAGTAGGGTGTCAAGACACTTTGAGCCCTTCCAGCTACCACAATGATTCAAGTGAAAATACACTTAAAATAAAATTTTTCGAAAATTTTTTTACAGAAAATTATAAACAAAACTTGACTTTATGTAAATGAATTAATATTTGAAAGGACAATATGTTTACACTATGTCATAAATGAGGTTGATACAGCGAAAGTTTGCTTAGCTACTGTGGGCAATCTATGCCCTGTGACAAAATGAAACTAGCACAGAGTGAATCCTTCATCAATAGTCTTTCCAACGATGGTCAAGTTATATTAGTTTGGGGAAAAAGAAATCCATTATTTTCTCGGTAGATGGCTGCGCTGATAGATTTCTCATCGATCAAACAATTTCATATTTATGCTCGTTGGAAAGGTCACATTTCGCAGTAAAAAAAAATTCTTTTGCTGTTTTTTGTTTGGTGCATTCAGTTGTGAGCGTTAAAAATGGAAGTGAACAAAGAGAAAATTCGGTACATTTTACAGTTTTTCTTTGACAAAGGCGAAAATGCAAGCCAGGCGGCTAAAATTGTGAATGGTGTTTATGGTTCCGATACTGTAACAGCCAATTATGTGCAATTTTGGTTTCGTAGATTCCGTTCAGGAATTTTTGATGTTAAAGATGCACCTCGCACAGGTAGGCCGGTCGTCGAAAATGTCGATAAAATCGGAGAAATGATCGAAGTTGACCGGCATGTTAGCAGTCGTAACATCGCCCAGGAGTTAAAAATCGACCATAAAACAGTTTTAAACCATTTACACAAAGCTGGATTCAAAAAGAAGCTCGATGTTTGGGTGCCACACCAATTAACAGAAAAAAAAGTGATGGATCGAATTTCCATATGCGAAGCCTTGGCCAAACGGAATGAGATAGACCCATTTCTTAAACGGATGGTGACTGAAGATGAGAAATGGATCACATACGATAACCCTGTGCGAAAATGATCGTGGTCAAAGAGCAGTGAAGCACCTCAAACGGCCAGGAAGGTTTTGCTATGCATTTGGTGGGACTGGAAGGGGATTATTTATTATGAGTTGCTTCCATATGGCCAAACGCTAAATTCTGATCTCTACTGTCAACAACTGGACGTTTGAAGATACCGATTGACCAGAAACGGCCAGAATTGGCCAACAGGAGAGGTATCGTGTTCCACCAGGACAACGCTAGACCACATACATCTACATCCGAAGCATGTTAAATAAAGTCCTGAAGTTCATATAAAAATAATGGACTTCTTTTTCCCCAAACTAATATTAAGTTTTTCACGGATAATTTTTTTATGGGATTTCAAAAATTTCATAGTTGTATTTCGCTCTGACCGAAAAATCGATGAAATTTTGCAACTGTTGCAATGAGACCGGCGAGCAAGTTGCCATGTTGTAGCGAAAACATTAAACATCTACCATATGATAGTTAAAAATGATCTGAAAGAAGTTCGAAACCGCACAAAAAATCGTGGAGTATTTTTACATGACCCTGTATATAAATATCAAATGCATTCGTTAATAGTTATCGTACCTTTGCGTATAATCCTGAGGACTTATTGAGTGATATGTTACGCATTTCTACATAAGTCAATAAATTATTACAAGGTGGCATCAAAGGTGGAAAAGGTCGGACTTTTTGTTTGCTTTCCGATATGAAGAGAAATGGAGCAACCGTATAAATATATCCGATTTTCTGCCACATATATATACCGGTATATACATTTTTTTTTCAAAATATCTTTATTTGCAATTTATTTGCGATAAGACATAGTAGTTAGATTCCAGTGAATTGAACAAATACACACTTGGTTAAGTATTGTCTTTAAGTTTTGAATATCCGTTAAGAGTGTCAGTATTATGCCTATATGAAGGCGAGGTCTAATATGTCGCGTCTTTATTTTAATCGTCTTACTTCATAATTGTAAGTTTACGGCTCCAATAGGCGTAATCGGTTTAGGCAATAACTGCTAAAGCGTTTTATTTCATCTTTAACTTTCAGGAAATCAAGATCGATCAAGGAGCATTTGTAATTAGTCCTAAGCTTTTCTGGTAGAGTGAAGTATAGCCTAACATCTCCGTAGTATTTCTACGTGAGAATTACTGGATGTCGCCATAGGTGGAACTCATGTGTCTCTACTGACTTTGGAATGATTTTGTACAATAAAACTTTGTTCTTCAGACTAAGCCTGGATTTTGCTCCTAAAAGTCCGAATATTTGATTTCCTTTCATATCTAATTGTTGTCATTTTCACTGTAAATTATTTTTTCAAGACAGTCTTCCGTCGATGTGGAGATCAAGGTCATTCACGCTATATTGTATGATGAAATTGCTGTTGAAGATTTTCTCTCTTAGGCTAAATGTAACATTTGCCGAATTTTCTTTTTTTTATTTGCTGTCGCATGTAATGGTCTTTGAATAATATTCGAGGCCTTTTCCGAACTAGTGCTAATCCTTAATATTGTCGTGTAATCTGTACAGTTAGTAGTTTTTAATATCGTACCGCTAGGCATATCTGTCCCGATGAAGAGATTAATCAATCGAAAATCATGAGGTATTCATATAAATGTCAGCCTAAGTCACTGAAGCTATTATCAAACGTACAAAGCGTACTTGCTGGACTCCATTATATATGTTGTGACATGGTATACTTTGGAGAGGAACGATAGCTAACGCGCTAATTAAGTGAATAGCATGCAATGCGGCGAGTATCTAACGTTCGCTTTAAGTTATCTTTCGCGTTCGTTATAATTATTTCTTTTTCTCTTTTTCAATTGTTACCATTAATTTGATTCATGCCAATCATTAAGACGATCTCGTTACTTAATTGACCATAAATTTATAGCTTACATTGTTCATGTTATGTTACAGTGGTATGTACTATGATGAGAGAGAGAGAGAATGTAAAACATACACGCGTATGAATATGATTTTTTTGCTTTTTGATTGTTTTGCTTTCTTGTTTAACTTTGCGCTCGCACGCGTAAAACATAAAAAAAAAAGAAAACATATATATATATATATTTTTTTTTTTTTCATCAAACTAAAAATTACATCACATTTGTTTATTTTTCTTTTTAGAGATTTTTGTACATTTAAATTTGATAAAATTAATCAAAATTATGTCAATTAGATTTGGTTTTCGTTAATGCCCTTGAAAAATGAAAAGAAACTCATTAACCAATATATTTAATCAAACGAATTCCTTAACTAAGCGCGTACGATGTTACGAATGAAAAACGATAGCATTATTGCGATGTTGAGAGTTAATTATTTTTATATTATTATCGGTCGATCTAAAAAATATCGAAAGAGTCTTAGATCAGATGGTCACGCTATGACTATCAGTTCATACTTCATGCTGCTAGATTTTTATGCATTTAGAAGTAGAGAAAGCTATGTCATTCACGGCATCGATACGCTATAAAAAAGAATACTTTGTTCGCTTTCGCCTTGCCAGCACCAATCTAGTAGAAGTGGCCGACTAATCGCAGAGTAGTTTATCCTCACATGTGTTGAGGCATTATTAGGGATTTGAATCTTTACTATTGAACTTGATCTTAGGTCAAGAAAAGGAAAAAAGCTAGCAGCAAAAAGCACCATTATATTTGAGTGCCCCTTAAAAACATTTTCCTGACCGCGAATTTCTATCGAAATGTAGTAAACTCGGACTCTCCCCGAGACTAACTAATAAGCTCTGTAGGAATATGAGCAAAGCAAAGTGAAATTATGTGAAAACCATTAGGCTTAAAGGAATAAGAACTTCTCCAGTGCACGAGGGAGCCCCGATTGGCTAATGCAGTATTTTCAACTTTCAAAAACAAAAATATCCCTTCGTATTGACCAACACAAAAGATACAATTAGAAATGATACGCGCTAATAAGCCATGTCTTTAATAACCTATTAGGTGTTAAGAGGGTTTCGTTATAGGCGTTTTCGGATCCTGTTTCCAATGTGTGCACGCATTCAAAATGAGATTAAATTCTTATTGAAAAACATCTGGCATACGGTGAAGATATAAAAAAAATTCTTAATCAAAACTATTGCCATAACAGGCACTTTTGCAGTGCCCCTAAATGAAAAATGTGGAGCCTTCCAACGATTGCTTTGAAGTTCCACCTTTGGAAGAGCGATACTTTCTTATGCAACCATTGCATTTCGTTTTGATTTGTGTTGAGGGGAAGGGGAGGGCAAATCACTGTAACAGCCTAAAATGAAAACAATTGAAAATTTTTTTTAATATGGAGGGAAAGATTGGTTACCGAAAAACAATATTCAAAAAGGTTCGAGAAGGTAAAATAAATTAAATATTTAAACAAAAATTCTTTTTGAAAAATACAAAAAAAAAGGCAACAATGGAGTAATTTTCGCGGGGGCATGTTTACAAACAAACAAACATAAACATAAAGAAACATATATCAGATATTTTTTATAAAGTCAGTGTATTCTATATAAGTATTGGCAAAAACTACAAGGCCGTCGCTTTTCGTGACAGTTCAAAACGTATATAAAAAAACAAAAACCACAAGGCCCTTGCTTTTCGTGACAGTTCGCAACGTATATAAAACTACATTTGTAAAAACTTCATCATTTTATCAATTTTCATTCTCTATGGCTTCTTAACAGGTAATCGATGAAATGATTTAAGAATCATTTCAGCATAATCGAAGATTTATATGGTATTTATGCGTTTCTTCTGCTTTTTGTTCTTCTCCTGAATTTGAAAGATAACCTTTTCAATCTCCATTCGCCTCTTCCCAATATATCTTAAGGAACCAATTACAAATTATACGAACTTGAACTTAAGATTCGGGAGAGATGGCATCGGAAAATAATGAAAATAGGTGGCAGCTATAACAGAGAAGTGTCCTTAGCTGAGTCGCAAATTTTAACGAACTTGCAGCGACTTATTGAATGGTGCATGAGTGCGTGCAAGATCAAAAAAGTCGACTTTTCAGCAGTGGGGTGTCACCGAGATCTTCTAGTCGTCTCCCGAAGCAACAGATTCAATGTAGCGCTGCTGTTGCTCAAAATCAATCTTTAAAGCCACCTAAAGTAAAAGTAGTTTTAAAATTTTATAGAATGTTTGTTACGTTTCTAACGGCAAATAAGAGCGAAACTTTTTCAGAATTTATACGAGGAAGACGAATATAACTCCATTAAGTGTTATAAAAATGAAGGCTTATTTAACATATTTATTCTAAATGAATATCGCACTAAAAAAAAAGTTATAAAAAAAAATAAATACAAATATATTTCCTTTGTGTTCAAACCTTCCTTTAAAAAATTATGGATATTCATTAATGGCTTTTCATTATTTGTTGATGTGTTAGCGATCTTATTCTAACTATCTACGCACCTATGTTTCCCATTATTTCGACAAGTATTTACCTAATTCTTCAATCGATACTTCGCCCACATAAGATCATGTCTTTTGTTGCACCCATTTCACTATTGTACATCTGCTCTTATATTGTATGAGTCATATTATGCCTCATTCAAATACATGTGCATTTATGAGTTTGTCTTATGAAAACTTTAAATTAAATAAATTACTTTTTTGGCAGTTACTGTTTTATTGCTGCGGGGAAATGCTGGGAAGAAGACAAGACAAGCAGCGGACAGACAAGCTTAAACCCATTCAAGGAGTAATTCAAAATCGCTCGGTATAATAAAAGTTGGACTTATCTCGACTCCTCACAAGCGCGCAAATTTAATATATCTTTGCAGCACAAGTGCTCTGAGGTTCAAAAATGTTTAAATTATTTTATCGAATAAAGGATGTGTAAAAATGAAACCGGAATATGACAATAGACGTTTCTAACAACACATGTACAAGACATACTGCCGGAAGTTGGTTTTTTTCTTTGCACAGCTTGGATATCTAGCAACAATAAGCGGTCATAATACCATAGCATATATCTTAGCATAAAAATATCTTTGCAAACAATCAGCAATAAGGCGGCAGCATTTTTCCTTTGGCCGAATGCCAAAAAAAAAAAAGTTTATCATGCAGTTTATCCTAATGGGAAAGGAAAATACTACAATAAAATATTTTAAGAATCCCAGGGAGTTGCTATCATGTGATCCAGAAGTTGATGGAAGAGGAAGAGTGTGGTCTGTTATGAGTCATTAAATTCTGGTGGAGCACTTAGTACCAAACGCTACCAATAGCAATTAATCAATTTAAACCGTTCGCTGTGCAAAAGACGAGCAAAATATCTCGGATGTCACGTAATCCGTCCATGCGTCCATACAGCGAAATCGGTTTGCGATCGATTAAAAGCAGTAAGCTGGGATATGTCAGCTCATGCGGCTTCGAGTCTTTCCAATTACCATTGCACTTACTGAGCAATGCTTCGCTTCCTACGAAAAAGTGGGAAAATCGTTCAGTGACTGGTGTGTTTTAAACAAGAGCAACAGTTTTTCTGGTGTGGCATCTACAAATCGTTAGACAAATTGGGAAAAATGCATAACTAGCGATGAACAATATTTCGAATAAAGTATTTTTTTATCGTTTTCATAATCCGCCTGAGTGGCCGAGTAGGCAAGAGTCTCGACTAGCAACTCAATAGTCGTGGGTTCAAACCTCAAGTGCGGTAGAGTTTTTTAATAACAGCCGATAGCCCTAGTTGCTAGTGCTTTAAGACTTTGGTCTTAGAATTTATTCTCTGGCTAAATTTATAATAATAATAATAATAATAATAATAATAATCGTTTTCATAAAATAAACGCGTATTCTCTATTTAAAAATTCCTTATGCATATACCTAATAGTCACATACTAAGCTGATTTCCAATAAATGGTTGCTTAAAATCCAGTTGAATATGCATTGAAGATATGTAAGCCCTTAAAAGATAGCATAGCTTTCACAACATAGTTCTTTCGCACACACAATTGAACACAATTTTTTTGTAACAGTAATTCTCTACAAAAACTGATATATGTATACAAATGTATGTTTGTATTTGTGCTCATTGAAAAAAGCATATTTAAATATCCATATGTATATTAATCGCAGGCCCGTTTTTTAAAGAAATTTGTGGGCCATTGAAACTTGTGCTTGCACTTATATGGTCTGACTTACTGTTATAAGCATACGTGATATTTTGGTAATAATTGATTAAGAAGAAGAAGAAGTGAAAATGACTTTCGAAGAAATTAATGAATTTTTATTCTTTTTGGTATGTTTGAATATGACGATTAATAAAAAATAATAGATTTATTTTTATCGTTAACTTTGCCCACAATTTCTATGCATTTTATTTATTTAAAGCTATCGCCATATTTATCGTTTCTCATAATTCCGCAATTTTCTATAAATGGCACAACAACCAACTCCTCTCTCTCTCTCTCTCTCTCTCTGTCTTCTAAACTAAGTTTTAATCATAAAATGTTTACTTAATTGATATATCATCTAAGAGATCTTTCGATTTTGGCTGATGCTAATGACGTGCTTGCTTGCGTACAATATTTTAGCATAGGATAAGATGATCAATTGATTTGATATATTGATCGCATATTGTTTCGTTGTAAATGTAAACTGAAGATCAGTTGACGTACGCACGCGAGTTCAATTTATTTATGAATGATTTTTCAATAATTATGCATAAACCATTGGTCTAATATACCGGATACACAAACTTGGAACCAAGATTGTTATCAAGAAAAATTTGTTTAAACAAAGCCGGCGGTTGTCCGGCGCGATAAAAGACTCAAAATTCATTTTTTATACATATCTAAAAAATATGCATTTAATTGATTCTTCGACACATTTTACATCTTAAAGTGAAGGCAAACATTTAGAAAATTCGATGTGCTTTTCAGTTTGAGGAGAAAGAATCAAACTATTCTAGGCTTTGAATATGTATGTGCTACTGTAACGCTTTACTCAAACAAATTCGTACGATGGCACCCGGATTATTTGTTTATTCATAGTATCAAAATATTCTATATCTTCAAGATGAACTATTTTACTACGTCACTCAATAAATTCGTAGAATGACGTATGGATTATTTATTTATTTAAATATATATATGTATATATATAGAATTCAACTATAATGTAGATTCAAAAGCAAATAGAGCTTAAAAGTGAGAAAGTTTTAAAGTATTATTTGGAGTCATGAGTAAGTTCCGATGCTGTTGGGTAGAATCTTTTGCTCGCATTTATCCATTATAAGTCGCCGAAACAAAGAAGTTTTTGTTTTCACTATATATACATGGGAATCAAGTTAGTCTTCTTTCAAAGGTTTCATATGATGCATCTTACATTCAAATGTTTTTCTTAACCTCTAAAAGGGAGAGTTAAAAAGTGCGTATTCGAAATGTAATGCTTTGGGAATTCAAAGAAGCCAAAAGCGCTAAACGACAGCTATTAGAAATTGGTTTGTAAAATTCCGGAAGGTGTGTCAGACTTTAACGAAAAACTTTTAAAAGCAATATTAGAGCAAAATTCATGCCAGTCAACAAGAGATATTGCAAGAAGGTTGAATAATTCATAATCAACCGTTAAATTAATATCAATTTTTTATTAAATTAAAACCATGCAAATGAAAAATAAAAAAAAGCAAGTTACTTATGAATTGACCTAATAGAAAGAATATACGTCTCTCACTTGGAACGTCTAGAAGTATGCAAACGAAAATTCATTTTTAAGCGGCACAATATTTCAACAGATAAATAGTAAGCTATATATATGAGTATATATATATATATTTGTCCCTGCGTCTTATTGTCAATGACGTCCCCATTTCGGGTAAGCTTTGCATTGAGAATCTTCAAAGTGCCTAAAGTCAATAAGTTAATAATATCACAGCGTTCCAGTACTAATAGCCTCATTGACACTTTCCGTTCTAATAATTTTCAACAATTTCCTTATATATATATTGCATATAACGTATGTTACGAGTGTCCAAATATTTAGAATCTGATAAGAAATCGTTTCTCAATTGAATTTGTAATTATTATATACGTGCTGTGCTGTATGCAGTTTTTTATGCATTTCATTATTGATATTATTCTTATTATTAATTTTTTTTTAATTCATTTTATTTCTTGCATTAATTTCACATTTAAAGTGCGTACGTTGACTTTTGTCTTGCGATATGTTGAACTCACTTGTTTTGTTACATTATCAAGATGGATTGCTTAAGTTGTTATTTATGCGATTCTGTCTCAATATAAGTTTGTTGCTGAAATCTTTTGTTATGTGTTCGTGTATATATGTAAGAAAGAAAAATTCAATTATGTTAGTAATAATTAACATAAAATAACATTAAATCTTGATGCCATTCATTTATTTATTCTTTACACAATATATACATATATATATATATACATGTAGATTTGTAACAATAGTTGATATTTGATCATCTTATGGATATGTGTGGAGGAGAACATCTTTTCAAACGCAAGTATCGTATGCAGTACTCGTACTGGCACTTTTCACATACCGACACCATATATAGAAAAAAGAAACATGCTAGAGTTAGCGACACACACACATCATTGGCTTTTATTGAAAAAAAAAAAAAAAGACAAGCCTAAGAAATTTTCAAGTTTTTAAAGTTAATTTTTTTTGTTTTTATTTTTGTTTGCTCTTTAATATTCATCATCGTTATTGATGAACGGACGGATTGGATGAGTAAATCAATTGAATCTGTTTAATGAAATTGCCATGCTAGACATAACATGGGCGTTATTTGTCATAACAATTGCAATCACTCCTCCTTGACACATTACTCTAGTATTCTTGAATAAGCTGGAAAATCGTGTCATCTTTTAAACAAATTACCGCACACATCGGCACCGAAGGCTTATTTCTAAAGAAGACAAACTTTGTGTGCATAGAATGCTTGATGAGCTCTCATAGCGCTTAGCAAAACGCTTTTTCAATTGCATTCAATAAATGATTACTTATTATGGTGTTGTCGTTTGCCGATATCTATGGCTTTTTATTATTCACCTTTTTTTTCTCTTTATTTATTGTCTAAACGGTTGCTCCTTAATAATTCTTGACAATTTCTTGAATAACGTTATATGACGAGTCAAAACAGTTTGAGTTTGTTTCGCATTACAACAAACTTCCGAGGCACGTTTTTCCGTTATGAGTTAAACGATTAAATTTAAAATCCAATTTTTTTTTTTTTTAATTTTCCAATTTTAAGCTAAAAGTGCTGCAAAGCATCAGCACTCATGGCTAACACGACCGTCACGATAGGCATCCGAGTTGACTTTTTTTTTTGTCCTTTCTTCTCAAATAATATAAATAAAATAATAAAATTTCAAAAAATGCGCGCACTAACCACTTTTAAATTATTTGCTTGATTCACGACAAATGACTTGGCTGGGTTTTAATCATCAAATCTTATTCGAATTTCAAACATAACCATCATGTTTGAAAGTTTGAAAGGCTACCTTCGAACCGTCGAACATGTTGTGTATTTTATATTTATAAATACACAGCAAAGTAAATTTTACTCTCAGAAATTGATTTTTGTTATTGTCAGTATTTTTTGAGAGAATCCATAAGAAGCAAAGTAAATTTTACTCTCACAAATTGATTTTGTTATTCTCAGTATTTTTTCAGGGAATCCATAAGAAATGCACAGCAAAGTAAATTTTACTCTCAGAAATTGATTTTTGTTATTCTCAGCATTTTTTTAGCGAATCCGTAAGAAGTGCACAGCAAAGTAAATTTTACTCTCAGAAATTTGGTTTTATATTCTCAGTATTTTTTTAGGGAATCCAGAAGAAGTGCACAGCAAAGTAAATTTTAATCTAGAAATTGATTTTTATTATTCTCAGCATTCAATCGGTTTGGTTTCGAACTATTGCCAAAAACTTTTATTATTACTGTTGAGTGTTCAATTGGTTTCATGGTCGTATATTATATCAAACTTGCTGAAGTTGCTCGAAGTTTCAATAAAATTCGCTGAGTTTATTTAGGTTTGGAGTTCGTAACGTTTTATCGTTTTACTTTCAAGTTCAATAAAATTTCAATAAATTTCTTAATATTTTTTTTAACCACAAAAAAAAATCTAGACTATTTTCTTTTCATTGAAAGTGAAATTGAAATGATCGCGTACCAGGTGTTTAAATTGAGTAAAGTTTTAAATTGAAAACATTTCGTTTTGGGACAAATTTTTAATGTGCATCATGTCATGTTTTTCTTTTTTTTTTTATATTAAATTTTATAATAATAATTTCGTAAGAAAATTACTAAAAGCTGGTGTTAGAAAAATACCGGGAACAGGCAGTAATTGATTTGAATTGATGTTTTGAAGCAAACGTTCAAGGTTCATGCGACCAAAAAAAACCAATACTTTTATCAACGCACTCTTTACATATAGTTTTTGAAATATATATATATATATATGTATATATTTTATGTACAAGGCCTAAAAAAAAAAAAAAATTTTTATATTCTTTCAGTTTATTCTTAGTTTTTCAGCACACTAGGCAAACCATTTTTAAATCGTTCAAAAATCAAATTTGATCTTCGATCGATAACTAGGGGCAGATTTAGCACAATACCACAGAAAACAAAGGTGAATGGACGGATTGGGGAAGATTTCTCTTCAATAGCACAGCAACGAAAGGTGAATGGACGGATAGACATACGAACTTATCCAAATAAATTTGAAATTCTCTCTCTGATCTCTGCTTCAGTGCGTTAGAATGGATACAAGAAATCCTGTCTAGTCTCCCCCTCTGGCAATAGAAGGTCTTGTGTGGATTTTTTTTTTTTTTTTAATTTATTACTCAGTTTTTATCGTCAGCCAGAGTTAATAGCATAGTAATAAAAGATCCAGCGGTTTTTAAAACCTATAAAAATAATTAAGATAATTGAATAATAGTTTAATATGGGCTTCTACTCACCCATAAAAATAAGGGCAAATCGGCTGTAAAAAATACGCCAGTTAAGTTGCATGCTTTTTGAGATCGTATCATAAAAATTAATAAAGACTTTCGTAAAGTTGTTTCCACATTCTGCCATTGGAAACTTTCATAAACGGAATTACTTACGGCCAAGCTCTGCATCAAAGCGAAGAATTTTTGTTATGAGAAATTGATTATAGTTCGCAGTTGGTCATAATTACCTCGTCTTTTATCTTTTGTCCACCGTAACAATAAAGGAAGAATTGCAAAGAGACCGATATTAGAAAGGAGAAATGAAAAATTTGATCGGCCTTTTCTTTTCCCCGAGCTAATTGGAAAGCTAAACAAGCTATCTGCAAACAACTAATTGCAAATTTTATGAAAACATTAATGCGAAATATTTTATTGAATTCCTCAGCCAATTCTACGGTTTGCCTATGAAGATTAATGCATGCATTTACTGTCGTTTTGGTGATATTACCGCCGTTTTCTTGGCCAGCACATGTCAGACGTAAACGTAAGATACGGAAATGTGCCGCTATATTACAATTGAACCAAAAGAAGATACCATCGAATGACAGATTACCAAACATTATGAAGTGAACAAACAATGAATTCCATAGGTACAACATGATCAAACCAGATGGAGTTTGAAAGTCGAAAGGATAACTAAAAATTATGCAAAAAAAAAAAAAAAATTTCAGTTTTCCTTCAGTTCCCTTTTAACAGGAAATAATACTTACATGGCTTTTATGGGTGGTTCCAAGGCTTTTAAAAATTTCTCACCTTTCAGCGCATAAAACGTGGCTATCATCAAAGGTGCCGTTAAAGCCAAAGCTCCTGTAGTCATAACGTTAATACAAAACGTCAGACTAAACAAGTAATCTCGATGATTCTCCTTAGCAAGTATAGCTAATTCCTCCGGATTATTGTTTACTGCGCAATAAATAAACAATGATATGACGAATCTTGTCTGAGAATAAGGTAAAGGGTAAAAAGAATTAAATAATAAAAGTAAGAATGCTAGAGCTGATAAGACCTGCGGTAATCCCACATTTTTGTAGATTCGATCAAAAATCCACATAAAGCGAAAGCAAAAGGATTTTTGAGAAATTTACGATAAAAGGAATAGAAAGAAAACGGTCGTAATGTGTTGAACTAGTGATAATTCAAATTCATATTTAATTCGATTCATTTGTCAGCTTACATGCCGGACATATCGCATCTTGCTAATGGCAACAATGAAGTTAACCGACGCTACAGACAACTTAAGCTGATGATCAAGGAACTCTAAAAGATCCCTTCATTAAAATTGCATATCTAAGACCCCGAATACATTCGCAAAGAGGTATTTGAAGCAATAAATCGTCTCAGAGTGACCGTAGCGCTTAAAGCTGACCTAATTTCGCAAATATATTTTCGTTCTTAAAAGTTCAAAGTTATTCAACACTGAATTTTAGTTTTCTAATCTATGTAACACATTATAGGATAAATTAAAAGAAATGCATAGTCTTTCTTCTAATTTATCAGAACTGCTTAGTATGTAGCAAAGCTTTTCCAGTTTGCTTTTAGAATAATCATCAATAATATATACAATTCAAAGGGAAGGATTCTGAATATATCTGTCGCTCCGTCTAGCGCTCTTTTGCTGTTAAAATTCTCGCAATCGCTAAATGATGGGTAAATTCTTCGAGAGTAATCATTAATAACCGCAGGCGGAATATATATTATTCTGACTATGTGTGTCGACCCGTCCGCTGTTCTTTTGCTCTTAAAATTCTTACAATCGCTAAGATATGGGTAAGCGAGAAGACTAAGCTTGTACTGTTATTTTATGATCATAGATAAAAGTTGATTCGATGATGGCCACACCCACTATTGACCAAAAATGATGTAACTTATAATTCTCACTCGTTACAAATACGTGTTAGTGCTCGGACGGTTAAAGGGAAAAATGGAATGAAAATCCAAAACTGAAACACATCTGTTTTGATAACTAATAGCCACAGATCACCATTTGACAGCAGCCATTTCCACCTGCAAATAAGATGGCAGCGTATTCAAGATTTATCGTTTTTTTTTTACCTTCTAAATTTTTTATCCATATTTTCCTTAACAATTGGATAATTTTTTGCCGGTTCCATATGAAATAGAAGAATTTTGATAAAGCCAATACGCCTTCCCACAAAGGCGATAAAGCGTCGGTCACTTTGAGTATATCGGATTTATAGAGGCTGGCGTAACCTATCATAGGAATTACGAGAGTCAAGAGACCCAACATCGGTACTAGAGCTAAAATTTTATTGAATATTGGTCTCTGCAGAGATTTTGGATCCAAACCGATCGCTGCAAAAGTATATTGTTGTACGGTAAAATGTCTGCTTAGGCCATTCGGCGAAGGCAAAGCATCACCAGCCCTTGGTAGCCATTGTTTAAAAAACATTATTCGTCCGAATATTTACTTTGTTTTATTTTTTTTTCAAATTTCGCAGTTTCTCTACAATCCTTTCTCTCAGTTACTTGCATTATATACTTAAGCACGTTATGAATAATTTATTTTCATATGATTGATTAATTTATTAGCAATGTCTTACATGTTAAATAAGTACTTTTCAAAATAACGCTTCTAATATATGCACTTTTATGCAATTATTAAAGTTTGTTATAATTCGTCCAATCTAATGTAATCGTTACTTTCTTTTTGTATTGTGTGTATGTGGGAGATTTTTTTTTTGTTATTAATATTTAACATATTAAAGGTACTACTACTCTATAGTACGAAAGGTATGCAAATGGATATAAAGAATACAACATTAGATGTTAGATAGTCGTAGGATTATCATACTATTCTGCTTTGAATCTTCGCATAGAAAGTGGACCCGGTTAGAGAGAGAGGATAAATGGATATATAGAATAGGCTTGATATACTATTGTCCTTTGACATGTTCGCATAGAAACTGGACCGTATTAGAGAGAGAGAGAGAGAGAGAGAAGAGAGAGAGAGAGAGAGAGAGAGAGAGAGTAAACGGATATACCATTCTGCACTGAAATCTGGACTGGATTAGAGAGAGAGAGAGAGAGAAAATGGATATATAGAATATAACATTAGACATGTTACACAATACTAGGCTTCATATACTATTTTGTTTTGAAATCTTTAAATAGAAACTGGACCGGATTAGAGAGAGAAGGTAATTGGATGTATGGAGTACAACATTAGATGTTAGATAGTCTTAGGATAGGACATACTATTCTCCTTTGAATCTTCGCATAGAAATTGGACCCGGTTAGAGAGAGAGAGAGGGAGAGAGAGAGTATATTTATATACTATTCGGCTTTGAAGTCTTCACATAGACACTGAGCCGAGTTAGAGAGAGAAGGTAAATGGATATATAGAATACAATAGTACACAGTCCTAGGCTTGATATACTATTCTGCTTTGAAATCTTTCCATAATTTATAGTTGCTTTTCCTAGTAACTATTAACTCATAAAGTTTATTTGAATTTCAAAGTGAAAAGATATTATTTTCGCTGTACGTCGCTGTGCAACCCATTGCACAATCTGCGAAGCCAAAGTTCTCATTAACCCCTTTAGTATTATTATTATTAATTATGCCGGCAAACCATACCGCTATCTTGAAAATCTATTGTGCCATCTTCCTTGGATCGGAGCATCATACCTTGTAAAATACTCGCAAAACACATGGTGTCTGAACATGACGGGACATCCCCCTCGACCCTTGCCAGAGTCTGCATGCATTGATACCGGACATACCCATGTTTCCCGATGAGGAATTTATAGCCGTGTAGAAGCTCGTGACTAAACGTAGGTCGTTTTTTCTAGTTCGAGTAGTTTATGTGCCATATAAGAAGATTTTATAAATCTTTTTGTCTACCCGTTGTACTGGACATTGCTTCCAGTAGACCTAACATGGTTTCCCGAGCTCCCCTGTTGGCTAGACATACAGCCCTTTCGTCGCCTTCAATACCCGAATGACCAGGCACCCATATTAGGTGCACGTCGTTGCTCGCGCCTAGCTCATTCAGTGTTTGGAGACACTCCAGCAAAAGCCTAGATGTTATCGTACACCCCTTTAGCGACCTTAAGGCAGACTGTCGGAGTAAATGCAAATCCGTCCTCTTTTGTACTGTCTTTTTAAGCATTCCGAGGCATTTGCTTGGAATATGTAGAGACTATAATCCAACGATATGGCCTCCTGAAATCTCAGGCCACAAACCCCCAGCCCCAGTTTTATTATTTTCCAATTTTGAACTTTCTGTATCAATTCCTTGTTTCCACCCCGGGTACAAAACTCCTTCAGTAACTTTCAGGATTAACTTGAACTCTAAAGCAGTACTTTTTCTTTATGCTAGTGCGCAATAAAACTATAAGCTTCTTAATCCTCTTATACATAAGCAAGGTATGAAGCTGGAAGAAAATTATCTTAACTCATATAATTTTTGCTACTAATTACTTAAATTGAATAAAGAATTTTGTCAAGCTAATGCCTTTTTTTCTCGTCCCTCTAACAAATGTAGCGGTAAGCCTAAGCATTTTGTTCTACGAAACTGCATTCTACAAGCAGTGAAATTCTTAACCTACATGAGTAGAGAGAGAGAGAGAGCGAGTAGAGGGAGAAAATCATGTAAAATTGAAAAGCTTTCGTCAAAATTTAGATCTGCTTGCATTACACTACACTGATTAGCTTCGTGAGCGTAGCAGAAAATTTTCGATACAATGATTGCTCGTTGATTTTATCATTCGAGTAAAGTGTATATTTCTTAATCAAAGGGCAAGCAACTGCAAATGAAAATTCCTAAGAGTAAGGCAAGAAAAAAAATGGTAGCCAATTGTCTTTATCACGTGCAATATATAACAAATAATTAACTAATGCCAGTAGACGTTTAATTAGTTACTTTGTTGAAACTTAATATAAACAACTTGTGCTGCCCATTTGGCCGCCAGTTAAAATGTTAAATGCTAACCATATTTGGTGTATCATTTAGTTTAATATTTTGTTTCGCTAAGAAACGAAACGAACCATTAGCTTGTAACAAAAATATACTAAAAATATCAAGTATAACATAAGCGAAGGCCTTTCAAGAGTAGAGAACAAGAAAAATTGAGGAAAACAAAAAAAAATGTTTAAAACCAACTTTATGTTGTGGTTATAGGCAAGTGTTTTAGAATTAATTGCTTTTTTACATTTTTTTTTTTTTTTTTTTATATTGCATGAGCAAAAAAATATTTTTTTGTAAAACTTACAGAAGCCAATTTAGCGAAAACTTTACGTTTTAACCGCACTCTTTTATTATTAATATCAATCGATTATAGTTTTTTTGATTTTTTTCTTTTTTTTTTTTTACTACACACAAATTTCATAATCTATACTTTTATTTCATTTTTCAAGACAAGATTGATAGAGTTTTTGATATAAAGCGAATGTTGTTTTGTATCGTTAAGGCAAATATGTCACATTAACTATGGTTATGATAGGCCGTCTAAGAAACAAAGAGGGAGAGCGAGAGAGAGAGAGAGAGAAAGATAGATAGATAACTTATGTCCAAAGACAATGTGACAAAAGAAGAATTTTAAACTTTTACTAAAATCAATCAATAAAACCTTGTAATGTGGTTAATTATATAAATAAATGAACGGACAATTCAAGTCATTTATGTTTGTGTGTGTGAGTGCGTGTGTGTGTGTGCGTTCTTTTTTTCTACCATTAGTTACGAAACAAATGTATTGTTTATAATTAACAAAACATATATCGTGTGAGTAGAGAAAAAGTCATGCCTTATAGGCCTTTTTTTTGTGTTTTTTTTTTTGTTTTTAATGTTAACAACACTGGTTGGTGTTGAATGATTATATGTTTGATGAAATATAAAAATTTATCACATAATTAATTTGATTTTTTCTTCTTTTAGCCAAGCAACAGCAATACTAATTATCATGCTTACGGTTATGTATAAGATGTTAAGTTAAGAAATATAAACAGTTTTAAAAACAGTTTTCCATTACGAAAGCTAAAAAATATTGCGCCTTTATGCTATACACGCACTCTTCATTTCAAGGTCAGTGTTATCACCAAGGCAGATAGGGATCTACTAACTTTTTGGAGTTTACATGTGATATTTCTCAGGCCTTCGATGAGGGCTAGCTCAGGGTGGATGTGATATCCACGAATTTCTCACAAGCTTCGTCGACTGGGCTTCCCGGAAAATTGATTGCCGTGGTTTTCCAATTACCTTACCGGTCACACGCAAAGGATGTTATATAAGTCCACTTTTGCGCGGAAAAACAAGGCTTCATCGGGAGTCCCTCAGCGAAGTCACTGGGGTCCGTTGTGTTTAGTTTATCCATTAACGACCTTCCTTCATGTTTCCGCTTTTCTAAAGTTCATATGTTTGCGGACGATGTGCGATTGCATACTCAGTGTTAACTCAGTGCTCTAATTGGCACTGATGGGCTGACTGGTGTTGTGTCAACAACATGTCATGTAATTTAAGCAAATGCAAGAAAATATACTTTTATTGAGTCTCTCCACTGCCTTCTGTGCTGAAGAATGTAACTTATTTTAAAGATTTGGTTGTGAAGCTCAGCCTTCACTTTGAGATTTCCGTTAATAAGGCTAACTCGGTTTTGAGCTTTATTAGGAGATGGGCTAAAGAATTTAAGGACCCGCATATTTGCAAACGTCTATATACTGTGCTTGTTCGTCCAATTTTGGAATATTCTGTCATTGTGTGGGCACCTTGTTATCAATATCCCATTGATCGGATTGAGTCTGTTCAAGGAAATTTTCTTCTCTTCGCCGCTAGAATTCTTCCGTCGTCTGAAAGCAGAATTAATCTGACACGGTTACCAACACTGGTTAGGAGACGGCAAGTGATTGGAGTGATTTTTTTGGTTAAATTGATTCGGGGCGGGGTTTCCTCTTCTTAGCTACTAAATATTGTCGACGTTAATGTTCCGGCTCAATTATTATGACACTATCTTCCTTTGAAACTCGCTTTGCTCAGTTTACTGATTCTATTGCTACAATTAAAAACATAGTTAAAAATTGAAAATGTAATATATAATGAATACATTTAAAAAATTGTTTTGTTACGCTGCGTAACGGAAATAATTAATGAGCACAAGGCAGTTGCATAGTTCTTTTATTGGCATCATTATTATTATCAATAATAGTATTAGCTTAGATCTAAGTTTTGGCTTATTTGTAGTTCTTCTGGCTCCCGGTTCGAATTTGAAACAAATAAGTGAACACACCTCTATACACAATAACATCAGGATACCACAACCGCTAAGCTTAATATTTTTTAGACTGATAATAGTAAGAAATCCTAGTTTTTTGCTTAAGTCTTTTGATTTTTATGAGAAACATTTGATGTGTGAAAGATTAGAATTTTCAAGGCTTATCTGATTGTTGTAAGACAGTTCGAGGATCCTGGGATAACCAAAAGCTTACAGATCGAGACTGAAGGTAGTAAAATGAATTTATCTCACTTTTTCTCCATGGATTGTATGTTGTATGATAGCATTATTAAGGAAAGCGCAGTTTGAGTTTAACTCCAATATTTTAATGGTACAGAAAACAATTGAATGGCGACTATGCCTGTAAAACCAATGAATTATTCGATTGCGTGATAAGCTTATAAAGTTTCTTAAGCCGTTTGGTTGAAACTTTCTGATGTATGCAATCTTTGAATCAGGTCGATGTTGTTATCATAAGGTAAGTAAAAAATTGCTTTACTATCCATACAAACGGACAGATTAGAAACGGATAAGATAAAAACGGTTTATTAGTATGAACATAAAATAAAACAAACTAAAGTAAAGTATTGCAAGCAAATGTAGAAAAATATATAATATAAACAATTTATTTCAAATGAAACTAAAGTAAGAGGGTTAATGATTTTTAAATCGGTATTGGCGCGAAAGGCAAAGCAATAAATAGTTTTTATGACTTAACGAATGGTTTTATTTAGTATTTCAAACAATCTTGCGGACAATCTTCTAATAGATGTAAACAAGTGAAGAAACATTTTACTCAAAACCAAAAAAAAAAACACAAAATAAACACAATTTTCATCCGATTTGAAACATGTAGAAAAATAGCTGTTACTGATGTATTCCAATCTGAGTGAGTGATATGACTTAAAACGGATTTTATCAAAAGGTTTCGCAGGCAATCAGTTCAGTCAGTCATCTGCTTGAAGTAAAACCATTCGGCATTAATTTGGTGTTACTAACTAAAATTCCACTTTTATTCTATAGAATATACTTAATCGGTCTTCAATATAATAAAGAAAGAAAAAAAAAAAAGAAAACAAAAATGTCCAAACCTTCATATAAAGTTGCTGATATCGAATTGGCTGGCTGGGGACGGAAGGCTATTGTTATTGCGGAAAATGAGATGCCTGGCTTAATGGCTTGCCGTCAGAAATATGGTCCTTTAAAGATTTTGAAAGGAGCCAGGATCGCTGGTTGCTTGCATATGACTGTACAGACTGCTGTGCTTATCGAGACACTGGTGGAGTTAGGCGCTCAAGTTCAGTGGTCCAGTTGTAATATATTTAGCACTCAAGATCATGCCGCAGCTGCAATTGCTGTTGCCGGAATTCCTGTCTACGCGTGGAAAGGTGAAACGGACGAAGAATATGACTGGTGCATTGAACAGACCCTAGTTTTTCGAGATGGTAAACCATTAAATATGATATTGGATGACGGCGGCGATTTGACCAATTTGGTTCATGGAAAGTTTCCGCAATACCTGTCTGGAATCAAGGGCATATCCGAAGAGACGACAACAGGGGTTCACAATCTGTATAGAATGTTCAAAGAAGGCAAGTTAGCTGTACCAGCTATTAATGTCAATGATTCCGTAACTAAGAGCAAATTCGATAATTTATATGGTTGCCGGGAGTCATTAATCGATGGCATTAAGCGCGCTACAGATGTTATGATTGCCGGCAAGGTATGTGTCGTAGCCGGCTATGGTGACGTCGGCAAAGGTTGCGCTCAAGCCCTGAAAAGTTTTGGCGGACATGTCGTTGTAACAGAAATTGATCCAATCAATGCTTTACAGGCGGCCATGGAAGGCTATGAAGTGATCACTATGGAAGAAGCCAGTAAACAAGGCACTATTTTCGTTACCACCACTGGCTGTATCGATATTATTACCGGCGACCATTTCAAAAACATGAAAAATGATGCCATTGTCTGCAATATCGGCCATTTCGACTGCGAAGTCGACGTAAATTGGTTAAACGTTAACGCCATCGAAAAGGTGAATATTAAGCCGCAAGTTGATCGTTACACCCTAGCCAATGCACGTCACATAATTGTATTGGCTGAAGGTCGCCTAGTCAATTTAGGTTGCGCTCATGGTCATCCCAGCTTTGTTATGTCGAATTCGTTCACCAATCAAGTGATGGCGCAAATCGAACTTTTCACCAAATCGAGTCAATACGCAATCGGTGTTCATATGTTACCGAAGATATTGGATGAAGAAGTTGCTCACTTGCATTTGGAGAAATTAAATGTAAAGCTTACCAAGTTGACTGAAAAACAATCAAAATATTTGGGTATACCACGAAATGGACCCTTTAAACCAGACCACTACAGATACTAAATGCATTAATGAGTTTTTCTCTTCCTTGAACATTTTGCCTAATTACTCTTTCTAATAAAGGATCGGGGACATCTACCGAATTTAAACTAATATTTGTCTTTATTAGGCCAATGGCAACACAAACCGATTTTTTCTATTACGAAACCATTTTGATAACCTTTCACATCGACAGGGGGAAAATGTGCTGGCATCTTATGAAGATATTGCTTGGAAAACCTCGAAAATGCGTGTAACGTACGCAACCACTTACCTTCTGAAATAAGCTGTAAGGAGTTGTACAATAAAAACAATCCACTACTGAAAATGTTTTTGGATTTCCAACATTGTGTGGAGTATAATATACGAAGCTGTGTGTAGTATATGGACGAAGCAGGAAATTTGATCAGAATGATCTTAGAATTGTAAACGTGAGGGCGAGTATAAAGCGAACTTCAAGTTCACAGAGCTCTGCATCATCTAAAAGCTTGTGAGGGCAAAAATTGCCCGTTCTCTAGGGCTGGGGTAGCTCAACGGTCCAGAAATTGGTCACAAGAAATTTATTGAAAATCATTTATTATCAAATTCAGCACTTTACTATGATATATTACTTAAAAGACCGTCCTCCCAGCCATCGAGACGTCGCGTCGCGTCCGCCGTTCGCGATCGTCTCTCCTCAACTATCCTATCTAACCTAACTTACTAACTTTACTTACTTATTCTACCTAATCTACTCCTAACCTCTTAGTCTCTAACCGTCTCGTACTCTTAGTCCATCTAATCTCTAGCTTATTCTCTAACTTATTCGCTAACTTATTTTCTATCTTACTCTCTAACTTACTTCTCCAGCTTGGCCAAAGCGAGGTATGACTTTGGCTCCTCACAAGCTTTTCAAATCGAGCGTCAATAGTACACGTATTTGTTCTACTTTATTAGTTGTTTTCATTAAAATTTCAATTCATTTTCTTTTGCTGTCATTCGTTTTTGAAATATTTTTGCTTGCATTTAGTCGTTGTTGCTCCTAATAAAGTTGTTTGTGCATAAGTTTAAGTGAGTGGAAAAAATAAAAGAAAATCTGCCCAAAAGTTCGTGGTGTAAGCACACGTGCCTTGCCATTTACAAAGGCTATTAAAAGACATTTGTTGAAACACTCGCTTAAAATTCTGACAATCAATTCCGCTCATCAGTCGAGCTATTATAAGCATTGTCGGTGATGGCTACGGTACTATTATAATGTATTAAGTGCTTGCATGTATTCTGATCAGTTTTTCACGTGAAAAATGCATTTATTGGGGAACATTGATAAAATATATATTTTTTTAAATATTTTCCATCAACTTTTTCCATCTTTCTGGCAATATGGCGATGTCGTGTCGAAAGAACGTTGGTTTGGCAGCGATGCAATTGTCGACCCATTTCTGCACTTCTTCAATATTTCGAAGCCACGTGCCAGCGAAGCCGTCGATCTGAACATGTGATAATCACAAAGCGCTATGTCGGATGATTACACTGGGCGCTGCAGAACTTCCCATTCCAGCTGTAACAGTGTATCATTGACAATTCTTGCAACCTATATCCGAGCCTTGTCGCGTAAGAGGACGACCTTACATTTGTTAATCGCTGTTCGCTGGTCTTTTTTGCAACAACGCATCGTCCAATTGACGTCGGTAGACGTTTCATTCAGTTTTAAAAAAATGACCAAAATGACCAAAATTTTATGGCCATAAATATGAATGGCTATCCCGGATTACACCATGACTTTTTCCACTTGGAATTGTCGCAGTAGATCCACTTTTCTTCGCCAAAGAAAGCTCCTCTTGTTTTGTCTGGCAAGCAATGACATCGCAATGTTGATCGTCCAAGCTGCACTTTCCCATTGACATCAGAATCGACATTTTGAAGCCATTGAAACCAACGCCGATAATTAGGATATGATAAAGCACCATCACCATATGTTTCTAAAAGCGTTTGATGACCTTCGGCGGCAGACTTTTTCAAATCGAACAACAATAGCAATGAATGCCGATGCAATTTTGGCTTTTGCATGATTATCGTCTGTACATACTGAACAACTCTGTAATATTAAAAGCAAAACTGTATTTTATCAAGAGAAAGATCAATCAATCATCGAATTAAGCCGTTGTGTACGTTGAAACTTTGCTTTACTTTATCATTTGCACCAATAGATGTCGCTGATCAAATTGGATGCAATCACCTATTAATTAGAAATAAATTTGAAAACACCGGAAGATATCACTCAAATTACTCTCGAAGCACCAAGATTTAAGCAATTCGGTAAAGTATTTTGATTGCTCGATTTAATGATCTATAACATTTAAGTGTATTTTGAATTATTTCCTTCTCTGCAAGTTATTCAATTAAACAAAAATATTTGCTAAAGTTTCTTTTTAAATATGCAAATAGATGCATGCGGGCACAGTGTACAACCAAAGTCGAATGACACCTATCAATCTTGTACGAATTGGACCATTGAGAACTCTACATATTGTTGTTGTTATTATTATTTTAATTTTATTTTCGATTTAAAAAGAATTACGTAATTACATCATAAACTGTGAGCGACAAATATTGATGAAAATAAACTTGTCATTATTAGCGTATCTTTGGGCTGCATATTTTTGTTCTTTTATTTGCTCTGCTTTAGTCTAAAGTCAATGAATCTTCATATTGCCAATGCGAGAAACTGTTGCTTTTCTTAGTACTACAGTTCGCATTAATATTACGTTCGACAATTCGGTAGAATTTTTCATGAAATAAATTACAACTCAGCAGCAAGTGATATCTACCTTAGCTGACGGACTTTGTCTGAGGATCCCTTATATGGAAGAGAGCCCGAAAAGTACACTAACGGAGTCAAAATTTAGCAAAATCAATCCTCTTTTCAAAGACCTTACCTATTATCGTCATAAAGTATTAGTAGCTAGGCACTGACATCATACAAATGGTTAATGAATCTCGGTGTGGAATCTGGAAAATAGATCTGCGTAGTCTAAATGTAGTACAATTAATTTCTATATTAAATTTCTCTTATGGTTCAATTCCCATCATAGAGTATGGAAAGAGATATCTTTTTGTCTTACGGAGGTCTAGTATTCGTTGGAACCCTTATACGAAATGGGATATAAAAGATGGACACACCTGATACAAATTGGGTATAGTTGACTTTTATATCAAGCTACTGTTACGAATGAAATGTCACTGCGAAAGACTAAAAGTTACAAAATTTGTCCATAAAAAAGCCTAACTTTTTTAGAAACGGTTCTACATGTAACGTTGAACAATCCTAATCAAAACGTTGAACCATCCCAATCAAATTTTTCACATTCATATAATATGGTGACATACGATCGCTCAGCGAGATTTACCTATAAAGACTTTTCCAAGGAAAAGCATTTATTTTGCGTAGTAGTCCTAAAAAAAGTCCATTCGAATCCATTTCCAATAAGGTTTGTACTTAGATCAAACCTGTCAACCTACAACCTGTAGGTTGACCATAAGAATACATGAACAGTTGTCAGAGGGACAGTCAAACCTAAATAATTTTCTGAATCGTTCGCTACAATAAGGGACCTGTCTATCCCAAGTCTTTTCAAGTATTGCCTACATCCGCACAAACTTAACATAACTTTGCCAATAAGTGGTGCAGGGTGTAAAAATAAAATTTGTTTTTATTTAATAATTTCCAAGACGCATAAATTTCTTAATATTGTTATTAGAGCGGGGGGATATTCACACGTTGGTTGGTTGTACAATGTGAGTGGAATACAAATAGTTTTGGTGAAATTATTAATTGAATATATATATATATTCAATATATATATATATAATAATTGAAATTCCAATTTTTCCTTCGTTTTGGTTATTTATTTTTTTATTTTTTAAACCAAACTGTATACAAATTGATTAAAAATTTCATTCGATAGCAAATTATTCAAATGTACGCAAAGAGCAGCACATATGCATTGCAACGGTTATAAAAAGTGCATTACCGCATAATTAATGCTATTAGCAGAGAAAGAGAGAAAGAAATGCACAACAACAAAAAAATAAAAATAAATAAATAAATAAATAAAAAAACGACGATAAAAACTTAATAAATTGCGGTGAAGCATTGCCTCATAAGCGCATATTACAATAATCGTAATAAATAGGTAAGGAAAGGTAAGTAAAGAGAAATGCTTGAGTGCAATATGATGCCAATTAATTATTTATGTTTATTTTAAAGCGCAAAGATAAAGAAGAGAAGACAAAACACAAAAGCCACACAAAACCAGCGCCGTCAGTCCAACTTAAATTATTGCATAAATCATAAAAAATGTAATAAAAGAAAGAAAAGAAAAAAAAAAGAAACTGTTAACACCTTTTTCTCTTTACTTTTTGCTATATGCCTACGGCTTAAAATTCGCAACAGATGAAATGAAATACCCTCGAAGCGCGCTATCATTTAATAATAATAACATGTCGCTACCACAGATCTACATCAGCAATAAGTTGCTGGTCGACGAGTGACCTACTCTGTGATCTCAACCAAGCCACTTGGGTTTCGTAAATACGATACGATATTATCCCTCTCTTGCCTGCAGCATGAACCTTGACTAGTATAATATATATATATATATATAGTATATATACAAATATATATAAATTGAAAAAAAAACGTTAATTAGTAAATTTACTCAACATATTTATTATAACGAAATTTAGAAAAAATTGCAGTTCATTTATGGGAACATAAATGCAACAAAATCAGTTAACTTTCAGAAGGAGAAATATAGTGTGAACACGTAAAGACATCATAGTGGAACATGGCCCACCATTCGATATCCTACATGACTTCTCTAAATGCTGTTATGCATTTAGACTTTTCGAAATAAGATGCTATTAGAAAAATGGTCAAAAAAGTGGTTGTAGGATATTAATAAATCCCTTTTAAGAGTAAAAAATTTCGTATCCTTGGACTTTATCTACAACCATCGCAAAATCGTCTTAGATACGCTATGACTTTGACTAGGGCTATAAGGTCGACAAAAGCGCTATACAGTACTTACTGCGTCCACAATCGCGGTTTGCATATATTTTGGCCATTAAATAATGCCGAGGCCTGTAGTCACACACTATATTACTAGGATAGAGTTCCTTGTTAAGCGCATTGCTCCCATGATTCTTTGGCTACCTATGGGGTATGTGGTATCGTTTTGCGAGCAAATTCAATTTTTGCCACAATGTGACTAAGTGCCTGAGAACAGCACTTGGAGTGCGGTAAATTTGCATTGTCCCCTTCACTCCCTTTACGTGTGATAGACAACGCGATCGACTCAATGAAGAATTTTGCGCAATTCGGTTTTTTAACACTTAAGGGGCGTGGTTGAAATGCTTTATTGAGTCACGCCCCCCTATACGGCAAGCGCTTAAAACTGATAAAGCTGCATTCTCCCGAAGCCGGAAGCTACCTGCTAAGAGATACTTTTGCACATAACTTCTGAGAGATCCGATTGATTATATAAGCCAATAGTTCTTGGTCAACGTACAACTAATTACAGGTTACTCAGTGCGTTTCAATTTGTTTAAAAAAGTTATATTGAGTGCTATTCGCTCCTTTCTCCTTCTGATTCCATTACATGTATCAAACGAGCCATTCTTCAGCATGCTCACAATTTCATCGACCATCTGTCGTTGTCAGATTACATGTATGCCATGTAATAACCCTTATGTTTATGTAGCTTTCGATTCATTCGATGAGTCATTATTCCAAGTTTATTGCATCGGTTGTAACAAAATATTAACTCAAGATGCAGCTGCATAGTATTGTTAGTCGTTACTTGATGCCTCTTGCAATGGACTTCCCCCGGTCAACACATTACGGAATTTCACTTACTCATTAACTTGGTTTCTAAGGCTTCTAGAAAACAGGTAAAGCACATATGTCAACCGATATGCTAAGGAATAGAACTGGGTGGTTTCCCCGGTACGGTGGGCGTCGATAGTATGCTGATTGTAAAAATGTTTTACCATTAGTTACAATCAAAGTTATTTTCGAGAAATTATTTCTGGATTTTTTTCTCCTTTTTTTTTTTAGTTGTTTAAAGTGAAAGTAATTCAAGTCTAATGTGAATGATTTTGACAATTGAATCTTTTTGTACGCTAGTGTTGCACGTTACACTAACAGCACCAAAAATTGTTGGTTTGCGAAAGATTTGAATGTGGATTATGATTGCGATTAAATGCGCTGTTGTGCAAACTTCCGCCATTGCAGCAAAGGGGTTTTCCTGCATTTCTGCAGGTGTTCGTTGAAACATATTGAAGTCATTGGCAAATTGCTTAACAAATGTTTTGTTCAATTTTAACATGTTTTTGACATTAGAAGAAAACCAACGTATTAAAAATATCTTAAAAGTTTTGACATTTGATGGAGTTATTGCAAGAAGCTATAATCAAATAAAAAAAAATAAAAACCGGTTCTGAAAAATTATTAAAAAATCGATTTAAATTTAAAACTACATATTTTTATGTGTGAATATGTGTTCCTACTTATTTATTTTTTTTTTTTTTGCATTCTTTATGTCTGTAAAAAATAGTAGAATATTTATTTCCTTGCAAATGAATTGAATTCTGCTTCTTCCTTGCATCTGTCAAAAATAGTGGAATATTTATGTTCTTGAAATTGAATTGAATTCTTCTTCTTTTTTGCATCTGTCAAAAAAAGTAGAATATTTATGTTCTTGAAATTGAATTGAATTGATTTTCAAAACAATTGCGTTCAACTTTTATGCCGCTATAAAAATATTTTCTTGAAACTATTTCGCTAAATCTGTAGCGTTAAGAAAAGAGCACAATTTCTACTCAAAATTTCACAGTAATTGATCAGTTAGCGAATCCGCTTGTGTTATAAGGATATACGAAATCCTTGTGGATGTATGCAAAGCTCAGAAGGATTTAGAGCAGACTCGTTTTTTACTGTACCGACAGACAGATCTAAGCTTGTCTGCCCGCCTGCCATCTATTCATGTATTTTTGTGTCGAATCTACAGGTCATAATTTTCGACATATGCCTTTGCCTAAGAACGAAGTCTACGGGTCGATCCACTTTCCACTTCCCATATAACCATATTATATAAGTCATTATACGGAAAGAAACTGCGAAATTTCTCGACAAAAATCGTTGAGTGATATTATTCAGATATTCTGAATTGGTATGAAAAAAAAAATATGGTTCGTCGGGGGCAATTTTTTAAACTACCTGTGATATAGCCGTTCCTATAAACACTGAATCTTTATATGGCAGAGGATATCTAATATTCATGGTAAAAATTGGTTCACAATAATGAATTGACAAAGAAGAAATCAATTTTCCGGAATTTGGAACGCGCGGGTATACTTTTTGGATCCCACGGCATAGAGGGATTGTCAGCAAATATAATATTTTATATACTAATTGTTAATGTTTTATGATGAAAATCTTTTCTTGAAAATAATAAGTAAATTAATGGGGACCAAATTTGAACCACAGGGGTATACTTCCTGTAACCCCTTCATGTAAAATTTTTCATAAATAGTAAGTCCTTCAGAAAAAGGTATAATTTTTAATATATTATGATGAAAATTGCTTCACAACAACAAACTGAGGAAGAAATCAAGGACCCGAATTTAGACTACATAGGTGTATGTATATTTTGGATTCCACCGCATATAAGAATTCTCAAGAAATCTAGATCCTTACATGGCAAAAAGACCTAATTGCGTTTTGCGCTGAAAATTTGTTCACGACAGTAATTTGACATCGAAATAAATTGACCTATATTTGGACCACATGCGTCCATTTCTTGGACTATGCTTCATATAAGATTTCTCATGGATAGTAAGTCCTTTAGAAAAAGGTTTAATTTTTAATATTTTGTGAATAAAATTGGTCCTGAGTAGAAATTCAGGAAACAAATTAAGAAAGTAGGGAATTTGGACGTAGACCCTTTCTTTAGATCGTAACATATATAAGTAACTCCTTATATGGAGAGGAAGTCTAACTTGCACTTTTTTATGACGGAAACTGGAAAATAGAAAAATTTCGGGGAAGCAAATTATAATTGCTAAATTTAGATCACGGTATATAATTGACTTGGCGTCTTCCGATATGAGCGCTTTTATGACGGTAAGTCAGTGGAGAACTGTACTAAGCGAATTGGTGTAGCGGTTTTGCCCGAACGAAACGATCGGTTGCCAATATCAGAAAATGTGAAGTGAATAAAGATTATACAGGTATATGTGATCGGCGTCTTGGAAACTACATCAGGTAGAAACCAAGCGATTATACGTATTTGAAAGACTTTCCATTTGTATAAGAGCCACCAAAAAAATAATGTAACATTATCGGCTTTTGAAACTCGAAAGTTGGAATGGATTGGACAATGACGTACTCTACGTTTAGTATACACAATAGAAAATATATGAAGATGTTTGTCTTGCCGTGCGCATATATTGTCCATATTGTATATATTGCTGCGCATTCTTGTAACGCTTGTGTGATGTTGTACGCGGTGTACGCTTCTGTAATAAATCGAACGTTCGATTTCGAAAGAAAGACTCTATGCTTGTGTCTGTGAGTACATTTAAGGGCTACCGCGTACAAAGATAGCATGAAAGACGAGTTCGAATTCGCAGCAAATAACAAGAAACCCAGAAAAAAATTTCGTTTAGTGCTAATCCCTCACCGTCTTATTAATAATTTTATTCGTAGCGAAAAAAACAAGCGGTAATAGCTCTACGGTTATTCATTCTCTTTTCTGTTATCTGCTTTATTATTATTATTATGTTATTACGCGCACTTCTCGTACCTCTTTGTACATTTTCAGACATGTTATGCCTTGTTAAGAGTATGTACGTGTCTATGTTATATTTTGTGTAAGTTAAATTGGGGGCCGTAGATAGCAGAAAACAGCTAACGTGTTATAGCTACATTAGAGTTTGGTCACGCTTGCAAAGCACGTTTCGTTTATAAAGCCGATTATTCTAATGAAACATATTTCTTTTATAAGGCAAATTAGCAAAGGACGGCGGTTCGTTTGCAATACTGACAAAATTACATGTAAATAAAATCTAAAACTTGTCCATATTCGCAGCTAATGATCAGATCAAAAGAAAAGATCAGTTCAATTATGAAAATTGTCGTGATCTAACACGCCCTTAATTGAAAAATTGCAGCTCGCAACTCACAGCAGGCAGTGATCTGAATCATTGCACAAACTGTTTATAGAGTCTCTTGGGAGATAAGTGTATGAATGGTTCCGATCGTGTTATTAAGCGGCTCATAACTGTCAAAATGCTTTACCGCTTTTGTATCTATCAATGAAATATGAAGAGTATATTTATTTTGGCAAAACTTGCAGAACGCCTAGAAGGAAAGTTTCGAAAATCACCCAAAGTATACATATACGTGATCAGTATCAAATTCTGAATCGATTTAAGCATGTCCGTCTGATCGTCTCTGAAATGTGTTGTGTAAATATATTCCTGACAGCAAAAGTAAAGCTATCCACTTTAAATTTTCAGGAACAAGTTAGTGTTGGGAATGGGACAAGTCGATCGAAGAATATACATACCTACAGCCCCATCAGTGAAAACACATCTGTTTTTCAAAAGGAATAAAAAATATGTTGTTTGCTCATTACTCGTAAGTTATAGCAGATAGATCGAAACAAAATTTGAGAGTATACTCGGTGGGTGATTTTTAATCCCTCTACAAAATGGATGAAATTGACCACGCCTACCCAATATAGTAGTGTGACAAAACAAACGCCATAAAGCATATAAATCCTTGGCAAGTTTTTAATTCGGAATGCAACTAGGCATGTCCGTCCGGCATGTCTACCCAACTGTGCAGTCGATAGAGAAAATGAAGTTATCGATTAGGAATTTGCAAAAGAATTTGGAAATTATTCAAACTTTTCAAAAAGAGAGGACCACAATGCCCAACCAACACCTATGCAACACTAACTTGAAACACTTTTGCTTTTAGTCATTTTTGCTTGGGTCTCACAAAGTTTAACACATACACCAAATAAATTTCCATTTTTATTCTGAGAAGAGCGGAACAAATACATAGTAAACTTGAAAAATTTTGGTTAGAGTCGTTTACTCTCCACATCTGATATTTGTGAACAGGGAGAAGCAAAAAGAAAATTAAAAATTAAACATATTTTTAAACAATGTTGTGAGGACTAGAAGAAAGATAACCTTGCTTATGTCTTCAACATAACAATAAATATTTACATATCAAATCATTGACAGTCAATGTCAATAAAACGATTAAGTTTCTTTAACATGCTTTGGCGAAAAGTTTTAAAAACATACTTATTTGGTATGCAAAACCACCATTACCCAAAAGATATTTGGATAAAATAATAACAATAATTTAATCGTGTTGCGATTTCCAAGGCGAAAATATAAAATTGTTTTGGGTATAACGCTTCAAAGAAACGGAGGAGAAATATTGCCGCTTAATTGGCTTAAGTAGTTTTTGTACTCAAAGAGGTGAATATAAAAATCCTCAACAAATTAAAAATTCAATCAGCAAATTATGTTAGTTTGAAATTCAAGGTCATTTTGATTTAAACTTTCCCAAAAGCTAATATCATATGAATTTGAATATCATTTTCCGGTTATCATCATCCATCTATTAAGACTTTCCTGTGTACACTTTCCTCAGTTATTAAGCGACATATTATTTTTTTTTTATTGACAGTTTTGCCCTACGTTAAAATTACATTAGAAGGTGGTAGTATTCGTAGTAGTAAGACAAAATTCTATTCGGTTATAAATGCCAATATTTTATGTTTAAACTGTAGATTATCGCTACAGTTAAAAAGATAACAGTTTTCTTAGTAATTTTCGTATCGTCTTTGTTACAATATTTAGTCAAACTTTAACATAAGATGGGATCCGATTATTGTGCCATTCTTCGGCCAACCGGGCACTTTCTGTCTGTTTCGCTCTTTTATGTGCTATGCTGAGATGTTATTTTTTATGATCACATTGTTTTTATAATTTTTTTTTACAAATCATCGCTTTGGTCATGAGTTCGCCTGATGTGATTTAGTTAAGTCACAACATGACTGTCGATATGAAAACGTCAACAACTTAAGCTGACATATTACTTTAATTTATTTTTCCATCTAGATTGCAGCGGTCAAATGAATTATCTTACAGTTGGAAAAAATCATATAAAAGTGATTAACAAATATTCTTAGTATCTAAGTTTAGTTAAATCCAAGTTCGCTAAAAACAAAAAAGTAACAAAAAAAAAGCCATACTGACACATGGCTCACCATGAAATGCCCTGCACGATAGAATTGTTTCCGGGATAACTTCTTAAGGTACTGCATGGAAAGTGACTTAATTCGAAACATTCCCAACAGTATTCTCCCTTGGACCGGAACACATCGTTGTGTCGAATTCCATCAGAATATCTCCAAAAATTGATTATAAGAATACATGAACAGTTATCAGATGGACGGACGGACAGACAAGCTTAGAGCATTTTATGAATCGTTCGATTTATTAAAAGATGGGTCTATTTCAAGTACTTCTGGGTGTTGTACAATTCCCCCTTGTATCATAAGAAGTATAAGATATAATGCCTAAAAAAAGACAGGATTGAGTTAAAGAATAATTCTTATTCATGGGTTCTCCATTAGGTCTATGTTTTATAGCTCGGCTTAATTTTATCTTTTTGTTGTTTGTTTTTTATGTCCCGGCCAAGACGCCAAGTAGTAATAGTAAACAAAAAGGAACCATTTAAAGGCTTCAAAGGAAGGAGTGGTTTACTAACACGAGTTCTGCTGCTACGTCAAGGCTGAGAAAATGCTACGCTTACAATCGAATGATAATTGCCCTCATCAGTACTTCCCTCACTCAACGGCGAAGACTTCGTTTCTTATGACCTACGCTCATTACCCTACCACACATGCAAATCATAAATGAAAAGGAAATATTAAAAGAAATAAAACCAATACCACTCCAAAAGCGTTCCTTACTTTTAAAGATCTCTAAATATGTAGACCTCTTGATTATAAAAGAAACGGCCAACACAATACTTCCTGTACTTGAGTTAAGTGATAAGAGACATTATTACAACTATTCCAGAAAATGTACAAAGATATTGTTAGACAGCAGCCGATGAAATTGAAAGTGCGGCTATTAAAATGTCTACGCTAGAAATTACAAGAGTTATGATGGATGTGTCACGTTACACCAACAATTTATGTGCATTCCGAAAACTTTGTAAGAAACATTCAACATAGTAATAACAATAACAAGCAACGAACATGTGTCTATTTCACGATGCATATTACATGGACTACCGTTAGAGTCAAAATTAATATGAAATTATTACAGTCACAAGCTCTCAGACAGGTATGCATAAACGGATACTTTGTCTTCTTGTTTCTTTTTTTATTTTCATTTTTCTATGCAGTGTGTCTACTACAACTACTACTACTACTATTACTAGGTGTTGCAGGCTTTATAATTGTGGGGCCAATCTTAAAAGTCTTAAGAGTCACCATAAAGTCGAACAACCAGTTTCAATACAAAAACAATACTAATACCAAGAAAGAGTAAAACCAGCTCAACTTAAAAGACCTGAAAACGGAAAATGGGAGCAGTTAACCCAAATTCAATACATATTGCGTATAACGAACATGTTCACAATGCACATAGTGTTGTAAGTCGATTGAATCACACATGCAACAGTTATAGTCTTTTTTTGTTTTGTTTTTTTCCTTTTTTTTTTTTTCTTCTTAACTGTGCAATATGATATTATTGTTGTTGGAGGCAAAAAAAAAAATCTTATTTAATACTCTTTCTTACACACAATCGATTGGAGTTTAAGACAAAAATTCATAAGTGATTTGCTTTAGTTATTTTTTTTTCTTTGTCGTTTGCTTATTTATAATCGAGTACATATGTATCTACAAAGATAGAAGAAAAATTTATTGAATTCAAAAACGGAAAAAAAACCAGAAGCAAAATTCATAGAGAGCTAGTAATGCAAAAGAATTTTCATAGCAAGCAATAGCAATTTTGCTACCAATGAATACGAAAATTCATTATTTCGCATCGATTTGTCTTTGCTTTTTTTATTTAAATTTTTACTTACTGTTACCTGGAGTTCTTGTCTATGTGTGTGTTTGCATGTGTGTAATAATGCTATGTAAGTATCACATGGCGATACATGCGTTCGCTTGTACTATTATAATTTGCAAATCGTTGATTTAAATTAAAAGTTGCTCAGGCAAGTCGTTGAACTTTATTTACCGATAAATAATAGTCGCGTGACATTTATAACGAAATTTATATTAGGTCTATTAAAAAATATTGAGCCTGTAATAAATCAACCTACATACGATCAAACATTCACTTTTTACATACCTTTCATGTTTCTCTTATGATCTGACCTAGGCATAGACATTTATAAGCAATTAACTGCATCTTGATTATAATTAATATTTAATGCAATTGTGTTATTATTACTTCTTCTGCTTTCACAAATGGTATCAATTTCTTTTTACTCGCCTTCTTTTTTCAAATCATTTCGCTCGGATGCCATATATTCGGTTCGTTTGTTTTCTTAATTGTTTATTAACATTTTTTATTATTTATGTATTTATTTTTTTTTTTTTCTTTTTTTTTTTTTGATTATTAATAAGAATCATTTTCTGCACGTAATATACTTTTAAGTTGTTTAGCTACGAAGTCCAAAAAATCATTCATTTCATGTTCAAATATCTCAATTCAAAGAAAGTTGAAATTTTTAGAAAAAAACGTTAAACTTTTAAAACATTCTTTTTTTTTATATCATGCTTTTCAAACAATTTTTTTTTGAAAACTTTTGAAAACCTTCTCCTTTGGAAAAATATTTGATGCACTTTGAGCTTTTAACTTACATTTTGTTTAATTCACATCAGCACCAGCTACCACAGAGACGAGACGGCGAGTAAAATAGTAAGCGGTAAGAAGAACAAATTCCAAGAATAAATGTAACAGAAATAATAATAGATTTAGAAAATACTTATAACATCACTTATCGACTGACTGTTTGTAACACACAAAAAAACTGCGTACATTAGCGTAATTCTGAATGAATTAAACCTTATTCTTCTCTCTCTCTCTCTCTTTCTCTGTTGTAAGGCAGTGTAGGGTCATCCACATTTACAAAAGTTGAGGTAGAAAGATGAAAATTAAGATCTACACGCTGACCTAATGGTTCCAAACCGAATTTGAAATGAAATAGGGTGCACCTAGAGCACATGACAAATATCAGTTTCAAATATACTACAAAGCATCAGTGAGCAATTTATGCTTAAAAACATGTCCACTATAAGTAGAAATTTTGATTTGAGAAGAAGAAACTTATATTTAGCTTAAGTTTACCAATAAATACCGCTATACATATTGTTACGAAAATGCTGTTTTTCATGATTTAAATTTTCATGAAAATTTGGTCGGTTTTCTAGGAAACTAAATTCAAAAGAAGGGAAAACCCAAATATACATTCATGAAGCGTCACCTGTCTCATGCAGTTGGTGATTAACCACAAAATTAACAGCATTCGACAGAGATTTAGGGGAAAATGGATTAACAGGTTAGCGGATTAAAAATGTCGCGATGAATTTAGGTGATGGTAACTTGCTTACAAAAAACTATATAAGCGGCATCTTTGCAGAACACAGAATTAATTAAGTCAAGAGAGTCGAGTCGTGAGATTAAAACGAATTAAAGTGTCACAAATGCAAGTTCTTGAAAATAAATTGTAAATAAAAAAAAAAAAAAGGTGAATATAAAATTCTTAAAAAACGGTTACCTAAAAAACTGAAATATTGTAAAACTCTCGTCAATTTGACATCCCGGTATGCTGATTTGTTGTTGTGAAGAATTCAGAATTCGTGAAAGCGCAAATATAATATCTGTTTGTTTCGCTACATTTAGATGATTAGAAGCCACTGCAAACACAATTTTTTTTCAGTAATAGGTTTTACTATAGAGGCTTTGAACACAACAAAAATGCGTAGTGAAAACACTTATTTTTATTCGCCCCGACAAGCTGAACAACCTCCGTTATTAAGATATTAGGTGGTGCTAAAAAATTGTGTAATTAAGTATCCATTATCAATCAAGTTAAGATTAGACGGAAAATTTTTAGATGCCTTCTTTTTTAAACGTGTTTCTCTAATAGAAATGCTTTCACATAACTTAATTATTATTATATATTTTGCTTTTATGCAAACAAAGCTTGTTATACCCCTACGGTGAATGCTGCACTGCCCAAAAGCTAAAAGTTTTAATTCAGACAGGATAACTAATATTATTTTCTTGCTGGCAATACTGTTCAAAACGATTAAAAGTAATAAACAGCTGATGATCAGAGCTACACTAACTGATTGTTGTGTATACACCAAAAAAATCTATTGTAAATGTGCAATAAAATGCGATAAAATATATAAACACATTTTTCGGTAATTAATTAATATAACAAGTGAACTAATAACTTTTGTTCATAATAGAAAAAATGGTTTTCACCTTCTGTTGATGATTAATATTCTTAACTCTAATATTTGAGATATTTTTCTAATACATTAAATCCGATTTGTTAATATTTAGAAGCATTTTTTGCGGACATTAATAAGTATGGGTAGACGAAAATCGAAAAGAAAGCCGCCACCGAAACGTAAAAATATCCAACCTTTGGATCAACAATTCAATTGTCCATTTTGTAATCATGAAAAATCTTGCGAAGTGAAGATGGACAAAAGCCGAAACACCGCACGTATATCATGTAGAGTGTGTTTGGAAGATTATCAGACGACCATTAACTTCTTGTCGGAACCTCTCGATGTTTATAACGATTGGGTTGATGCATGCGAAAATGCAAATTAAATATAAGTGATAGGTACTCTTTTTTTTTATAATTGAATAAAATGTGAAGCTAATACAAAGTATTTTCAGTCAAATGATGTTAAACTTTCATTTAACAGTGAGCCAAGGAAGTACAAATATTTTCATTTAACCGAAAGTTAAACTTTCACTTAAAAGCGCGTTAAAGCAGACAGATATATTCAATAGTCAGGAAGCAATTCTAATATTATTAGGAAGGTCTCCTATGTAGTAATAAATATTTGATGTGTTTTTCTCCCTCTCAAAATAGTTAATCAACTTATTTCTTAAGCTTTTAAATATCTCAAGGCATATTCCTTCTGTCCAATATTCCGAATTTGCCCGATAATTGTACACTTGGTATTTACGCTGCATCGTATTAAAAATAACCATATTCCTTTTGGATGATAGTCTGTTTATTATGTGGAAGGCAATAAAAGTTCCTGTACACGTATTATTTTAGTCTTTTTTTTTTTTGTTTTTCTTCTGTTCATTCTTTTATTCCATTCATACATATATACTGAAATTAAATCACATGCTCAAACACTATTTTAATTATTATTTAAATTTAACTTGGGTTTCAAGTTTTAAAATGAAGACATCAGACATATGTTAAAAAATAAATTTAGGGGATATTTAAAAAATTAAGTTATGATTAAATATTAAAAGAAAAGTCTATTAATGTTAATGAAAGCCACAATGATGTAATATAAAGTCACAGGAAGCGCGTATGCAAAAACTGACATCTATGTTCATACAAAGCAACGTTTATAAAAAATATATATTTTAATGCGACTGCACTTTCACATCATATTTTCTTAAGGAATTTTGTCATCATGAGTGAAGGGGCTACGACTGTGTTAGAATATTTTTTTTATAATTTTCATTTCTGTCATGTTTTAAATTGTACTTGAAATCACATTTTTTTAAAACTGGAGTTAATTTTTCTTCTATATAATTCTTGTACTTTGTGGCATAAGCACTTAGCGCGGGGGAATGATAATGTAATGAACTGTGGGATATTTTAGTGGACTTTAGGAAGTTGTCTCCAACAAAACAGCCGCTGCAAGCTGTAAGCTCCATCCAGTTTTCTGTAGAGCCTGCTCACACTGAGGTCGGTCGGCCACACCGAGTCTATCAAAAGTTAACAATCTAGTTATGGTAATCAAAGCGTTAAAAATTGAATCAAGAAAACTTACTTAGACAATTGATCAATTTTAAAGTGGCGTATTGCCAGATTAACATCTCCACTGGCCGCTCGTAAAGCGTTGCGGACATCCTGTTCTACTGCACCATTGGGACCCAAGTCATTCATTATTTGTTTTATTTTTTGATTTTCTCGTTCATATTCAGATGGTATAGGGGCGTATAATGTATTGCTGCCCTCAATTTGAGCTTCTTGTTGCCTCCTTAGTTTTTCTAAGCGTCTTTGTATTTGTTGAGTGGACAGCTGAGGTGGTGCTAGAGGAGCGGGACGATGAGGTCTCAGATAATCATCACCGGTAACTTCATCATAGATAGCGGATTGTAACGCTACAGGTATCCCACCATTTGCATATATTTGGCTGTTACTAATAGGAATCTGTTCATAGAATGTAGATGGTGTTGGTGCTACGCTGTCATACATATTTTGAGAGGAAGCTAGCACAGGACCATATAAAGAACCTGCCGAGCTATAAATATGCTGTTGTTGCTGTTTGCTGGCCACAACTCGATTGGAAACAGCCACAAAGCTGTGATTGGTGTCGCTGGTTGTTACGGGTGCAGCCTGATATATTTCCTGCTTTTGAAGTATTTCTTCTCTAGCTCCCACTTGTTCATACCAGATTCTATTAACGACGCTTTGCGTCGTATTAGTACTAGCAGAAGATGATATCGAACTTACGATACTTTTGTGTTGCATTTCGACGTTGCCGTAATCACAATTCCTTTCCGAGTTATGAATTTTGGGTGAAACTTGCAGATTAGATGAAGGACTAGATTGATAGGAATGCGAGTTAGTGGCTTCCCGACCTTTAAGAGGAGTTAGATCCGTTTTAAATAATACTTCCTTGTTGGCATACATTGCTGTTGAGTTCCTTTCTAAATCATTTTGGCCTTTATTAGTGTACATGTCTTTCTCCAACTCTGCTATGAAACTTTCATCAAGCATAACTCGCTGGTTCTGATCATTACTTTGGCTACCGTTTATAATTTTCTGCGATTGTTGTTGCTGTTGCTTATCCAAGCTTAGATTGCTAAGATTCCTTTGCAGAGCTGTGTCTTCAGCCACATTTCGAGCTGTTTCGTAAGGCTTTTGATACGTGACATCCATCGACAATTGCGGTATATTCTCTTTGTTGCCGCTCAACGAAGTGTTGGACGCTCCCATTGCTGATGTGATACCAAAGAGACTTTTACGCGCTGACGGAGTATTTGTACTGGCATTCTGTGGACAAGCGGTTCTATAAAAGTACTTTAGAAATTTATAACTATTTATGACTCTATTAAAATCAACTAACCTTAACGGGCTATCTTGTGACTGTTTAGAGGACAAAACATTCGAGTATAAAGTTTGCATGTCACCATTTCCTGCAGTTAGCGAACTATTGCTAGTCTCAAATGGATCTTCCTTTGGAGGTGTTTGACTTTTGGGCCGCTGTTGGTACTGCGAAAATTCCATAGTATTTGAATAAGTGGGCGGCATTTGGTAGGGTGGCGGCTGCGGGCGATTAGACGGCGATGTATTGAATTCAAACTGTCGAGTAGTATTGAGAGTAGGCGTATGCGGTGTTAAGTCATTTTCCATGCTGTAATCTTCACCTTCCGTAGGCACTTCAATCGGAGCATCCAGTATACAAAAAGTGGTGTCTGACGGCATTAAAGGGGGCGGACCAGCACCTCCGAATTCGGGAGAAATATCTATTAAGATACCTTCCCTTTGTTGAGCTTGAGCAAGAGGTGGCGGTGGCCTTTGAGGTCCCATATTTCTCTTGCAGTTATTATTTTTGGCAATCAAAGCCGAGTTTTTTTGAACTTCTACACCACCGCGCTCATTAATAAGTTTATTATACGCAAACTGTTTATTAATAATCGATTTGCGTTCCTTGGCATGGGTTAGGTTGGCTTGATGTTGCACGGACGTTTTACGAGCTCGATCGGTCTGAAAATCCGAACCGCTAGAAGCCGCCATAGCACCAGCGCCACCCCAACAAAATCCAAACGGGGATCCTGTAGCTTTTAAACCATCATGAAAAGGCCTAATCAAATCACTGTTGATAGTCTTCTCGAGTACATTACGTGGAAAGATACCAATTTTAAAAGTCCGTTGATTTTGCCCTTTTATCAATTTTAATTCGTGACGGCCATCGATAATGGCTACATTATCTCCAACTGAAATTTCTAAACGATTTACCTCCAAACAAGGTCGCACGGCTTTCAATATAGGTGGTGATGTACCCACCAAAAATTCTCTGGAAATGCACAAAAATTTATGTTAAGAAATATCGCAGAGATTGAATTATAGATTGAGTTGCAACTCACTTTATCGCAGCAAATGTGGGACGTTCTGCAGGTGTTTTATCCCAGCACTGTAACATCATTTCATAAACATCTGGAGGACAAGCCTCGGGATGATGTAAACGTTCTCCTTCTCGATCAATTTTACGTAGTATCTGAGAACCGTTTAAACCCGCCCAAGGATTCTCACCAAATGTGAACATCTCCCATAAAGTAACACCGAACATCCACGTATCGGATGCATGCGAAAATTGACGATAACGCAACGATTCCGGTGCACACCAGGGAAATGGAACTTTTTTATGCTCTGACATAACGTAGCAATCATCTTCTTGCGGCAGGGCACGCATTAAGCCAAAATCGCCAATTTTAATTTTATTTCCCGACGCCAACAATACATTCCGACAGGCAAGATCACGATGTAGAAAACGCTTCTGTTCTAGATAAGCCATACCTGTTGCAATTTGCACCGACCAATTCCATATGATAGTCAAGGGTGTATGCTTATCCTGTTTGCGTAAAGTATCCAAAAGCGAACCACGCTCCGCCAACTCAGTTATCATCATCATAGGTTGTGATAAAACGACGCCATACAAGCGTATTAAATTAGAATGATCCAAGGCATGCATGGCTTGAACTTCACGAAAGAAATCCTCAATAATGCCAGGTTGGGTAAGATTATCAGCCTTTAGTACCTTAAACATATAAAAGACCAATGAATAATTTAGAAATTTTTTGTAAGATTATGTGAAAACTTGTCCTACTTTAACTGCCACTGGAATACAACGACCATTGGGAGCCGCTAACCATTCCCCTCTCATTACCACACCAAAAGATCCATCGCCCAATTTACTACCCAGAGTAATATCTTTTTCATGTATGAGGCAGGTAAGTTGAGTATTCTGTTGTTCTTTGCTTGCATTTAAAGATGATTTCTTTGATGAAGGCTGCTTGCCACCGCCAATCAATTTCGATAAAATATTTTTACGCCATTGATGAGCTTTTTTCTTACGCACTGCTTCCATTAAACGACGAATGGCTGGTTTACCCAAACCACAACGTTCTAGATCTTCCGGTTGCACATAATCAAAATGAGCTAATCGGGTCACTTGTAGATCATCACGTATCCGCTCTAGAAATTGTTCCAATTGTACTTCTCTTAATAATTCTTCCAGCCATTCCGTTTCGGCCAAATTGTCCAATTGATTGGTAGAATTCATCTGAGATAGAAAGGCGCAAAAGTATAACAATTAAAAATGTCTTACATTAAGAGAGAAATTTCTTTTAGCTTACATAGGGGAACAGAAAGCGAGATATACATCTCAGAGACATACGAATACTCTTAGTTTTTTTTTCCCCCATTTAATAAACTCTCTCTCTTTATCATGACCTTATTTAAACGGTAATGCGAACGCAATCATTACAAGTGGAAAGAAGATTAATGCGCATCATGACCATCAACTATTTTAAATATGACAAAACGATTTTATTACGACTCGTAGTCGTCTTATATTACTGGTGGAGATGATTTTCAGATGATCTCCATGCAATTTTGGATCGTTTTCTATAAGAGCTTTCAGACATGGTCTGAATAGTCTTGACGTATTACGAAACGTATACTTCAACTGTTGTAATATGAGTTTTTTTTTTCAATCCTGTTTCATTTCGTTGTTCTTAAAACAAGAATGCAACTCTGCACTGCCAATTTTTTGGTAAAGCAGAACAAGAACGAGGCAGAAGGGAGACTAATAGATAGTGTGGCTGAAGAATAGGCCCAGCGGCAAATTCCCGGTTAGTTATAATTTCGTCCGCCTGGTATTCGGTAAAGGGGCAAGTACGTGCAAATTTTCTTGGTGTAACTGTCCTAGGAATATCGGTGAGCGTGTTATACAATCCCTTCCACATCTCACGAACTGGTTAGCTCAGCTATGGCACGTACACTTACCTCATAGGCCTCCGTTCCTCTTCAAGTGGCACCGAACAGTTACCCTAAAATTTCTATAGATGACAGTTTTATACATTAGAGGACTGTTAGAACAAATTTCATCCTGTTAGATATAAAAGTGACGCCCTATTTGGGACATTATTGAGAGGATAATAGGTAACTTGTGTTACACCGTGCCAAGCCCGAGCTGTTTCACTTTTGAGCTCTGAAAGAATCAAGAAGCAGCAAGATAGGTAGAGGGACACATGAACTTGACTTGGAATCTTTTTTCTTTTTGAAAGGGAATATAAACCTTATGAGTTCATCCACGTGGATATTATAACCTAGGTTCGTTTCATTTACTGGATGTTACAAACGAAATGATACATCTAATCTACCCACATTGTTGGGGTAGAGGTAGAAATATTTTCAATGTCATTGAAACTAGTTGTTATCCACTGCACATACTAATAAAATTGATTTAATAAATAAAAATCAGTTATGCTCGTCAAAACGAACGACACAAGCGCAACGATAAAAATCTAAAGTAAACACAAAAGTGAAAAAATTGATAAGCAATAGTGAGTAGTAGACAAAAAAATTCAAGCAACCGATTATCGAACAGTTCATTACGTCAGAGCGGCGTTTACCTTATATTGCCGTTTTAATGTTTAAAGGTAGCGACGAGGGGCACAATGCGAATAGAAATGAGAAAAAAGAAACATGAAGACAGCATTGCATTGCCATTGGCAAAAATAGTTTGCGCATCGGTACCCTCCGCTATTATTCAAGTGGGCGAATGCCAAAAATATGCATACCATCAGCATATATTTGCATTTATATCTTTGTATGTAAATACCTACGTACCTACGTACAGAAGGCACAGAGGGAGTCATTCACTGTTTTAAGAGCGTACATACAATACGATTGAATGCATTTAGCGGTCTACATGTACAATCCGTTGAGCATATTTAGAAAATCGCTAGTAAGTTTTAATTAAGAGGGAATATAAACGCGTCTTGAATTACTTGCTAGAGTATCATATCATACATAGATTTGTATGTGTTCGTCGAAACGATTTAACAATCGTCTTACGGAAGAGACTTTACTTTACACATTTTCAAATGCCGTCACAGCAATCGGATTAATTAACAATTATGAATCTTTATAGAGTGCCATTTGTTCATCGTGGCGACAACATAAACTGTCGCGGGAACATATATATATTACAATGAAAAATATTTCTTGTTGTTTTTATATAATATATAGCATAGCAATAACATTGCAATTAAACTTATCTTGGTTTCTAATTGAAAACTATTAGATTTATAAAGAGAATATCACGTTTTGCGTCTTAATAGAGGATTTGTTTTATTTATTTATGATTTAAAACCGGCTGCTGACACATGACTTAATTGCAAAGTAAGAAATAACGGATTTTCCCAAAAAAGAAAGCGAGAGCATGTAAACCAATAGATATTTTGCAAAAGGAATGCAGTCGGCGACTGCGTGCATTAAATGCCTATGGTTTTATTTGTTTAATATTTTTTTGAGGTTATGTCGTTTATTTTTCTACTGTCTTTTGACGTTTCAACTTGTCCACGTTTGTTATTAATATTTGCCTCAGCTCTTGTTTGTTATTGTCGTCGCTATAAATAAAACTCTTCTCCAAAGGGGTTGAAACAATATTCCAAGATGTCATTGTGAGAATAATATACAAAAATATTAGGATTGCGAAAAACATTCCCGTGGCGAAATCATTACTTATCTGTTATACACTGCTTTTAAGACAGGGACTTCCTACAGGACTGTTAAAAGGCGACATTTTATGTGAACATAATCTACGCTGTAATCGAATCTTTTTTAAATCCATTTATTAGTCGAAATCTATTTCCTCGCCTTCAAAGTAATCTCTCTCAGATGCTATATATTTATGCCAATGTTTTTTCAAATCTTAAAAACAGTTGTTACTGGTCGACTTCCGGAATGGCCTTCAAAGGTTTCTGCGGTTGAGCTTGTATCTCTTCAAACGAGTCAAAACCCTGTTTATGGAGTGGCCTTTTGACTTTAGCCAATAGTCAAATATCTCATAGCGGTAAATCAGGGTGAATACGATGATTGTAGAACAATATGGGTTGACTTTTTAACGCAGTGCTCGCGAAGGACCAATGCAGAAATTGAGTATTTTTTGGACGATTCAAGAATTAACACGTTTCAGGCCAAAAATTTTGTTTGAATAAGGGCGGCAAGGTACAAAATCAAGAAAAGTCGGGAAAAATACTTTTTATGGGACACAAAACAAAGCGCAGCAGATATGCTAATGATGTTTATGATGTGAAATTTGGCATACGTGTCTGTCTGATATTCGATGTACCTGAGCAATTTAAGTTTGTGTAATGGCCTTAATATTTGATCATAGTATTATAGTCAAAATCACACTCTCAAATTAAAGCAAAAAAAAAAAAAAAACTGAAAGTAAAAAAAAAAAAACAAAACTGGCGAAGTTTTGCAGTGCTTAGATATCAGTCTAAGAAAGAATTAAATGAAAGACATTTCGCATTTCGATCTTGCCGAGTGTTTGACTTTGGAGTGATCAATCAGCAGGGATTGAGGTTGAGATCACTCAGGGCATAAGTATTCCTCAATTGGATGAGTGCATGAAATTTAAACAAATGGATTAAATATAAGGAAGCATTCGCTGAGTTAGAATGCAAAAGGAATTCGAATTAAAACTTTCCAAAAACACTTTTTTCGTTTTCAGAAATACAAAACTGTCCATTTGTATCCTAGAGGAAGACTAAAATTCCACAGTAATGTCCCGCATTACGGCAGGAATTCGTAAAAGCGATAGGTCCCGCTTGTTGATGAAAATTTTCCGATAACGATGTTTTCGAGAGCAGAATGAATTTTTGTAATCTATCACTTTTCCCACGGTAGCCATTAATACGACTATATCCGCCTGTGTACAGTAGTCCCCCATAATAGGAATTTATATAAGATGGATTCGTATAAAAGGACCGGAAAATTCCGATTGTGTTCATATGTCAATGACTGAAACGTTTTAACTTCAATTAATTTAAACCTTAAGTCCATAAAAGAACAGATGGACGGTATGTCTTGATAACTGAATATTGATTATACATCTAATATAAAAAAAATTGTACTTATATAACCCAAGTGACTTGTATAGCGCGGGTTTATATAACACAGAGCGTATCTGCCGTATTGTACGGAGGGTTACTGTATGCATACACTTTTCATGTGAATTGGAGGTAAAAATTCAAAAGTAAAGTGAACAATAAAAAAAGAGAATTTCTTGACGGACTAAATTATAAAAGATTGGAGTGTACATACGCAAGCATCCGATTTTCACCTTTCATAAACTTTAATGAATTTTTACGTTATTAGTGTTAGCGAGACCAACAAATCGTCCAAGATGACTATATTAGACGACTTAAGCAAAGAAAACTGTTCAACCCAATAGACAGACGGATACATTGCAGTTTACGAACACATCTTGCTCTTGGATGAAATTGGCCAGTTGTTTTGGATTTTTTCTCCTTTGCTATTTCTTTTTAATTGCCATCTACTCACTCGCAAACCTGATATAGAAATTCAGTTATACTCAATGAAAGGAATTATTTTACTTTTTTACGTAAAATCTTTATACAAATCGTCACTGTTTAGCTTCTTGATGTTCGCGTTACCGATCGTCGCATATATGGGACATTTTTGAAGGGTGTAAAGATAAATTAGAATTTAACTAGCAAAGACACCTACCATATTCCTTAACAGAGCTCCGTAAAGGCCAATAAATTTTTTTTTAACAATAAAAAATATTTCCTTAAAGGAAAGCATCAATTTTTTTTACTTATTCGACAAATATTTTTATATAGATTCACGCGTTATAGGTGAATATAGGTGAGATTTCCTAGGTTGGCCGCACTAGAGTCTTAAGTTTGGCAAAAATATTTACTATAAGCAGAATTTGAATTCATTTAGCTTCTTTGAAAGATATTTTCATGCGTTGTCCACAAAAATAGATTCCGTTCTTTAATATGGACAGAGTAGGCGTCCAAATGCAATTATATCTGAATTTCATCCGAGCTCTGTTAAGGGATATAGTAGATGCCTTTGCTAGTTAAATTCGAATTGAACTTTATACCCTTAAATTTTTGTATCAATTTAAAAAATTTTTGGTGACGATGGATGTGAGGTCTTGGTAGCGAACGGGTTAAAAGAAAGGTTATGAGAATGAAATGATTTTTTAACATCATTAGAGTTTCGTTCAAAGAAAATTTTTCGGATTACTTTCTTCATGAAAATAATAATTTTTTAATTCATCTTTCACTAAAGGCTCTTTTTAATCATTACTTCACGGCTACTATCACGTAACAGTCCGCAACCAAAAACTTTTTTTTTGAAGGGAAACCTTTTAATATCAAAGACACTGATCGTATCGTACATGTGAATATCGCCAATTCAGTTAGGCGTCATTGAGAGAGAGAGAGAGACTTCGTATATCACCTTTCAAGTTACGTTTTGGTTTTGGATCTACTAACACAGATTGCAGTCTATTTCTCTTCATTTTTAACTTGTTTCCGTTCGCTTTTCTTTTTTTTGTTGTGATCTTTGACCCGTTAGTCTTTGGAGTTTCAAAAGTCGAATTAGTTTTTTAAAGAATAATTTCGACAAACACTCTCTTCTATAAGGAAATTTAAAGATAGTAACAGTGAAACTTGAAGAGAGAATCTTGTGGAAAACATATAGAAAGTGTACATGTTCGAATTGAAAAACACATGTTAAAAGCATGATGTATGAAAAAAAAAAAAAAACAACACAGAAAACATAATACTAACGAAGCATAACAAATCTTGATTTGAAATTTCGCAAAGCACATAAACACTTTCTTGTTGGAGAGTGTATGCGATTCATTCACTGAAAGTCCGTATTTAACTCGTCCGCTACCAACCGTTACATATACATACGTAGCACAGGCGTTTCTTACCGCAGTCCGACGTCCCATATGTATATGCATGTAACATATTTGCACCAGTTTAGAAAAGCTTGAGCTGTGATGGAAGTTTTTCCTAGAAGACCCTGTTAATAATACGATAAGCAGTATTTACGTGCCCAAGCAATGAGCTTATGCTATGAGCTTATTTTGCGGATTTCTACAATTTGGTTTTTTCCAAAAAACGAATAAGAACGTTATAGTAGGGCAAGGCCGACCTTTAAATACCCTACACTACATTGCGCTGCACAATTCTTATTTTGTATATTAAAACTTTTCTACTCTACAAAGTGAAATTCTTACATAGGATAGGATCCAAAAAATGGGCCGCTATGGTCCAAATTTGGTATACTTAATTTTTTTATATTAAAGTACTATTATGATATAATTTTCATCAGGAGAGCGTTACATGAGAGCGAGTTCAAAAATCATCTCAGCCAGTCTTAAGTTTTCATACCAATTTAGAATTCCGAAGTACTACTATTTAGCAATTTTTGAAATTGCAATATTGTTCCATATAACGACTTTTCAGAATAGAGCGTTATATGGACAGTGGTCGAAAGAGTGGACCGATCCGTTCGCCCTTGGGTCAGAATATGTCACTATGCCAAATTTCATCAAAATATCGTAAAAATTGCGACCTTTAGCATCAGACGGACAGACAGGCTTGGATTAATTCAGATTATGATTCTGAATCGATCGCTATAATCAAAGGTGGGCCTTTCCGCGTGTGGTACATACGTCCGCGCTAACTTAATATACCCTGTACTGCAAGTGGTGAATAGTATAAAAAATTTTGATTGACTAATGCTTGTCAATATGCGTTAGCCCTAATATCGAAATTTCACTGGAAACAACACTTGAAGAAATATATTTAGATTGTCGCGTCAACTATTAACTATTTTGAGATAAGTACGAAAAAGCAAAGTAAAAGAGTGCCGGGCGAGATATAAGGATATAACAAACGTTAAATTTCTTAGATTATACACCTGACTTATTCCAACTCATGGTCTTTGCTGTGCACAAAAAAGAATTCCACCCGTCGGCTTTTTGCTGTTCTTCTATACCGCTGCTATATAGTTAGTATTCGTAGGCTAACTGAGTACGAGTCATTATAATATTTTGTAATAAATTTATGATTTTTTTTGAACATTTAATAATAAATACTGCTCCGCTTGCTGTTGATGTCAAGCATGGCGAATAAGACAGAGGAAGACAGAGATTGCATTCTTCTTCTTTTTTTCTATGTTATTTAAAATTGTATTTTTATATTTTTGCGTACTGCGTGAAACTGATGATTTCTGCGGAACTTTTATTTGGATTTAATATCTTAAACAGTCGTGTAATACTTCTAGTATGCGTTATAACAAAATAACACTTAAGGCATACCAATGCATACTGATTTCGATGTATATTTCTGTGGAAAAACTTGGCAATAAATATATTTGCTCGTATGGGAATATATGTGTACTTAAGAAATTTTACTAATTCTTCTTTTCTCTTGAAATTTCCACTTGATGAAGCTTTTGATTTCTCTATGGGCTTCCAGCGAGTATATGTATTTGGATTGTTTTTTTTTTTTTTTATTTTTTTATTTTTGCGCCTTGTTCTAAACGCAAAGCAGAGCAATGTCATCATCATCATGTACATATATGCATGTACATATATATGCATAGTTAGATAGATAGATAGATAGACGTACTTATGGAATAATGCCTCCGCTATTCCCATTAAAGAAACTGCACTTTACTACAGTCGGTTGATTTCGTGGTTGTTGGCTGGCTGGCTGACGTGTAGTGGCTGGCGTGCATTGAAAATTTGATCATGTACACATGTATACATACAAAAACAATGATCGCGCATATACGTAAGAGAAATTTCATAAGTACATTATTATGTTATGGGTAAGTTTTCTTTTTTTTTTTCTTTGTTTTCCCAATAAGTTTCAGTTACCAGACACTTGAAAGTGAAAAGGTTGATGAATTACACAAAGCAATCAATATTTTATTCTTTTCTAATTAAGGCCTTCTCGAGTTTTGATTTATTCAAAAGAGCAAAATGAACCAATGAATTCTGAAATGAATTCTTCTTCGTATATATAGTGTTAGAGTCCATTTCGCAAGAATAATTTATTGACTATTTTTTAATTCGTTGCCTTTCTGTCTTTCTGTTTGTAAATCTGCCTTTCATTTAAATGATCAGGAGTAGACAACAGAAATAATTTCAAATCGAAATCACTTTTTAGTTAACAATTTTTGCTATTAAATGTTTATAATCTATTTTATTAGTCATTTCATCATAAGCGAGAAATAAAAACATCAGATAATAATTACGTCGTTAGAGGATTGATTCTCACTTGGATAAAAGCTTACTTAAAGATATTTATTTCGACTTAGTTAGTAATAGTTGGTCGTAAAAACCTACGGACACAAAAACACGTAAGAGTAAGAGAGAGAGTAACGCCACATAAACGCTGAGATGGTCGACTAAATGATTTAATGCCCAAAAAGTTGTTGTATTAAGCGTCCATTTTAATTAAATTATAATTAACCGCATTCTACTCTCCAACTCCGTTCATTTGAAATCTATTTTTAAGAACACATTTACGCGCTAAGTCGTGACGTCTACATGAATTAATTTAGAATTAACACATATAGCTTCTCGCATTTTACTCTCCAAGTCCTTTTATGTGATACCCAAATCAACGGTATTGTAACGAAAAAATTAGTTGACTTTATCGTGACGTCCGAGATATTTAATTTGGAACTAATATACTTCACTTTTCGCATTATACTCTCCAAGTTCTTTTATTTGATACCCATATCGCTGGTATTATTAAGAAAAAGTTAATCTACCAGATCGCGGTGTCTACTATATTCATCTTGGAAGGAACCTATTTTTAAGCAGATAATGTATCTTCTTCTTTTTAATGTATCTTCATTTGAGGAACGGACGAAATAGTTTTAAGCATTTTGTCTTGTTTTCCTTATGGTAAATAAGCATAAAGCCTCAAAAAAGTGAAAAAAATAATAATTTAATCACTTGTAACTTTGGGCGCGGATGGCAGATTTTTCACATTTTCCATTCCTAAAGAATGCAATGTTTTATAAAATATATGTGAAAAATTGCGGCCGTCTAACTGTAATAATTTCCAAGTAACCACCAAAAACTCAAAAATTTTTGTTAAGTAAAACGGAGTTGTGTTCAGTTTATGCTCCACAGCCGGCTTTTGCTTTGACCAATTTGGACCATTTTTAGTACCAATCTGCGAGCAAAAACTTCCAATGCTTCCAAATTTGAAGTCAACATCTTTATTTTTACGACAAGCAGAGTGCCAACACACACCATACCGACGGACAGACACGACTTCATCAATCCAGAATTTCACGATGATCAAGGAAAGATATACTTTATAGGGCATCTGGAGCTTCGTTTAGGGTGTTACTATATTATGAAAAAAAAAAAAAAACAAAAAAAAAACAAAATAAGTATACCACCCTTCTTTAGTGGTGGGTATAAAAAAGGTGATCATGGCTTAAGATTGCTTTCTCCCCAAACATTATGTGATCGTCAAAGTCCAGAAACAAAAATTTACTAAACATATTACACTCTTGGCGTTTAATTACAAATATACATCTCTTTCGATCATAATGAATATAAATTGTTTGCCGCACAAACCTATCATGAGTATATCCAATAGTAACTCACGACATCGTACAGCCGTACACAGCTTGTTTATTCAAAATTTAAATTTCGCCGGCCAATTAAGATGTGAATATTGCGGCACCGACAGAATGTGCTTCTCTCAACGCTTTGGCATTTGCAATAATTGTTTCTTTTTAATTTCTTGCTTTTCTAAGACAACTAAAAGCAAGTAAGACAGTTATATTTAGTTGGGGTAGAATCTTGTATGCCCAGTTATAAAAAAATGAATGAGATAAAATTTGTCTTTCAAGTTTTAGTTCACTGTTAAGAACAAATTAATACGCCACGGTACGCGCATCATAATTAATTTAGAATTAACATATTTAGCTTCACGCATTCTACCCTCCAAGTCGGTTTATGTGATATCCAAAACGAATTTACTATATGTTGACGTTCCCGGTATTTAACTTGGAATAAACTCTTGCTTGTCGCATTCGACAACTCCAATTCCTTTTAACTTATACGTATAACAGGAGAGTGTGAACAATATACATCACCCAACCACAGAGACGGACAGACATGGCTTAATCGATTCGGAATTTCACGCTGGTCAAGAATATATATATATACTTTATAGGAGCTTTGAAGTTTCATTTTGAATGTTTCAAACATTGCGACAGAACGAGTTCACCCTGTCTTTCGTATGCGAGTAATAAAGCATACTTCCCGTATCCATTTCACGTGATGATACCAGCTTGCTTGCAGCTTCGTTCGGTTTTAACAGGTGGTAATAAATTACACCTCGCCGATCCCGCCACGTGCACAGCAAAACCTTATGCCCACGCGAGTATGCGAGTATGAATGTGAATATATCTCATAGCCTTCGGTGATGGGTACAAAAATAAAGGGTGTGAAGTTATATTTAAATATAACTAGCAAAGACACAAA
>NW_023998423.1:12970054-13028434 GCF_014805625.2 Glossina fuscipes | reverse complement strand
AGTAACTACGCAAAATTTCGCTTTATCAACCTCATTTTTGACAGTGTAAAAATGTTGTCCTTTCGAATATTAATTAATTTACGTAAAGTCAAGTTTTGTTGATACTATTTTGCAAAAAAATTCTGGAAAAGTTCTATTTTACTTGTATTTTGAATTTTGAATTGAATCCCTGCAAGACTTCCTTTAACAGAATTCTGTTAACGGCTTTACAGAGCTCTGCAAAAGAATTTTGGTTTGTTCCTTTGCTAGTTACATTTAAATATAACTTCACACTCTTAATTTCAGTAGTAGATTACCTTTCTTCAGGCAGACAAAGTTCGCCAGATGGTTGAAATTGTATATCATCTTGTCAGTATAAAGACGACATTATTAATATTAATTAGTTTTCAAGTAAGGCGCGCGTTTGATTGTAAATAGCGATCCTCCAGGTTTATTGTAATTGCAAAGTTCTGTCGTTCGGTTAGTAGTCTACGAAAAATATCTGGACAAATTTTTGTATTTTTATTTTAAAATTTAAGAAAACTTAATTCTTGCGCTTTTCACATTCTTTCGCAGATAATTTCTCATGTACAATTTATCGAGCCTTCCATTTTTAGTTGACGCAAAGTCATATTATGTACTGCTTCTTTATCATACCCTACACCACTTGTGGTATAGAAAAACTTAAAAAAGACGATGGATTAGGCTTGCTGGTCTATCCGTCCGCATGTCTACGCATTGCGCTCGAGCTAGAGTTCGTATTTGATATATTTTAAAAAAATTCGATATACTGCCGTGACTGCAGGAGGAAGCCATTAGAAATGATGTGCACGGGGCTTTTTTTCTTATAAAGGCTGCCTTAAAAAAAAAGCCTTTTGTATGAAAAAGGATTACAATTTTCAAAAGTCTCTCAAGAAAAATCTACGAATAATTTTTAGTATATTTCAATAAATTGATGCGAATAATACGAATGGATGTAATGAGGTAATTTTTTGAACCAATCGTATAACAAGTATTCATGATGAAAATTGTAGAATTGACACAAAAAGCACTATGTTTTCATCACATAGGACTACTTTTCAGAACCTACCACATATAAAGCTTCTAATGGAAACAAAAAAAAAAAATATGGCAGCAAACTTCTTATGAAAATGTGCATTTGAATTGCATCGCTAAAATTTAACTGTGACGAGTATACTCGTAACACACGGCTTATGTGTGTTATCAAAAGAGGTTGTAAAAATTTTATAAGAAAATCCGACAAGGATGGATGAACGGATCATAACGTATATTATAGAAGAACATTTTGTAACCTTTCCATGGCATATAGATCCGTCATAAATAGTTAACTGGTTAATCTAATAGTGCTTTGTGATGAGCATATTTGAAGAAACGTAAGATCTTTGGCAAGAAAATTTCTTCCGCTACATATTAGTTGCGTCAGCTTAATGTTTTGACTCGCTTTCATGAAAAGTATTGCAAAGGAAGGTTTAATTTCTGCTGCTTTTATCTCGAAAATCAATGAGGAATTGGGGAATTAATGGTGTGGTATATACTGGCCACCTCTGGCCTCATTTTGGTATCGTGACTTTGTTAATTTCTAAAATAAAGGGAAACTTTTAACAATAAATCTAAGATTGATTTCAGTATTTTTAACCTGAACTAAATCTTTTATGTTGCCATCGCGAGTTATTTCCATAATCTGACAATAAATAACGATTATCTATGTGCATTTGCATAAACATGCAACCGTAGTCATATTCTTTGTTCACTTAATGATCACTTTTATTGTCCCAATTACCTATATGCCTCACTTAACTATGCTACTGTAACATAAAGAATAAAAAGTTGAGAAATCGAATATCAATAAATTTCTGCTTTTTACAAGCATAATATACATATATATGAAGAAATATGGTTTTTATTTACTTTCATTGATTTCGCCATAATTACGTGAGCTCCAGTTGCTTTTTAAAAATAAAATGTTTAAGTTGTCAAAGGTCGTAATACAATCTACGGCCATAGTTAGTTTGCTGTTTGTTTAGATTTCTAGAATGACGTTTATAAAACGTGTGGAAAACGTAGTCGAAGCACACAACATCAGTCAATTCTTTCTTGTGTACTTTGGATACATGTTATGTGTTATTATTTTTATAAAAAAAGATATGTTTTTTTTTTTTCAATACATTTTAAACGAAATATGGTGATTTCTTTTCAATACTATTTTATGCTATGCATACATGGTACATTTGTATGAAATCCATAGTCTAATTGTGGAAGCTCTTCGAGACTATATAGAAATTCAAACGAATATTTTTATTGCAATACATAAAATGGAAAACTCGAATGCATAGGAAAAACAAATAAGTAAATTATGGTCGGGAAAAGCCGACCATTAAATACCCTACACCACTTTGTTTAACACAATTCTTACTTTAATTATAGAACACAAAAATTATATCTGATATCTATATGAAAGCATACTTTGCATGTGTGTAAATATGGAAAAGAGGTCCCAAAACGCAACCTAATGTAGTACAAGTTTAATCCTTATATGGGACAGGATCCACAAATAGATGTAGATGGGTGAAATTGTGTAGAGCTCATTTTTGTATGAAATTAATATAATATTATCAGCTTCCGTGAAAATCCTTATTAGGGTAGGATCCAAAAAATGGGCCGAGATGTTCCAAATTTGGTATAGTTAATTTTTTTATGTTAAATTACTATTACGATACAATAATGTTCATCAGGATGTATTGAAAATTATACCTTTACGTCGTATGAATATCTGTTATCGTTACGTGTGAGCGAGTATAAAAATTGCCTCAGCTGGCCCAAAGTTTGCATACTAACTTAGAATGGCGAAATATCACTACTTAGCAACTTTTGAAATTTGCAAAATTTTTCCACATAACGAGTTTTCAGAATAGAGAATTATATGGGTAGTGGTCAAAAAAGTGAACCGGCCCGAACCATTTCTTATAGTGTTCGCCCTTGGGTCAGGAGATATCACTGTGCCAAATTTCGTCAAAATATCTCCAAAATTTGCGACCTTTAGCTTGAAAACAAATTTACATGGACAGACGTCAGACGGAAAGACAGGCTTAGATCAATTCAGATTATGATTCTGAGTCGATCGGTAGGTCTGTTTTAACCCCTTCTGCGTGTTATAATTGTTCAAGTGATGTAGGATACAACCATTTGGCAGAGGAGAAAAGATAAATTTTTATATGAAGTATTAAGGAACCCATCTTCCAGTAGCGAAATTAATTGATTTAAATGCCAATAATTTCCCCATTCAAGCTACTCAGCTAATTTGCCATTCATCAGTTAATTTAAAGTATTCACTAGGTAGTGAATTTTCCAAAGATCTCGTCGAATACATTAGAACGCTTTCATGACAGAATAGCTAAAGCGAAAAATCGCAACACGAACTGTATTCAATTTGAAAATAAAAAAAGTATTGAAGACGAAAACCACTTTCGGAACCACTTTGGAACTTGTTTTCATTACTTTCGTTTAAGGCTTTTTTTCTTGTTCAGCTAATCTAATATTGTGCAATTTTTCCACATTTGTTCGGGATAATATTTTTTTAAGATTGACCTCAGGGTGTGCATAATTTTTTCCTGGCTTGGCTGCTATTCACACAAACATCTATTTCTGATTCGTGCAATGTTAATTGAAAGTTTTTCATTCAAGAGGAAGAAACATTTATATCATTTTTATTTTATATTATTTTTACGGCATATGCAACAACAAATAAGCTGGAAACGTAATAATAAATGGAAAGAAATGAAAATTAAAATAATAACAAGTGAAAACGTCGTAGTGTGTAACCACTCACCGTTAAATACCGCAGACCACTTCACTTAATGTAATCACTCATATAGCGACTCTGCAAAATAAGGCGCCTTATATGGTAAGTGGTCGAAAAGTACGATCCTAGTCATTTTCAATAGTATTCGCCCATGGGCTAAAACACTTTGGCACACCTAGTTCCATTAAAATATCTCAAATATTGTGACTTGACCTATAGGTTCAATATAAAAATACAAGATGGACGGCCGGACAGACAGACAGACAGATGAGCTTAAATCGCTTCAGGAAGTGTTTCTGAATTTTTTGTCTAATCGTTTTTGGGGCGTCTTCAGTGCATGTGAATGTACAGAGGATAATAGATTGTCCTAGAGATGATCGGGACGCTAAAGGGAAATCCGTTGGTGTAGCGTGGTGAGACGGTAAGAACGATACCAAAGTAGAGTGGACCCATTAAAGAATTTAATTGGGGAGCAAATGTTTTTTATCTATATTGATTGCTTGTCTTGAAGGCACTTTTGACAACGAGCAACATCTTTAACATTCCAACCAACTTGATGGCTCTTATATGATGATATTGTATTATATAGGTTCGTCCATTTCGGGTGCCATATTTGGCAGCCCTGTTTCAATAACATATGTAAAACAGAATTATCATTCAGGGTATCGTGTATTTAGTGCGATGTTTGGCATTTTACAAAATGGACTGTTTAACAACCGCTGAACGTGTTAAAACAGTGAAAACTTACTATAAAAATCTTGATTCTGTACTATGTACGTTTCGTGCATTTTTCTTCAAGAACGACCCGTTTTTTGAGTGGCGTTTACGTCAACGAGCAAAATTATCGCATCTGCAAAAAATCATTGCACGGTATGGCATTTGGTTTGGTCAATGCGTCAACTCTGATCGCTACAGCCACATGATTACCGATTCCTTTCGACCTAAACTTGAAGATGTGGATATTGGAACTATATGGTTGCAATAGGACGGTGCCACAAGCCGCACAAAAAGGTTTCCCCGGGCGTGTAATTTCATGTTTTGGTGATGTGAACTAACCACAAAAAGACCGTGCGACTTCTCACAGCTGGAGTCTCTTTTTTTTTGTCGAGTTACGCAAAGGATCGAGTTTATGCATATAATTCTAAAACTCTTCACGCTTTGAATACGAATGTCTATCAAGTCTCGGCCGAATTATGAATAATTGCCCCTATTTGCAAACAAGTTATCGCAGGTTACCTATAAGATATCCTGTAGAGAAAATTTGAATGATGTTGTATTCCACAGATATTGGAAAAGTCCAAAGGATATATTGAAAAAAAAATTTAATCCAAATCTTAATCCGAAGTGTGCTTTGTTTATGTTTACTGTCGCAACAACAAAATGGGTGGAATTCAAGGGAAGTCTAAATGAAAGGGCTTATGCGAGGAGGATGCTTTTATTTAAAATCGGATATGGGCATATGAAAAAAAATATAAAAGATAGAAGAAGCATTGTAAGATAACGTAAGTCGTGTCAGACATTGAATAAATTCGTTAAAATTTTTTTTTTAATTTTTCTTGGATTCGATGTGGTGCTGTATTCTAGTGATCGTAAAAAATATTTAATCCAATTAAAGATGAGATCTTAGAACGTCATCTTATCTAGGAAAAAATTGTGAACGATAGGAGAGAACAGTTTCTGGCAAAACTGATACAATTTGCTGTTTATGCAAAGTAGAGGAAACAAAAACACGATGACTTTCTGAAACGTTCAGTGGAGCAAATATTTTTATAATCATTTCATTAAATATGAGCAAAGTGAAACGGGAAGAAGATGAGAAAAAGATATTATTTCTGTCATTATTGTAAAAGTGCATAAAACATATCCATGCGTACGTGCAACAAACGAAGAAAAATATGAACAGATGTTGAAATTTAAATATATGCAGCTGGTCTGTGAGTGTGTTTGGAGAACTTGTAGTTAAAAGAATAACCAAAGGAAGTATGTAATTTTATATTTTCAGCACTTGAACCATAAAATTTAATCAATGAGGGTTTACTTGCAACAACAATCTTCAAAGTTCAAAGAACATTGTAATGCTTTCAGGTCGGATATTAATAACAAAACGAATTTACCCAAAAATCATTTCCCGTAAGTCACTATAAGCATGCGTAGCAATTTTGCTTGGACAAATTTGCCATTGCTTTCGTCATTTTGGCGATATGGAGTCAATGGATAGCATTTGATAACAAATATATTAAGGGTTTGCAAAAATTATGATCATTTTGTGACTTGAAAAAGGCATTTATTGAGAAAAATTGGTTCTGTGTATATTATTTTGGTCAACATGGCGATATCATGTCGAAAGAACTTATCTTGGTTTGCCAACCATCCAGCCATCGATCCTTTTTCGCATTACTTCAACTTTGCGCACTCGCATCCGCCAGCTAAGCATTCGAAATCTTTGCAGTGAAATAGATTATACAATGATCTTGTCTATGCCATAACGGAAAATTATACCTAGAATTCCGACGGGCACGTCCACTATCCGTAACTATAATATAAAAAACTCGAAGAAAGATCCAGGTTGTCTACTTTTTTCGTCCGTTGGTTTAAGGCTATGATCACATTTTTAACAAAAAGTGAAATTTTAGATGATTGGAAAAATTTTGGTCAGTGACTTCTACATATAAACATGATAAAGAAATAGGAAATACCAGTGTAGATAACCGTTGAGTTCGATGGTTTTGACCTTCCTCTACCTAAAACAACAGTTTCCCGTTTAATATAATTGATTTAGTCAGCGCACGCCGACGCTATTCATGGAACGCTTAACATTCTTCTACTTCCAAATTCATTACTTTTGTTGCTTAGTTGAAGAAACTAGCTGCCGAAGCCCACGAAACACGTTCGCAGGGTTATGATGATGCGGCTTCGTCATATTCTAATCGCTGGTTTTGGGTTCAACGGTTTAAAAGTGGTGACACAAATTGACTGAAAATACAATTTTTTGGGCAAGAGTTATCAAAGATACACCGTTGCAGCTCGACCCACCCCCTGCTTACTCACTAGACATGACGCCTCCTGTTTGCAACATATTCAGATCCGTGCAGCATCGCTTGGCTGGCACGCGTGATTCGCAAAATTGAAGAAATGCGAAAATTGCTCGGTTGGTGGATCGCTGCCAAACCAATATAGTTTCTTTCGACCTGATAACGTCCCGTAGGCGAAAATATTGGAAAATGTTGTAAAGAATGATGGAAACTATTTCAATTAATATATATTGTACCAATTTGGCACAACAAAACTTCCAGTAAAAAAGTGATCAATATTTTTGCAAACACCTAATAAGTCAAATAGAGAGAGAGAGGCAGTCTTTACGTTCATCAGTTGACCCAGATCTGATGATGGACAATTTGAAAATGTACACGCAAAAAGCATGTGATGGAAAATTCGATTGAATTTTTTTTTTAAATTTATATATTAAAATATTTCAATAGCAATTAAAGCGAAGCCATTGGAAATATAAAGAATGTTAAAGAGTTCACTACCTAAGCACAGGTAACATTTTGAAGCTAGGAAAGAGAAGGATATCTCACACACCCTGATAACATGATAGTTCAGATTATTGCTTTTAATTTGGTCGGAAGCGTCAGTCTTTCCGCATATATGCCAAGATTCCGTTCATATCTCCGTTTATTTCAGCGAAGATTTTTCAACGAGCCAATCGAGAATTTTTACACAAAATTCCTATATAAATATTCATAAGAAGTTTCAATCGATTCACATGGAGAATTAATTAATTAGAACAACGACATAGAAACGTTAATTGACTGTATAGTTAATGAGATCCGTGACGCATATTTCTGACTGAAGCGTTAATTTATTAACGGACTTGATGTGCTGATGGTATGCAAAAAAAAAAGAATTTCATACATGGTCAAGAAAAACAAATTATTCGCTATGACGTTAGATTCGGAATTTTCTGCAAACATCTACTAACGCTTTATAGAAATTTTAGGTGAATATGATTGTCATTGACTTTGAATATAACGTATTTTCCGTACAAAACTCGTACTAGCAATATTCAGTTCATCTTTACTCTCGGTATTGTCACTTGTATCGTTAATGTGGCCGTTCGTATTACGCGTTTTTCGGGTTGTAAGACGTACCTCAAATTTAAAGACGATTTATTGAAAAAATACTTTAATGTTATTTTTGGACCATAAAACGCAGCCAAATTTGAGTCCATTTTTCTATGCGTGAAGGTGCGTGTAAACTTTGTTGAAGAAGGGTGAAGAGTGTATAAGACTCATCTCAAAGCGGATGTATTGTTTTAATTTCAATTATTATTTATTACGTTGTAGCGGTATAAGTTATTTTGAAAGTACGTTCGGATTGTATATACATACATACGGCCACTTATTATCTATAATAGTAAATAATTGTTAATAATAACGCTAATAATGTTGATGGCGTGCAATTAAGTCAGCAAGATTGTTATAGATACAAACATTTTTTGGTTGAAAATGCAGAAAAAATGAAAACACTTCAAAGCATACTTTGGTTGAAAATGCAGAAAAAATGAAAACACTTCAAAGCGTACTGTAGGTTATAGTAAAAGTTACTAAGAGATTTGTTGAATTATTCATTCGGATTCATGTGTATGATAATCTTCTTAACAATTCCATTGTCAGGGGAGAAAAGGCTTCATTAACAAAGTACACAAGCCAAGGATTGCCTGAAGCGTCAGATAATGAAAACTTTTTTAAAAAGCTCTTTACAAATGCTTTGATTATGTTCGAAGAAATCCACATAAAAAATCTACTAACATTCCGGCCATTGCATAGGTTTGCCAAAAAAGGTGCACAACATGCATAATATGTCGAGGGTGGAAACATTTCACTTGTTTATAGCAGTTTAAAAATGAACAGATGATTATGTTTACAAAAGCATTTATACAAAACGCTACCGAAAGCCAGAAAACTATTTATCTCTCGAGGGAGAAATTCCTATCGCCATGGGATATTAAACATAAATCTGTGAAAAAAATTAAAATATATTTGTTTAACTTACCTCGAAAAATTTGTATTGGAAGATTCTCTGACAGCTGTCGCGCATCCAATAAATTTGCGTGAGCGAGAAAGCAATCAAGATATTAAATTCGATTAATTGCCAAAAACAAAACTGGTTTTATTTCTTCTTGAGTTATGCTTTTTGGAGGCAGCTGCTACAGCAAGAATTTTGCAAGTGGGTGAATCCAGCCAGCAGAGCTTAAGGTGGCGTCGATGCGCAACATTGACCAACAGCTACCACGCCACCACCACCACCACCGCAGACACTCTACTAGGCCAAAGCAACTAGTTTTACTTATAGCTGTTTTGATTAGCTGTTTTAAATGTGTGTGCGTTGTATACAATGATGCAACGAGATACTTTTAATGATGTCTCCTCAGTTTGGCTCTGACTAAGGGAAAATCCAGTTTTCTTTTAAAGCGGTTATAAAATATTTATTATTCATATGTGGCGCATAAAAAATTTTCACTTTTTTATGCGTTAGAAAGCAAAAATATATTATTTAGTTGTTGTAGCTATTTTTATATTGTTTTATGGTATTGTCAAGCACCTTCGAGCACAGTCATAAACACAAAGAGTAGCACCGTAAATGTGATAAATTTCCATTTGTATTTGCGAATCCAACAGTATGCAGCGCAATAACAATAAATACTAAAATTTTTCTCCAATTTCAGACTATAAACAACAAATTCAATGCAATGAGTTGCGATTACACGCTTTTAATCAGGTAGCAGTAAAGCAGACGCTTTTTTTTAGAATTCTTTTAATATTTTGCTTTGTAAGTTAATCGGTTATATATTTTTATGGTTGTTGTTGCTATTTTTGTTTTAAAAACGATATTCTAATAAAATTTGCTAAATTCCTATTGTAAATTTGTATTATTTTTATTTTCATCTATTTACTCATTTTCTTCCGTTCTGATCAAAAAGTTTGAAAGTATTTTGATGTTTGCCCGAATTTACACCGGTTATAGTCATCACCATGCAATGCAGCCAAGTTTAATCAAAACAAAAAAAAATTCAGAAAAAAAAAACAAATAAGTGACAACTAACTCTGTTTAATCCGTAAACCGAGTACTTAACAGCAACAATAAAAACGGGTTGTTTTCATTTTTAATCACCTCACTAAAATTCTTTGTTATTGGCTGTCTCGTCACTGCTGCTTTTATAATTAATTTCATTACCATCGCAACTTGCTTTACGTATACGCGACGCGATACGTCCTTATCAAATCCAAATCAAATTTCAAATAAAAAAAAAAGTAGAAAATGTTTTTATTCATATAAGCAATTTTTCAAAAGTGGTGATTCTCTCTTTCACCGCTTACTGCTCTCTTTGTTTTTCAAATGCGAGTAAAACAAAGTAAATTTTACTCTCAGACGTTGAGTTTTATTCTCAACATCCATAGGCATTTATAAGAAATGCACAGCAAAGTAAAATTTACTCTCAGAAATGTAGAAATATGATTTTATTACTCTCAGTACTTTTTTAGAAATGCAGCAAAGTATATTTTACTCTCAGAAATACAATTTTATTATTCTCTACAATAAAGTAAATTGAACTCTCACAAATTTCATAAAATGAAAGTGCAGCCAAACTTGTGGTCAGGCATATGGTTGCCAAGTTACTATATACATAAATACATAAATATGTAGGTATTAATTTGTAGGTACATTTATATCACATACCAAAAGATTTCGAAGCAAGGTAATCAATTTAAGAATTTATAGTTTTAGTTTGAAACAAATGTAATAGCGATTAGAAAATGAATTTCTTTTAATTAAAGAAAAAATGGTGACACCATAAAAAGCAACTCAATACGGCATTGCCATAAGAAAAGAAATTGAAATTGTTGCTAATGCAAAATTTGCTTTTTTAGATTACATTTCTTAATATATCATTTCTACTGGGTGCAGAGATCGTTAACATGCATTTTGATCGTGCTGTAAGTATTATAAAAAACAATTTTTAATTCTTATTTTCTAAATTTGTACTCGCAAAACCCGAGATGGTAAGAACGTCAAATTCAAAACATTTTGCTTTATCTGCGATTATTAAAACACTGTAACGGAAATTTCAAAAATAGAGATGTTAAAAAGAATTTAAAATATACCGAATTTTAATAAAAAAAAATGCATGATAATGATACAGTTTAGTCTTTCTGCTTGCTACGATGAGGAGCAAACAAATGCAAACAGATGATGAATGCAGCTGCTATATTTTGATGATGCACTCGTAGCTTCTGCTGATTACGATGAAGAACAAAGGAGTGTGGGGCGAGTACAAGTGCTTTACTTGAAATATAATATATAATCTTTTTTATATAAATGTATCAAAAATATAAATTCATCTCCCCTTGTACGTCTCTTGGATAGTTTTATAGAATTTTTATAGGTACCTAAGTACCTCAAAACGTAAGTATTGACTTTATTTCGCTGTTGTCGAGCCTTTTGTAAGAATAGGTATATACAGCCACCTCTTTGTTACTCCAATTTAAAAGAACACGGTTGACGAATAAGAACAAATACATTTTTACACAAATTTTCTATTCTAGCACGAATTTCAAATAAAATTTTTTTTTAATTGCAATTTTGTCAGTCTTACGGAAACTTATTTATACAGTCACAAAATACAATTGACGCAATACCGTGATCAAAAGTTGGTCGGTTTATGCCCAGGCGTCAATAACAGGATTTACAAAAACAAAAAGAAGAGCAGAGGTTGTTAATAACGAAATACTAGACGTATTTGACATATCTACTAATGGTAGCATATATTTGGTCCGCGTGCACGCTTGTTATCATATAGCGATCAATATTTTTATTTCTACTTTCAATTTAAATCCTTTTATGTTGGAGTTGTGGGCGGGATTTTCACTCTACACTAATTTTAATAGAATTTGTAATATAATGTTCATTATTACTTTTTTTAGGCGCTTTTTCGGGAAGTATTTCTGGAGTTTTTCTATTTTACACATGATGCGTGTTTTTTTTACACGATTGTTTACACGGCTTTCTAAGGAAAGTATCTGCTTGCAGGAAGAGACGGAGTGGTTAGCATTAAACTGGAGCCAATATTTAAATTTTCGATTTGCTGCGCTACAATAAATAAAACGATAATATACATAATAGCGAGAAGAAAGGAAGAAAAGATGTGGACCGAATTAAAAGGGAAAAAGAGCCAAGTTATGTCTATTTAATTATCTACTCGATATAACTTGAAACTCATCTATGTAAAATCATTCATTTTGGCATGACTGATATACTCACCACACAACGTTTTCTTTTTATCATTGTTAATACAATTGAATAAAAAAATAACGCGGTCCATTAATTAATAGAGTAAGAGATATTTTTTTCATATTATTATATTTCATATAGGAGGAGGAGGAGGAGGAAGTTTCCCGATCGTTGCGAGTTGATAGAGCTGATGCCGGTGCAAAAACTGAAAACACTTTTGTGCTAATATGCGTGCCAGATTCACCTTGATTTTAAACACATGTTCAAAAAACAAAAGAGCAAACTAACTTCCAACCCATATCAGATTGATTCTGTTTTGACAAAACAATTTTTACGTTAATTTAAGATCACGACCGTAACCATTTGTGTTTTTGTTTTCATAACGTTATCGATATGTCTGTATACTCGCATATGGAAAAAGTGTAAAATTTCACAGATTAAATAAAACGTTCACTGATTCTTAGTGTATGAAAGAAAACTTAAATATTTTCTTCTAAAATTTTTCCATTCATTGTCATGGTATAATTTAGAATTTATTTGTTTCACTTATAAAATTAACTTATGAAAGTTTGTTTATATTCTGTTCTATATTTAAAATACTTTAAAAAAAAAAGTATATTTACGATTATGAGCCTAATATATTTCACTTAGCATATCAAATAATAGAATTAAATATAACACTAACCGAATATGTTATCATATATTCGATACCAGAATCCATTGCGACGAAACATAGCTTCAATTTTCAGTTCATTTATGTGATATTTATAGATTTGTAAATTATTACCATCTAAAGGGCCCCAATCACATTTCGGTTTAAAAGCTGTTTTCACACGATCCCAAAAACAATCGCCGGGACTTCTTAGAATAGCATAGACTGCCCAGAAGAGCAATTGTCCAATGCCAAAGGCAGATATGCACCAACCGAAAACTTGGGGAAAAGAATTATTAAAGTCATTTGAAATTGTTTACAAATTTTTGATAAAACTTACTATATAAACCGGTCTGATAAAAATAGCCGTTATATTGCAGAGGTTCATATTGAACTAACGTGTAAATAAGTATAGCAGCCATTAAAGCAGGAGTTATAAGTCCCCAACAAAGGCGATAATACCAAGAGGTTTGAATGCCTAACATAAAATGTATATCTTGGCATAAACGTTTAACTCCTATTATAAAAGTGAACAAGAGAAAATATAGTTGTACGGGGATCGGTTTGATAAGAATTTTTCAAGCACTTGCCATAAATCCAGCCCACGGCTAAAAGTTCAAAAATCGCTAAAACCAAGGCGACAAATGAAGCACCATAAAAATCCAATAAATTCAAAATAAATTGTCCGCCCGGCGTTATATAGACTAAACCCCAACAGTAGCAGGTGACAGCTATGCAAACCACTATAATCCAATGTTTGGTATGGATGAAACGATCTTTGATTACCGTCATTAGACAAGAGGCCATGCCCACATTGCTGCCGATACCCAAAACGAATAACATCAGAAAAAATAAAACTGAAAAAATCTTTACATGAGATGAAGATAATTAAACAGCTTCAGTTTGCTTCATTCAATAACAAACCTGCGGAAGGAATTTAAACTTGGCAATAGCATCGGGATATGAAATAAATGCCAAGCCGGGACCACCTTTAACGACACTCTTAATGTCACTAGTTTTTGACTCATAAGCCAAGTTACCCAAAATACCGAATATTATGATACCGGAAAGTAAAGACGTAAAGGTATCCAATGTTGTTATGATCGTACAATCTCTGCAATGTAAAAATTTATTTTTACAAGGCTAAGTTCATTCGTAAGCTTAGCGTAGGAAACTTGCCTTTTAATGTTATGACTGAAGCGATTGTAAGAGGCGTACATGATTATGTTACCAAAACAAATAGCCAAAGAGAAGAAGACTTGAGTTACTGCCGCATACCATACCTGAAAACAATTTTTCAAGCGTTTTCGTATTTAAGAATTATTTTGGAAATTATTTTCGAAATAACCTTGGGATCTAGCAATTTATTCCATTGGGGTCTTAGGAAATATAAAACCCCATCAAAAGCACCCGGCAACGTTAGAGAACGCACCAATAGCACCAGCATTATGCAATAAGGAAAAACGGCCAGGAAATATGAAGCCTTACCCGAACTGCGTACACCTTTAATCATTATCAGCGATATGATTAGCCACGAGAAGGCCAAAGTTAAAGCCAAAGTCCAATTAGGATAACCGATACCGTCATCTATGCTCGACTTTTCACGCAATATAATGTTGCTAGAATTGAATAAAGCGAATTACAAGTACCATCAAGCGGTATCGCTTTGAGAAAAACTTACATGAAATAATATTCGGCTGAAGTTGTTTTAATATCAGCTGAAGATGTCGATTGTTGCTTGTGATTCAATTCGGAATCTATACACAGTTCACCCCATTCTTGGCGACAATAACTCCAAGGTAATAAGGGATAAAACGAATCAATAAAGTAACGTAAAGTTAAAGCCATTAATGTTGCGTAATAAGTAGTTACGATACCAGTGGCCAAAACTTGGCCGTAACCGACGCCTTTTAGGATACAATGTATTTTGGAAAAGCTTTATTTATTTTCTTCTTTTTCTTGAAAGCATTTCTTCTTACCTCTCATTATAGGGGAAAAATCATAAACTTTAACGCAGCCTCTGCTTGAGAATTGTCCCAATAACATTTCCATATAGTAGACCGGTTTACCGACCAGGAATAATACTATTAAATAAGGTATCACAAAAGCGCCTCCGCCATTATCCAATGCTGTGAATGGAAAGCGCCATACATTCCCTAGACCTACTGATAAAGCGATGCAGGACATGAGAAATTCAATATCATTTGTCCAGTTATCACGTTTAGGTGGCTTAAGGTCACTGGAACTAGCGAGATCGTTTGGAAGGTATTTCTGCGAAGTAAATACAATTAAGGGAGAAAAATTTCGATCAAGTAACAAGAGATGTAGGCACATTAAGGTGAATATTGATTGCCTAGAAGGCACGCAATTGTCAAATCTCTTAGTATATGCAGACGAAGGCGTTCGATGCCGTTATATCATCGTATCTTTATTAATTATGTAGTCAAACCATACCGCGACCTAGAAGATATATTGTACATTGATTGTATCGCATCTTCAGGAACCCGGTTAAGAATTTGTGTCAACTTGCACGCCGATATCTCGCAACAATATTTACTTTATAATTAATATTATTATTTTTTTAATTTGTTTACCCACTTTTCATGTAATGGAATGATGATATAACTATTAACACATAAACAGATGCATTTTCGTAGCGTTAAGATGCTCTGTGGTCTGATTTGAGAGACCTAAAGTCGACACTGGCTTGCTTACTACCATGTTTGCCTGATATAATGCAGAACGCTAACTGTAAGAGAGCAGATTTGTCATTTTTGCCTTTAAAGCTGGCCCCCCATCCTGGTCTGTACCAATGGTCCCCTTTCGCCCATATTTTTCTATGATTAAGGATAGTCCGTGCTTATGGAATGCGATGAAAATGTTTGCAAAGTTAATTTTCAGCTAATTAATTATTCTTCTTTGGAACGATGGACCATACAGTGTTTGGTTATAAAATGCTCGTCTAATTCTGCAGATAGCCTCACATTCACAGAGAATATGATGCGACGTCTCACTCGTCCTTTGGCAGCATCTGCAAGAATCGGTTTCGGACATACCTATGTTTTTCCGATGGTACCTGAGGGTCCTGAGGGTATGATCCGTTTAGAAGCCCGCGACTAAACCTAAGTTGCTTCTTCTTAGTTCTAGTAGTTTACGTGCCCTATCGGAATAGTTTATGAATCTTTTTGCTCGCCGTTGTTCTGCACATTGCTCCCACACAGGGACCTATCATGGTCCCTTGGGCTAAAGAAAGTTTTTTCGCTTTTTATCTCAGTTTTAGTGATGAGACTTTGAAAGAGAAAGGAAAACGGAGGGACAGACAGGCATCTTTAAATCGATTCATAAGCTCACATAGTTCCAAAACCTCTCCCCTAAGTTAAAGGAAATTTTCTTATCGTATTTTAGCATTTAAGTTTATCATTGGCAGATAGTTGCCTTATTGCTAACAAGTCTGCTCGCATATCTCAGACTATAGAACTTTCGAATTATCTTCTAACTGCACTGAGATGACATTCTTACGTGTTACGTTATTTACGTGTTGCGGGTTAAAGAGCGAAAAACTTGCAAACTATTGTTCAACTTACGTTTCCGTTTTGATCCAAACTGGGTGTCGATGACCAGATTCCAATTTTAATAGGATCGCCATTCTGTAAGTTATTCACCTTTTTAACATTTTCTGGTTCTTCTTCCCTTAAACGATATTCACCAGGTATGGAAGCAGTTGAAGCGGTCCGCGAAATCGTATATGAGGAATTTACATAGGCACCTTGACCAAACTCCATAATTGGTCAACTGTGCCTTCAATATCAGTAGCGTTAATATGAACAATGTTGAAATGCTTTTTTTTCAAGGACACACTGGCATGATCTGTAATGCAATGTTATAAATATTGGCAATTAGTTGTAGCATAAGTGTTTAAGCTGCACAAGACACAATAGCAGCAGCGATTAACAAAACTGGAAATCACAACTAGTATTAACTTAATATGGATAAGGGGCAACAACATAATAACAACAACCTTGCATTTCAATATTTTTTGTTTTGTTTTTGCTTCTCATTGTGCACAATGATTGGAAATGTTGTATCGGTTCGCGGAGATCGTCTACTAAAGTCAGAAACAGAAATATTTGAAACAAATTTTTTCAAATATTTTGCATCAACTTCATTAGACTTTCATACATACATACATAGTTTGTCATATTCATAATTACATATACAATCTTTAGTTATTGTGTCACATACTCTGCCATAATTGAGTTGAATCCAGTGATGCAGAGAGCAATGCTTTGACGTAAATATGTTGAGATATACGTTGATTGCGTGTCTCACACAGCAGATTTTACGTAATATTTACTAAGCTTATGGCCTTTAGAAATTGTTGAAGCATTTAGTATGCCATAGTCTACATAGTATAATTGTGACAGTGGGCTTACGAAATTTTAAAAACAAAACTTTCAAAAATAAAATGAAGCAACATTTTCACTTTAAGGTTATAACCGGCTAAAGAGAACAATTTTTCAAGTATATGCAATAAATTTGCATAGAAGAAGAAGATAAGTTTTACATAGATAAGTTTAAACGTTAACTCTAGGCGTTGTGGTGAACTCGGAAGCATAAAGTGAAATCAATTTTTGTGTCGTGGCTCTTAGGCGTTAAGCGACACTAGTGCTAAATTTGTGCCGATAAACGTAATAACCACAGACCCACTTTCTATAACATTGATGGTAGAGTACGTGTGATATGCTTGTGCCGACGTACGCAATACCCATAGAATCACTTTTTATTATACCGATCGTTAATTGTCTGTCCGTTTGATGTTCGTTCTAATGGCCTATTAGACTTATTATACCCTACACTACGTATGATGGGTTTGTGCCAACAAACGTAACACCCATAGCACCACTTTTTATTACACCGATTGTCTGTTCATCTGCTGTTCGTTCTAATGGCTTATGTGACTTATTATATCCTAGATTACGTGTGATAAGCTTGTGCCGACGTACGCAATACCCATAGAACCACTTTTTATTATACCGATCGTTAATTGTCTGTCCGTCCGAATTTCGTTGTAATGGCTTATGGGACTTATGAGATTTATTATATCCTAGACTTCGTGTGGTAAGTTTGTGCCGAACTATGTCACATTCGCAGACCCACTTTTTATCAAACCATCGCTGATTGTCTGTCCGTCTGACGCTTTTGGTAATAAAACGCTGAATTTTCCCCAATTGTTTGGCAAAATTTGCTCAGTAATAATACTTCGATATTCAAAATTGGTACGGAAAATTTAGTTCGGCTGGGGCAATTTTTTGAACCCGCCCTCATATAAGTGTTCCTACGAAAACTGAATCATTATATGGTAAGAAGGTCCTAATTTTCAATAAGTCATGGCGAAAAATGGTTCATGGTACTAAATTGACAAAGAAATTAACCTTGCCGAATTTGGACCACGCAGGTCTATTTTTTAGATACCACCGTACAAAAGAATTCTCATGGAATGTCGATCCCTATATCTCAAAATGTCCTCATTGTTAATGGTTTTTGATGAAATTTCCTTTCATGATAGTAATTTGACATCACATTTGAACCACATGAGTTCATTTCTTGAATCCCACTGCATATAAGATTTCTCATGAATAGTAAGCTCTTGAGAAAAAATTTTAATTTTTAATATTTTGTAATGAAAATTGCGAAATAGTCAAAAATATTAACAACAGGGAATATGGATCAAGTAGGTCTATTTTTTCGACCGTAACACATATCATCAAGAGTACATGGAGAGAAAATCTAATTTCTGAGTTTTAATAAAGAAAACTGAAAAAAAAAATAAAATTTTCGGGAGAAAGTTGAGTTTGATAAATTTGGATCACATCACGTGATGGTTTGGGCATTCTCCGATATGTGGGCTTTTATGAAAACTATGACTTTGCATAAGAACAATGTTTTTCTACATAAGAACAGTGCTTTAGAGAACTGTTCTAGGCGAAATGGCGCAGGAGATCTAATGGCCGGCCTTGTCCGACTATAACGTTCTTAATTGTGTTTCCATTGATCGGAGTCTTGAAGTCATTAACGCTTAGATCAAAAACTAAGTGTCATGTACATTCATCCAGTATTGAAATTATTATTTATCTCAATGTCCCCGACTATAACGATCTTACTTGATTTCCATATAAGGACAGTCTACCAAATTTCATTAAAAACTTTCGAAAATTGCGATCTGTAGCTTAAACGCCAAAAAAATATATGGACAGACGTCAATCGGACAGATGGACAGACAAGTTTAGGTCTATTCAAAAAATGATACTGAGTCGAACGATATATTAAACAGGTATCTTAAGCCAATCTTACCCTGGTAAAAACGAAATTAAGTGATAAAGAATAGCGCGTCGCACACGTATGTAGGTGAATGCAATCCATGGGATTGGCAAGAATTTAATTTCTTTTGAACCACTGTGCATTTAATCCATTTTCAATCTTCCGTAACGTAAACCGTTTGTTTGCATTATGCTAAGATACAATGACGTACAGATTCTATTGAGACATACAAGCGCTTGTTCAGTATGTGCATGTGAAAATCGTAAGTTTGTTTCCATTGAAAAGGAAAATTTTGTAATACTATAATTTTTTTGGGTGTAATTTTATTAGTTTATTAATATTTATTACTTTACGTGTGTTGCAATACTTTTTTTTTCGATTTAACTCACAGTTTTGTTAATTCTTCTATTTTCGGAATTAATGATATATATATAGTATTACATATATAAAAAAAAAAAAAATAAATAAATAAGAAGAAAACTGCACGTAATTAAACTTATTAAAATTCTTTCAAAAAAAATAATTAAATAATTTAATGAAGATTTGTGAATGTAATATCAGAGCTAAAAAATTAGTGTTCTACACATCATTAACTTAAAATGTCTATCAGGTATAAAAATATGAAATCATAATTTGCTCATAGATGGCCCTAAAACACTTACTGAAAACATAAATGTGTTTGTTTTTTTTAATAGCTTGGACTTTTGGTATTATAAGCAAAAACACTTTTCCTAACAACGCCAATGTCGACTTCTGCGTCAAACTAAGAGAATTCTCCGGCGGCACTTTTTCTTTGCTTGAACGGTACAAAAAAAAATCTTATTTGGATCGTACCACAAGTCGGCATAAGTTGAGAATCATAGATTTAAAAATCCATTGGTAGATTCAGGCGTCCAGAGTCCATATCGATTATCAGACTGAATTGCTTTGGCGGAAAGACGATCTATAATCTGTGCCTTGTGGCACGTGGTGCGGTTTGTTACTAGCGCTAATCGATTTGATGCTTTCGCTGTTCAAGAAACGACCAAAATGCCAAAAAGTTCATTTTCGTACGTGACATTTGTCCCTCCGTCCACGTTACACTGGAGACATTTAGCAAGGAAATGCTAGCTCAAGATGCTTACCCGACAAATGCGAGATTTTCCGACTACCAAATGTTTGCATCGATGAAACACGAACTTCTTGAACACCTCTTCACTGCACTCGATGACTGATTTATCTCAGAACAGCAGGAGGTTTATTGCGATGGATGGCATTCACCGTTCAGATTGAGAAAGGTTTGGAAAAATGTGTAACTAGCGATGGGTAACACATTTTTATGATTTTCATAACTTGATTGTGTATTTCCTATACGAAAATTCAGTTTTTATTTGTACATACCTAGGAAAGTAATATAATAATCGAATTCTGATCACGTCACGTACAAAGAGAACTCATAGCACTTTTTGACATAGTCTAGCTTCCTGCACAATGATGAGCAGCCATTGACAAATTTGTGAGTCAACACCCCTTCATTAACCGAAGTATGCAACAAATGCTTTCGAAAATGTTTTGAAGAGTTATTTAGCAGCTTAGTACTCAAATATATATATATTTTTTTTTTGTAACAGCAAAGTTTGTTTAATAAACTTCTTTTCCAGTTAAGTATGCTTTTAGCTAAGGAATGCTTTGAATTTTTAGGTTGGCAGACCTTATCATAATTGCTGCACTTACATATCTACGTCTAACGTAAAAGATAGAGAAGTAAGCAATTATGCTTTGAAAATAGTTTTACGATTATTGGAAATGTTGATATAGCCCAAATTCTATAATAAGATAAGAAATATATTAATATAACCCACATGTAGTAACACATTCGTCGAAGCAAATGCTGTATGTATAGCGTGCACGTTTGTAAAGCAGGCAGATACAGTACCGCGGCATTTACTATTATTATATAATTGCATGCATGTAGGAAAAGCTACATGAAACAATGGTAAGCAATCTAAGCAATCTTTGAATGAACAGATAGAGGAAGAGAGAGAACGAGAGAGAGAGAGAGAGAGTAGAAACACAACAGCAGTTCTAACCAAGAGTTTACATGAAAGCCATGCTATGATTAATTTTTATTCAAATTGAATATTTTAATAATTAAATATATGCGGATCCACACGCATATAAATATAATGCTTTTAAATCTTTTGCACACTTTGCCATAAGGGTTAACGGAATCAATTTAAATTTATCATGTCTTTATGAAAAGAAAAAAAAAAAAAAAAGAAATGAAGAAAGTTGTGGTATCCAACAATTTAGATAAATAAATTATCATTGTTTAGATTTTTGTTAATTGTGAGCGACATTGAGAGCAAAGGTCCACTCGCAGATATCATATAAATACCTGTTAATGTTGGTGAAGACACTAACGAAAATATTTTTAATCTTTCAACTTTTTTTAAGCCTTTTCACTTTCTTTCCCACGTCGTGTGTTTGTGTATGTTGTTTGTGTCTATGTTTATTGTCAATATTAATATTTGGAAATTTATAAAATGTATCCAGGTCAACTTTCAATTTTCTATTTCACTTTCTAAGAGACCTTTATGGAAAATAGACGGCCAAAGATCAATGAAATCAAATATTCACACATTTATCAAACCGTAAATATATTAAGCGGTATCTCTACTATAGCCAGTCTGTCTCATAAGTAAAATGATGCGCTAGTTAAGTACGAACGACTACGTAACAGAGCAGCTTAGAGTAACATAAAGAAGAGAAAAGCAAGTGAAAACACTATAGTGAAACCCGGCGTACTATTAAACAGCTATTCATAGAACGACTTTCCAAAAAAGTTGGAAGTTAATAAATTGAAAGATTTATCGGACGAAAACTGAGCTCATACTCTCCAAAAACTTTCATAAAGCTTAGAATTTCATATATCATAAATAAACGATGTGTAGGCATTTACATGGGATATAAAGGGTATTAGAAGGGTAGAGAGTTGACTAAAAATATCATTTCGAACCGTCTCAACATGACAGTTTCATTGCTTGCCAGACAAAAAAGAAAAGGACTCTGTAACATATTGCAGGCGATGCAAAGTGGATCTGCTATGACAATCACAAGCACAAAAAATAGTAGGTTAGATCAGGAAAACCATCCACATATTCATGGCCATAAAGAATTGCTGTTGAGTATTACGAGATGCTAAAACAAGAAATGAAACTTTTACTGCGGAAATCTCTCGACATCAACTGAACAAAGTGAACGATGTATTATTGCAAAAACGACCAGCAATAGCGCGGCTATAAAACGCATAGTGATCCTCTTGCGTGGCAACACTCAGCGACTAGTTGCAAGAGTTGTCAAGGATACTTTGTTGCAGTTAAAATGGGAAATTCTGCCGCACCCTGCTTAGTCACCAGATTACCGCTTGTTCCGATCCATGCAACATTGCTTGGCAGACGCACGCGTTCGAAATGGTAAAGAAGTGCGAAAATTAGTTGATGATTGAATCACTGCCAAAACAATATTGTACTTTCCCTATGGTATCGCCACCTTGCCAGAAAGATGGAAAATAGTTGTAAGAAATGATGGAAAATATTTTCATCAATATATATATATTGAACCAATTTTTCTCAATAAATGCCTATTTCAAGTGAAAAAATGATCGAAATACCTGCAAGCACCCGATAAATGAACTCAAATCAAAAACAATAGCTGTTGTTCCCATGATTCTTATGATTGACTGAAGGTCACATCGTGGTATGATTTGTTATAGAAACCTTTGGTACTTGGAACTAAGATCATGTATATTTCAATTTTCCATTGGATACTTTTTTTTATATGTTCATGGATTTGCTGCTTACACTGAATGGATTGTTAAAAAAAAATTAACTTTGTGAGAGTTCGTAGTGTGGGACTTTAAGTTTAACGTGTGCTAACCTTTTCATTTATCCTTTTATACCCAACCCCGTAGGGTGAATGATATATTCATACTGTTAAAACGTTTGCAACGCCCAGCATCAATCTAATTAGATTTAAGCATTTCCCCGCTGTCCGTCCGTTTGAAGTCTATTGTAAACATTCTCCTCGCCGCAAAAATGAAGCTATCGACTTCAAATTCACGCGCAGGTTGGTATTGCAAATCGGGCCAAATCGGTTGGAAGAGACACCCATAGCACTACATAAATTGAGAACCCTTCTCTTTTTCAAACGGAATGAAAAATTAATTTTTTGTTCATTATTCATCAATTGTAACAAATAAATGTACGAAAATTTAAACGCATGTTCTATAGGCGACGTTCTAGCACCTTTACAAAAATGGAAATAATTGGCCACGCCTTTCTAATATTAGAGTGTATCAAAATTTAATTATTTTTTCAATACCTTAGAAAGACGCGGAACTAAGCTTCAAAAATCCCACAAAGTCTATAAATTCTTGACAAGTTGTCCGTCTCTTCATCTATCTGTCTGCGCGACTGTATGGTATTTGTAGTATACACTCTACCGTTAGCGAATTTGAATAATCCGCCTATAAATTTGCAAAAGAATTTGAGAGGGAACTAAACTTTTCACAGGACACGCCCACAACGCTCACGCATCTATTCGACGAAAACTTTTATTTTGAAAACAAAAAAAATCAGCTGCGCCATGAAAATATAGTTCTTTTCCTGTTTTTGTGTTTTTTATAATAACGGTGCTGGGTATAAAACGTTCGGTCACAACCGCATATAATTTTTTTACTTGTTAGACATTCCACGAACTATTTGTGCAGAGAATATCAAGAAAATATTCTCAGATTAAAGCTTTTAATAGCTCTTCCTTCGTGCAAGCGACCGTTGTCTCCAAGAATCATTTTAATATATGAGCAATGGGATGACTGCAACAAACATAAGTTTAAATTAGCTGATAGTTGATTGATTGTAAATCGCACTGTGCTTGACTGTAATTTTTATTTGATATTCTGAGCTTAATCGGCGCAGTCCAAAAACTTGTTTGCGGCATCCTATACATATGTATATGTATATATGCATGTATAGAGCGTCACGGTACAAGGCCCCCTAGTGTCTATCAAAATGTATTGAATGCAAATGACTTTACATGCAGCACATTTTGCAAAGTCATTATGTTTGTGATAACCAGAAGTTATTGAAAACTCTAGGTGTAGCAGGTGTACATGCACTGACTTATTGTCGACTTACATTCATAGATTGTTTTTTTTTTTTTTTTTTTTTTTTAATGTGACTAATCACTCAGTGGATGTCCCCTATTCGTGTAAGATGGTGACTGTAAGAAGGAAGAGAGGGAAGAGAAAAAATGCTATAAGGAGGCATTTGCCCGCAACCCACCGTGAGTAAGCATTTACTCTAGCTACGATTAAAGTAAACTCTATCCCACTTGAGATTTAAACCCCGACTAAACACTAACTTATTGTCGGCTTATATTCATAGATTGTTTGTTTTTTTTTTTTTTTAATGTGACCAACAACACTCTAAATGCCCCCCATTCGTGTAACGCAGCGACCGACTGACTGGGGAAAGAAAAAAGAAGAAATAAGGAGCTGTTGGCCGCAGTCCAATATTATTTACTACACTCTACTGCGCTTGGGATTTGAACCCGCGAGTAGTGACTTGTTTCTTACCTACCCGGCGGATAGATCTTTTTTATTCCCATTCCCGCGAACACAATACAATTATCTTAGGAAGTCTTGTTAATTATTTGCATGTTTAAGTTTCCAATCGTTATCCTTCTTGGATCGCTCTGTCGAAGATACACGTATAGAGAACGCATCTTTCCTAAGTATATTTTATTTTAATTTTCCCATACCGCACATGCACGCGTTTTAGGCAAAATAACATTAATTTTCAGAAAATTTGTTACAAAATAAAATGCAGCAAATGCTAGCAAAAGTTTCTAACAATTGGTTTCATCGAAAAATTTTATGTAAATCCAAAGCAATAGACTCTCCAGCTTTTATCAAAGCATTTATCACTTGCTTATGGAAAAAAGAGCTGACCTGAGTAGTCAGCATTGGTTTTGTAATGTAAACAAACGGAATACAAATGCAATTTTCAACTCACATTAAAACGTGCGTTAAATGTTAAGAGGTTGAACAGTAAATGTCAATAAATTTCTTAAGTTATTTTTTGTTGTTGTTGTTGCAATTGTTGCTGTTGTTGTTTTGATGCGCACCGCGAAGTTATTGTAATATTTACAATATAAAGTTAAACAGGTTTTTATTGTTTTTAATTTATTAGAAAAAATATATTTTGTTGATTTTTATTTAGTAAGATTTTAAATAAATCGTCTGTTATTGTTTTTTTTTTTTTTTTTTGCTTTCTTGAAGTTTTCTTAGTTAAGCTAAACTTTTTTAAATTTTTTAATCAAACAAATTATTAAAATTTTTTTTTTTTTTAAAGTTAACGTCTTAACACGATCACTGCTACAAGTAAACTGATCAGCATAGGTTTGTTAACTGGCTGAGTAGTTAGTTAGTTTTTTACCTCTACGCGATGTGACCCAATCGTAATAAAATTGTATTTTGCTTACTCATATTCATTCATTCTCATCGCATTGAGAACGACGTACTGACACAGACTTGTTGTATATATCAATTATTAAATATCTACGCTTGTTTAGTAAAATATTTGCAAAATTTGTTTATTAAATCAGTTCAGTCTGTCAAGCCTTCAAATTGTTAATTAAGAAAAGGTTCCTTCATTTGTTTTGTTTTGCTTCTTTTTTTTTTTTTCTTTTCCTTTTAAATGTGTTTTACTTTAAGTAGAAGTAAATAAAACAAGCAAAGTCAACTAGTAAGTACTTTACATCCACCTGGCTTACTAAAAAGCTTTATCTATTTTCTTCATAAAATGTTAAAAGTTAGAGTTTGTAGCCCTACAAAGCCGTCCTTTTTATAAGGAAGATTTCGAGGAGCAGACCTATGTTGATTTACCAAAGTAAATCTATATGTCAGGTCAATTTTTTAACAAACAGAAACAAAATCTGGTTTTTATATTAGGTTGTTCGGAAAGTCATTTCGCTTTTTTTTCTTCTTAATGGTAATTTTTCACTCTTAAGCCGCATAATCATTACTTATTTTGACAATGGATACAGCTCGGCTTGATTGGTGACCTCTCAAGTATGGAAAGTGCAAAAAAAGCAGTTTCGGCGTATGTTACTTTTTTTACTTACGGAAAGGTCAAAATGCTATTCAAGCAAGAAAAAAATTATCCGGTAAGTATGGAAAAGATGAATTGACTATATATTTAAGAAGATTTAGTTAGCTGAGATTTCGAAAAATGTTTTCATCCCATGGAAGTTGTCCAATTTTTCTGCCAAAGGCAATCACTACGGCACAAGGTGTTTTTTAGAAGAGAAATATAGAAAATTATAAATTTTTTTCATATCATTTTGTTGTTTCAAAAAACGAATTTATATTTTCAAGTGCTTGAAAAGACTTTGCGGTCCAAGTCATTGTCGATAGCGCTCATCCTTGGAACAAAACATATCGGTCTCGAAATCGATAATTCTCGAATATTGTAATGAGTAGATTAAACACTAAAAATTATGAGTAAATATGGAAATAATGGAGGGAGAGACATTCTTAAATTTATCGACTCCATGAATCTATTTCGAAAATGAGTCTGGAACGATTGGTGTAACAAAATGTGGATCTTTTTCAAAATATCTGCATAACTGATTTAGGGTGGAAGCAGGACCAGTAACGATGATTGACTTTACTCACCACAGCGTGGTAAGTCGTTTTTTTCGTCGTCCATGCGAGATCTTACTATCTACGATATCAACTACGCTTTAGCCTTAAGAGGTTGCCCTCACTTACGCCTATCTCTCTTTACGTTCACTTGTGTCTTTGCTTTCCTTGCTCATAGCCATTATAAAGCGGATCATTAAATTTTTAGGTTACCTTGACACTCACAAACACCCATAAATATATATAAGCCCTAATGATGTTGCTATGGTTGTGGACTTATAGAGGACTTAAAATATTTGTGGGTATAGTAACAGTAACAGTGCTTGAGATATTTTAAGATTACTTGTCAAATTTAAATGAGCTGAATTGTCAAAGGAAATTAGATCAAATACAATCTCAAAGGAAATGAACGAAACTCCTATGCATTCTCGTACAAACTATAAATGCTCCTCTTAGCGAGTGCTGGTGCTTAGTATATTTGTTTTAATATTCATTTATTTAGTGTTTCTTTTTTTGTAACATCATTTTTAATTATATTTTTATTATTTGTACAGCTCTTGGAAAAAGTAAATTCTTTTCACCTCCGGCACATAAGCAGATTTAATAGGAAAACAAATCTTGTGTCAATGCACAGTTAATTCGAGCCAGCTTTCATTTATTTAAAAAATATTGTTTACCTTTGAAAAGCTTTTTAAAAAGCTTTCTACGGTAAGTAACTAGAGTAGATTTCAACTTTCATCGGTTATTGTTAAAACATATTAAAGCTTTTTTACTGTGTTGGCAACGCATTCGCGTTCAAAGCCTTCCCAATCGCGATATCAACAAGCTTTCGTTTGTCTGCTGAGGCAGATGCTGATTATAGCTTTCGCAAATTATAGTAAACGTATAGCGAAATGCTTGGCTTTTACTCACAAATACAGTGAAACCTGAAGAAATAATATACGCTTCATACTTGCAAACGTAATAATAATCTTTCTTTCCAAGGTCCATTATTGTACTCCTGCAAAACGCAACTTTTAAATATATATTTAAATGCCGTGCGCCGCTTGTAGAGGATATTTTGATCATAACTCATGCAAGTGATATGTTTTGACACAAGGACGAATTTTATTGAAAATGATTCGGATCGGTCCACTTTTTCGACCATTTCCTATAAACCGTCCTATTCTGAAAAGTCATTACATGGGCAAAAATTGTAATTTTCAAAACTTTTCGGCAAAGGTGCATAAGTGGTAGCATTTCGACATTTTAGATTGGTGTGAAAATTTTGGACCGAAAACTTTTAAACCTACACTCATACAACGAAAACTGAAGTTCTTACCAAGGTATAGCTGTAATTTAACACAAAAAAATAAACTTCACCAAATTTCGACCATCTCGGCCCCGTTTTTGGATCCTACCCTAATAAGAATTTTCAAGAAAATTAAACCTTTGTAGAGCAGAATAGTCTAAGTTTTAACATGTGGTGATGAAAATTGATCCATAGTAGTAATTTCACACAAAAATAAGAATTGTATTAGACAATATGGTGCAGATATTTTCATGAAATTTGATGCAATGACTTGTTTCGATCCCACGACGAACACTATTGAAAAAGATTTCCTCCCTCTATAGCGACTTTTCATAATAAGGGAGAGAATTGAAAATTTCAAAATTTCTCTACAAAAGTCGCTGAGTACTAGTATTTCGGCATTCTAAATTGATGCGAAAAATTTTGATCGGCTGGGGCAATTTCTTAGACCTCCCCTCATATAGCCGTTCCTACGTGGGTTGAATCTTTACATGGCACAAAGTCATATTTTTCAATACTTCATAACAAACATTCATATTGACAAGCTAATCAATCTTGATTTTTTGCATACTACCGTATGATTGGATTTTCAGGACCGGTTTTATGCCCCCATGGCCTATTTGTTAATATTCTGTGATGAAAATGTTGTTATTATAGTAACAGATCTATATCTTTGATCCTAGATTATAGGAGATTTCTAATGAATAGTGAACTTTTCAGCCCTCTTAATATTTTATGATGAGAATTAATCCTTAGTAGTGATTGAGCAAAAAAAAAAACGCTACGGAATTTGGATCAAGTAGGTCTATTTTTTAGACTCGAACAAATACAGTGGTTATCACGAAAAAGAAGCCCTTACGTAGAGACATAGTATAATATGTAGGTTTCTATGAAGTAAACTGAATATTATAAAATTTTTCGAAAAGTAAATAAAGTTTGATAAATTTGGAACACGTCATTTAATGTTTGGGCATCCTCAAATATGGGGGTTTTCATGAAGAGTATGCCTTTGCATAAAAAGAATAGTTAATTTTTATGGCATTATTACCGAAATGATTGAAGAACTTTACTAGACGAAATAGTGTAGGATAACTTATGGTCGGTCTTGGCCAACTACGTTGTTTTTGCTTGTTTTCCTATTGATCGAAGTCTCGAAGCCGTTAACGTAGGCATGGGAAATTAAGGGATTGAAATGACTATATAACTATCCTCAACCCTGTATTTATCAGCCATTATTTCTTATGGTTCGTGTTGGTTTCAATCCACTATTGTTATGATGCTCAAAAACTAGATTAGTATTTGGGCAGTCACGAAAGATCAATTCTCTCTTCGACATGGAATTCATCTTCTGTCCGAAAGGTAAGACAAACAAGTGCTTGACTGAGTGCTTGCTTAAATGATAGTGTAGGAACAATCAAGCTTTCCTCCCATGAAAACGGCTTCATGAAGCGTGGCATTGATTGGTTAACCAAATATTTTAATAACTCTGCGGACTGAAATATAGAGGTCATCTATGATGAAAAAATTCTGTTTATTTTTAAGGAGTGCTTACCCTCAAGCGACGTCGAGACCCAATTATTTTTTATGTTCTCGCAACAGTGGAAAAATTCCGAATGTCGTGTAAAATATGATCATTCACATCAAAGCCGAAACTGAAATCGAAAGATGCGAACTTTTTTCTATTAAAAGGAATAATTCAGGGGTGGAATGCTGATTTCAAGCGGGACAGATCGGGCTAAACAAGTGTTATGGCAACTCTTTTTCTATTGAAAGTGATAATAAGGAGAGCGTGCGGATATCGATGATGCTATAAATAATGGACACTCGAGCTAAAATCTGTTGTTTCCCTATGGGCAACGGATTTACTCATAATAGGATGAATACACTACGACCATATGGCATAAATTGAAGTTCAAATCGCTAAGAAGATCAAACATAGAGACTTGACATTTTCAGGGATTTTTTCTTTCCATATAAAAGACATTGAATTATTCGAGAAGCATTCGATTAGTTTTATTATTCTTAAGGGCGCCTTATGTGCTGATAAATTGAATTTTGAATGTTTTTGAGTGTTTTTTTTTTTCTTTTGGTCCTCGGAATATGATTGACCCATATATTAAATGCATGTAAATAATAAAACTTGTTATTATTAATCTCTCTATGTACGGTTTTGTGTCTTTTCCTTGTAGACCTTGTACGTGCGATCTAAATTAAAATGTGATAGCCTTAGATAGGCGAGATAGAAAGCTTAGAGAGTCTAACCTAAAAAGTTAATCTTAATTGTCAATATATGGGACTTAACTGAATGCGTAATGCGATGTAGAATTTGTAGAAGCTTATCATTTTTTTAGGTTACGTGCCAACACTTGTTTAATAGCACACGTGATAATTAAGGTTACTATTTTATTAGTGTTATTATTAGAAGCAAACTAAGAACTTTATTTTTATTAAGGAGTAAAAATAGGCAAATGAACTTTAAGTTAAAAAAAATAAAAAAAAATCTTACCTTCATTATGAAAATATTTTAAGTGCGCATTTTCTACATTAACGATGATAAAATGAAAGAATAAACAATCATAATCTAAAATATTAGAGATGGATGTGTTTTTCTTCTTTTATATATGTATACTTTATATAACTATTTGTTATTATTATGATTACGAGGTGTTATCATGTTCACAGTGTTCATTCGTTTGTCTATCTGTTTATTCGTTTGTTTGTTTGTTTACTTTTGTCAGTTTGTCAGTTAAGTAAGTAAAGCTAGTAAATGATGATGATTATAATTTTTTTTTTATGTGTGTTATTGAAGTAAATTTCGGTTGAAAATCCAAGAAAGAAACGAAATTTCTTTCTTGCCAAGCGATCAATTAAAGCGAAAACCACTCGCAATCAACGGAACACAATGAAGCTTTAATTACTATCTTAGGTATTTTTTCGAAATGACTTTGAAAATTGATTTGTGATAAATGACAAGCGCCTCTACTTAGTCTCCAAATCATGTAAATTTTTCAATTAACACTTCCACTTAGAAGCCTTGCACTGACCCTAAATACAAGTGTTAATTATTCCATAAAATTGAAATATGTCGTTTTGTTTAGATTTTCATAAAAAGCTTATTAAACAGCACTATAACAGTCAATGCTCTCGTCCCAATTGAATAAGTGCCAGGAAAGTACTTTTTAATACCTTCGTATTTTTCTGGTTAGAGGTTCGAGAAACTTTTTTCCCTTCCGCATTGTTTCTTACTTATAATAAGTGAAGGCTCAATACTTTTTAGACATATTAATATCTAGCATCTTTCAAAAACCACATCGATTGTTATGCGTAATTCGATGTGTTCAATACAATAATTTTGCCCTTATATAAATTCATATACAGGGTGATCAAATAAGCCCTTCCAGAGATGAACTGAAGCCCATTTACCTGAAATCATTTTTAAAAATGTCATGAATCATATTAATATCTTTTATCATTTTTCTTTTGTTAGAAATTAAAAAAAGAGACCATTTATTATATGACCCTGTAACGTTGGTAATCAAATCCGACCAATGCTAAATAACTTCACTTTGTTATTTTGTCGAAGCTCAGAGCAGAAGACTGTGTAAACTTGCATGAGGTTTATAGGTAAATACATAAGCGTAGCACAAAGGTGTAGAATATATCTAAATGTATATAGCACATGTGTTTTAATGCGGTTTACTGACTCACATTGCAAAAGCAAACGACCGACCTTTGTGTATAAATAATGTTGTGATAGTGAAACTTTGTTAAGTCTTTTGGGTTAGTTTATTAAGCCAGGTCAGGTATCGTAATTCGCCGTAGTGTTTACTCTTATCAGCTGGATATTGCATACGTCGATCGATCATAGAATTTGTGGTCTGGTCACATGATGTATTCTTTCAAGAGAACACAGAGCAGGCTGACGTGCTACCAGCTGCATTCTATAGATTATTGTAAGTGAGTTATTAGATAAAAATCGCACGAAGAATCGCTTAGGCAGCTAGTAATGATTTACTACAACACTAGTGCTGAGCGATTCTTAATGCTTGCATGCAAAATTATAACCTACACCACTTGTGTTGCAGGGTATATTAAATTTGTGCGGACATAAACCTACCTTTTATTGTACCGATATAAGCTTGTCTGTCTCTCCCTTTGTCTAATGTTTTTTCATGTATTTTTATGTTTCACTTTTAGGTCACAATTTTTGAGATATTTTGATGAACACTGGTACACTGACGTGCTTTGACCCAGGGACGAAGGCTATTGTTATGTTTTTTAATCGCTACAAAAATTGCAATCTTTCAAAATTTCTCGACAAAACTGGTTCTGTGATATGAAAAATTGGTATGAGAAAATTGTTTCGACTGAGGTAATTTTTTTAACCACCTCTCATATAACCGCCCCTACGAAAGTTGAATACAGTGTAATGGTATAATTTTGAAGGTTAGTTCATAACAGTAAATTGATAGAGAAATCAATTTTATCGAATTTGCACCATTCCTCCCATATGCGGGCTCTCCTGGAAAGTACACTCTTGCATGAGAATGATTTGTAACTTTTGGTGTATTATTAATCAAACGAGTGAATAATTGTATTAGGCGAAATCGTTTAGGGTGTGTAAAGGTCGGTTTATCCTCCTTTATAAGTTTATATATAACTTGTTGCCGGCATTCTGGAATCATTTATCAAGCGAGGGATTATGTTCCTTTTAATAAGTTTCTCGACATGAGTAATAAATGAAAGGGATTGGAGTTTAGAATGAAGGTAAGTTAATCGTGTTGATTCCACAAAAGTATTTTGTTAACCTCACGACTTGACTAAGCTCGTTTGGGCATGTACTTTGCGAATAGAATGCAACAATCTAAGTGCCGCCATTCTATATGGCGGGTTATCTATTCTCGAATAAGTAGAATTTTTGCTTGGCCAAGACCAATTTTTTTTTAAGTGTTTTGGGATTTTGTTAGTTTAACGGAATCATTCAAAATTTTCACATTTGTAGATCTGCTCATATGAAAGGATTAATTATTTTAATCCGTCAACTATCACTTGTTGTTTTTGTATCTTGGTAAATTTTTCCTTTTCCCCAAAAACTTTTCCCGCAGTTCGCTAGAGCACATCAATTCTGATTCTCATCTACAATTGATGATATTTACGCACATATATAAAAAACTTTTCGAAATGAATTTAATTAAATTTCAAATTCCTAGTGCACCTAAGCATGTCCGTTTGTTCATCTGCGCATTTTTGTAGTATCTGTGAAAAAAGTTCTTCCGTTCGCAAATACGACGATATCGTTTACAAATTTGTAAAAGAATTTGAAAATGAGCGAAATCGGGTAAAGGACACATCTACAACATACACACGCCTATATGATAAACACTATAAACACTTTCGTCTTTCGTATTTCTGCTATTTACTCATAAACTACAACTCATATATCATGCAAATTTCGACTTTTATTTTGAAAATAGCAAAAACCAGCCGTTCCCAAACAATATTCTGGAGTAGGAAAGTTTACTTCGTTTCCTTTTTTTTACGATCGAGTGTAAAAAATTCGGTTATGACCGAATATAATTTTTTTACATGTTTTTATAGGCTCAGTAACAACTTATTTATGGTAAAATTGGTTAAGAGAATTTCTAAAACATGTGTAAGAATTTTGATATCGGAAGGGTGAATCTTTTCGGCTTTTTCCATTTTTTTCGCACTTTATTATTTTTTTGAATTTCATCCTTTTTGGAGCATAAGAGTTCACGAAATGCTTACCGTTTTTGGAATTTATCTTTGTATATTGCGTTCTACTAAAGGTTACTTTCCCGTTTTATGAGGTTATGTCATGAGATTATGTTGTTTTTTTTAATGTTGCAACTTTTCGAAGACTATTTTCAAGGAATCCCAAATATTTCAAAAACTATTGAAATATTTCTTTGCTTTTAAGTTGACACTTGTGGGTGCGGGTTGCTTTCAGTGCGCGATCCTTCGATAAAGCTGTAAGGAATATGTAGAATATTTTTGGCAGTAGACGGTCTGCCCACTTCATTACTAACTGCTTAGAAAATTACTTACAAAAGATTGATAAAAGTTTCAAATAATTGAAAATGATCTTGGGTAAGGGATATTGATTATGAAAAGTCTTCTTGTGGATTGTATTTACTTGATAGGGCGAATACAAATTCAAATATGAAAATGCTCGCTTAACTGTTGTAATAATAAACGAATGAAAAAGTTACATATGGCTTAGAACGAATCTTGGACACTCAACCACTCAAATGAATGTGTGTGTAGCAAGAAGTAAAAATGTGAGAAATGTTAGCGTGTGTCAGTGTTACAAACGGGCGGGCAGATTGCCATACGCAATTCCATCAATGCGGAATTTTACACTGGTTAGTAAGATTTACACTACGTGCTGTCTTTCCATGGATGTTATAGCGCATTACATACGAGACGACGAAAGTGATATAAGTATCCTTGGATTATTTTATTTTCCAATTTATTTAAATAAAATAAAAGTCAAGATAACACATAAGGTTCTCCTGCTATAAAATGACAATAACTATTGCGAGGTGCGCGAATGCTAGACGACAAAAAACAAATGATAGCATATTGTTTGTTGTGTGTGTTTGTTTGTTTTAAGTTAAAGCAATTCGGTCTATCAGTCTGCTGTGTTTGCGAATTCGCCGCAAATACATTGACACTATGGCGCATGGCGAAGAGAATGTGAATGAGTATGGATGCTAAATATATATAAATGAAGCAAAAGTTTCTTTCGCACGTCTATAAAAGCCATTCGATGATTTAGTGAAAACTCAAACGATCAAACGATCAACTAAAGAGTAACATAAGAAATCCTCGTACACATCAGGAATTCAGTTTCAAGTTACAGTTACACGTCGCTTGCTTGCTTGCTTTTGTTTAATTTAGCGTCAAATTATTTATATAAAATACAAAAAAATCATATAAAATATAGAAAAATATATAGAACAAAAGTAGAAACAAAAACAGAAAGAAATTTCATTAATGTTTGATCAAAAATTTGCACAAAATTCTTCTTATGATGAAGCCATGAGTGAGGCTTAGCAAAATAATTAAACAAAAAAAAAATAAAAAAAAAAAAAATAAAAAAAAAAAAAAAATAAAAGAAAAGAAGAAATAATTAATTGAAAAGAAAAAGTATTTGTCGCGAGGAAAAAGCGTTTAAATAATTTTTATTCGATATTTCGTTTTGCTTAAAAAGAACCCTTTTTGGATGGGCGTAGTTATGAAAGTAAAATTGTTTCAACCGTTCGCAAGAAATACTCTTAAGAAGGTGCCGTTAAAATTGAAAAAATTGCAAATATATTTTATGTTTAAAAATTTATCTAAACGAAAAACTTTATTAAAAAGCAACAATAAACAATTGACACTAGTTGCGTTATTGTCATCGTCATCTGCAACTTCATTGGCAATAGACGCTGTATCCGATATTGAAATTGAATATTTTAAATTTGTGAGAGTTTAGTGCAGTTTATTAAAGAGGAGCTTATTAAACGGGAATCAAAAACTGCGCTGGTCGTATTACATAAGCAATTTAACTTCGAAATAAAGTATTTATTGCCTTATATAGCTTAGAGGTAAGTGAAGACGCGCACTGAACCTATTATTTATTGGGAGCATCAAAGGGAGGAAGTATTTCCTCTTTGTAACAAATAGATTATATTGTTCGAGATCTGTTGAAGATGATCTTCAGATTACTTCTCAGATTTTTTGAGTTAATTTTAATCAACTCCCCGGCGTATTTATTATTTTGATTATTATCTTTATACCTTTCTTGCAAAAATGAACGGTATCCTTATATATATATATATATATATATATATAGAGTTCAGTTACATAATTTAAAGCGTATGTATGTGTAAGGTATAAAATTTTGTTGCTGAGTTCTTTATTGAAAGGCATTCATCGAAAGAATCGCCCCTGAGTTCTACAAGACTGCAGTATTACGGCTACTTGCGTTTGTCTATCGATTTCCGGATTTGGGCTCACTATCTCTAGTCATTTTTTTAGAATCTTCAGTTTTCATTGGATTTTTTGATTATTTCTCATTTATATTTTTGTCATTTGATCAGAGGTACATTAATAAGGCGTACATTTTTTTTCTTTCTTTTTTGTCAATCATTACGATATCTGGTCTATTATGAACTACTGGCCCTTTAGTTAAATAGTCATGTTTTCGGGGTGGGTATTTTTTTCCAAAATAAAAATAGAAACGCAATGACTTGTTTTTCCAGCTGCGGAGTGCGTGCGTCCTGATGAAAATGTTTAATAATTTTTGCTGCTTGGCATCCAGATGCTGGGCTAGCACTTTGCACCATAGGATCTCTTACCATTGATTTCTCATGCATATTACTCTATTTGATACTATATAGCAATCGAAAGTCCTTCTATTTATGGGAAAAAACTATCATTAATTAATTGAAATTCCGAAGCTTGATCTTTGCCATGTAATGCTTTAGCTTTCTATTGATTTATATTTTCGTTATTATTATTATTATTATTGATATTATTGTTTTGATTATCTGGCACAAAATATTTATAACATTTCGAAATATACGTCACAAGAATCTTTGTTCCATTAGCTGTCATATGTTCTTTAAAACTATTAGATTATAGGTCTGTTCATCCTCGTGCATGCACTTTTCTGGCTACCTCCAGTTTGTCATGGCTGTTAGGTGGATTATATATACACTAAACACTGCACTCTCCTTTTTCTATCTATAATCCTTGCTTTAAGTAAGAAAATTATATGTGATCGTGACTGAATCCTTCATACCCATCATCATCCTAAACAAGGCAAAAAAATGAAGAGACTAAATTTTCATGTTCATTATAGATGGGGAGCAGGCGTGGGTGATTTTTTTTTATCATCAATACAAAAGTTTTTGTCTTATAGCCATGTGGGCGTTATAGACGTGAGCTTGGTATAATTTAAGTCATTTCGAAATTCTTCTGCAAATTTCTATGTTTTCATTTTCACTAACAACGGGATGTTTACAGGGACAGGCGGACATGTTTAAGTACATTCAAAATTTTAAATTGGCCAAAAACTTATTTACTTTAAGGGTTTTCTTGCTTGTTTCTCCCCCTTAAAAAAGTATTGAAAAAAATTAGATTATGATATACTATAATCGGGTAGGCGTGATCAATTTTTTCGAATCTGGTACAGATGCGACAGCATCGGCCTTGGAATGTGCGTTCCAATTTTTTTACATTTATCTGCTTTAGTTTATAAGTAATGAGCAAAAAAACAATTTTGCAATATAGAGGGGTTCCCAGTTTAGGTGATGCTGGGTGATGAGGGAATGTTCTTCGACCGATTTGGCCCATTTTCAATACCAAGCTACGTGCAATGATTTGCAACATTTTTGCCATATTTGAAGTCAACGGCTTCATTTTTGAAACCAGGATCTTTGCCAACACGGAGACGGACAGACACACAGACGGGCAAGCGAACATGTTTAAATCGATTTAGAATTGGATGCTGATGAAGAATACATATACTTTGTGGGATCTCTGATGCTTCTCTCTGGTCGTTGTAAACGTTTAAATAAACTGAATATATCCCCCGTCCTTTGGTGATGGGTATAAAGAGGGAGTACGGTGGTACAATCCGTGCGACCATTTCGTGGTACCATTCGTAGAAGTTATTACAGTAAAATCTCCTACAAATATTTGAGAGAAACATTTAAAAGCAGTAGGGGGACCGGGAAGTCATTTCTGCGCCTATCGATATTCATGAGCTATTTATCAGAATTCCGAGCAAATTCGCGTTAGACAATCGAGAAACAGTCACACATTGTTCGCTAACCAATCTTGGTCGAAGGTCCAAGAACATTTGCTGCAAATCGGTAAAGTAAGCAGAGCAGATGTTTGTGTCTGTTCGAAGGGGGGAAAGCCAAAAATCGACCCATCACATGCAACTTATTGCGTTAGCGGCACAATACCGAAGCGTGTTTTGATCGTGTTATCACTGGCGATGAACGATTGATCGTCTGCGATAATCCAAAATGCAAAAGGTGCTGCCTCTTTCCGAGTAAGTTAGGTTTACATCCCAAAAAGGCCCGTTATTATGCCATCGGGTTTCTATTTACTTCGATCACATTACAATATTTTCTAAGTGAGAAAAATTGATCTGTAGAGAAACGTCATTACTCTCTCCCTAATAATTTCGACCACGGGGACACTACTTGCAATGTCTGTTGGAGTAGAGATTAGTATTTATTGACATAGAGTTCCTATTTTGTTCGTTTTTAAAGCGCTGTGAATTCCAAGGTAAAGGGCTGCCGAATAAAGTCAAATCGATTTTACGTAAATAAATGTTCGATTAATGAATTAAAGGGAATGTTTTAATAGAATTACCGATTAATTTCACTAAATGCATGGTAACTATGAATCAACATCGTGTCATCGGGTGAAAATTTTTAACTAATAAACTTCGTCGTCACGCGTATCTCCCAAGAGACTCTGATGAGTTCAGGTGCGAAGAGAAAGTACATAAAACGTCACAACAAAACTCCGACAGACGCAAGGGAACATATAGAGCGTCTATGGAAAGATTTGAGAGTAACGACTTGATTTTTAGTTTTATTATTAAAATGTTATGTAATGTTGTCGTTAAACCCTAATTGGTAAGCAATTAATAATATTTTGAGACTGGATCTTAGATACACGGTCCAACTTCTTTATAGTTCGATAGACTTTCCTTACATTTGCATTAGTTGGTAATAGTACTTAAGCAACATTCGTCGGAAAATGAAAGAAAGTTTCTTTTACTTGTTATGTTTGTATTGCAGAATGAATCAGGAAATGGGACTTGTCTGTGTTGTGTTTGTCGTCTCTTTTGGAAAAGCACATTAAAGGAACGAGCGTGGGTTTCATTAGCGTAAGATATTTGCTAGACTTTATCGAGTCTTTGTACATATGTCCCTACGTCCATATATCAACTTGTTTTTCGTAGCAGGTGCAACAGGTTACAATGGTGTGCGGCAATTGTTTTCCGTCATGCTTGTAAATCGAGCTTACAAAGACTGTAATCATGAAACAATTTCCAAACCAAATATTTCGGCGCATGAGTAATCTAAAGGGAAAATTTATGAAATGTTTTGTTAGCCTCTTGTCAAACTTGGGGGGAGTTCGTATTAGCTCGATAGCTAAAATTGATCGATATGCGTTATAAGATGCTTGCATTTTTTAAATATTTATTGTAATCAATACATAGTTTTATAGACATATCGTTGTTTAATAATTTAATTATTGAATATCACTTCCACTGCCGATTTGAATTTAGCTTTGCTTTTAGTATATACTTGAAGGGAATTTTAAAATTTCTTTTCATTGACAGATAATATGTTAATACGTTTTACAAACACTATTTTTTATTCATTAATATAGTTACGCATGTGTACATACATTTCACTTATTTTCTATTTTTTACATAAAATGATTAGAAGTATGTCAAGTAACATAATATTGATAAAAAGAAAATTAAAAACTTAATGGCGTTAGGGTCATTAAAGTGTGAACTGCGTAAGTTTACTTCAGATATTGTCACGTACGTAAATGCTATAAATATTAAAAAAAGTCTTATTGAAGGGGAGATATTGCTTTGGTTAGTGACGAAACTTGCTATGCCTATTTGTGCAGGCGCCTTAGGCTCGACGTTACATTTGATCTTGTGTTCATATTCCGCCTGAGTAGCAGAGTAGGTAAGAACCGCGACTATCTAGTTGGTGTTCGTAAGTTTAAATCTCATGTGCTGCAGAGTTCTCTTTACTCGAAGCTGCAGTGAATGCTAACTAGGCATATAACACTAATTGATTGTGCGCACACACCCACTAGGCTGTGGTCACCGCGTTACATGAAAAGTGGACAATTTCAACCTCAAGTGCTGGAAAGTTGTGTTTGCTCGTAGCTACGGTGAGAGCTGACGAGGTAAAAGCGCTGACCTTTAATGCTGTGGCTACCACCTTCTTGTGTTTTTGTTTTCTTTACGATAGTTACCGTGTTATACGAATAGCGGACTTTAAGTCTCAAGTGGTGCAGAATTCTCTTTGGTCGTACTTACAGCGAATGCTGGCGAGGTGAACGCAGACTCTTCAGGCTGTAGCTACCGCCTTCCTATTACTTTCTTCACCTTTCTGATGTTTACCGTATTGCACGAATAGAGGACACCCTTGAATGATCGGTCATATCAAAAATATATATGTTTATATATATTCATTACCTTTAAGATTCAACTTTGAATTTGTGATTTAACAAGAAGCGCAAAACACAGAAACAAAATTCATCAGACTAAAGCCGCTAAGAATGCGGTTACGAATAGAAGAGTGAATAAATTAAACCATTTCCGATCCTAGAATATGGCCGGCATAAAAGATAAGAAACTTATTATCGCCTATAGCACGTCATATTTTTGAAACGACGTAATAACGAGCGTTGTCGGTTTGACTTGAACATATACGAATTACGAAGAATTGCTAAACAATGGCAGAGATAGTCAGATAATGTGTTGCGCCACAAAGTAATCCATAAATCATTTAAAACGGATCATGCAAAGCAAAAAACAATTGCCATAGTAAAGTATGTATTGTGTTCCATCATCTTAAACGAATACTAGGATAGTTGAACGAATTAGATTGAATTAGAATCACCGCTACTAGTTAGATAGCGGATTTATTAAATGATCAAACACTTGTATTATCAACTATCGCGAAGTATTAGAAGCAAGTTGAACTCCAGCTAATATACATAAAAATAACACAAAAAAAAAAAAAATAAAACCAATGAGAACAATCACAAAAAGAAAAAGAAAAAAACGGTCTTTGGAATCTTTATGAAAAGAAAAGACGACGACGAGCAACAACAATTGAATACATATATAGATAATACAAGATTTGAATACATATCGCTCTCTGTTAAATTTAAGTGACGATTATTATTATATGCTAGTGGTTGCTGATGTTGTCTATGTTTTGATTATATACGAGCAAGAAAATAATAAAAATTTTTAAAAAATAAATAAATATTTTATGCTTGTTTCTATTGTTGTCTTTGTATTTATTTCTTATTTTCTATTTGCATTTTATTTTATTATTATTATTATTTTTTTTTTTTTTTTTGCATACACTGATGGACCATCCTATAGCTAGATATATTTAACGACATTTCCAGTATAAAATGCGAACTCGCAGCTATTTTCAAGTTTTAGTACACTTCGAAACGTTTAAAGTGATACAAGGTGCAGAAAAGTGATAAAATTGGGGGGAAGAAAAAAGTAACAAAAAAAAAAAATAATTCAATGGAATTTCATAAACCATGGCTTTAAAACGAGTATTGCTGCCGCCGGTAGTCGTTCTGTTATGAAATCGCTTTGACAACACGCACATTGATCGCATATTGCACAACTTTTATTTTTGTTTTATTTTTATGAAAACGAAAACGACAAAAAAAAAAAACGTGAAAAACTAAAGTAGGAATTGCTTACCTATCGTACGCTAATTAAAATTTTTTTCGTGATTTCGCCACCTGCGCATGGTTAATATTAAGGGAAGTGATAAAATTGTATGAGATTTGTGCTGCATCACCTTTGAATTTCTAAACTTCTTCTCAGTGATTCATTTAGAAGAAAACGCACGAGCAGAGCTTTTGAATTCGCTTGCGTTTCTCGTTTATGGAGGTGTACGAATTCGCGTCTTCAAAATCTATTTCGATAGAGATAGTAAAGCTGGAAGAGGTCTTATTAGGTTAGTCATTAAAATCGCGTAAATTTTTTTTACATTTGTTTGCTCGCCGAATGTGAATGATTAATATGATCCTTGTAGAAATCATTGAGTTAATGAAAAAGTGAATTATGTTCCTATAAAAACTGAACATGACAAGTCCTAAGTACTCATCTCCAACTTGAACAATAAGGAGGAAGGTAGTCTAAAAGAAAAGCTCGATACCTTAGTGAAACACCGCTTGAAAAAAAAATATATATCTGATCATCGTCCATGAGCTTTCCTATGTATTGTTACAGTCGATACCATATGACGACTTAGAGCAGTAACTTAACTATGTAGACGCTTCGCAAAGCCAAATTGACTCTGTTGGGCCGGTTTGCTATAATGTAGATGTGGTCGCAGTGAAAATAACCTGTATTATGAGATGTTGAAGCGAAGACCTATGTTTTCGATAAATGGAGTGGATTGTGGCTAGCAATTCAACAACTTTCAAATTTCACATTTGCTCATCATAAATTGGGTAAACTAGACTTGAAAGCTTTGAATCATTTTAAAACAATCACCGTTTGTTCCTCATTCAAAATCTTAGCAAAAAAAATGTCTCGCCATTGCTTCATTTCTATTTTTTAAGTGATTGCATTAAAGGGATTACGAATGGGGAGGGGAAGGAGAAGAAAAGAAGACTTTGTGAAAAAGATGCTATAACACACAGAGCTCAGCATTTCATAACCAAAATTTTCCCTTTAAAAGGGTCGCTGAATCTAACGCAGGTCTTTTTTTCCGTCACTCGTCTGCTATAATATTGAGAAAATCAATCAATCAACGCTTACTTACTTGCTTCAGGTAAAGTTAAAATGTTTCATTAGGAAGCGAACAAAAGGTGAAGAAGAAGAATGTTTGAAAGAAGCCAAACTAAAGCTAATCGTATGCATACTTTTTCGCATTAAGATACCGTTATACGACTGTATACAGCAAACAAAAAATTGCATGAGATAAGTAGTAGAAATATGTGACTTCATAATCTGGCATATATATATATGTCTACATACCTACAGTGTTAAAATATAAATTACTCGAGAGATTAAATGACATCTTTCAGTAGTTAATTTGAATAAACTTAACAATAAGTAATTGATAAATGTGAACTAAAAATTATAATTATGAAAAAAAAAAAAAATATTATAAAATATATTGGCTACATTTTTTAAAATAAAAATGTTAAATTGCGTGAAAGGTGAAAATAATGATAGAAATTTGAATTTGTTTTTTTCTTTATTTGATTTAATCGTACACTAATTATAGTACAGAGTGTATTAAGTTAGTGCGGTTGTATGACGCATTTAGAAAGGTTTAATAAGACAATCTTGCCTTTTGTCATATCGATCGACTTAGAACCATTTTCTCCATCGATTTAAACTTGTGTGTCTGTCTATCTGCGCGTCAATCTGTTTGATGACTGCCCTTGTTCCATAGGCTTACAAGTCGCAATTTTTAAGATATTTTGACGAAATTTTGTTCACAATGAAATGCGTGGGAATTTTTTTAACGAGCGCTTGCCATATTAAGTCTTCTTTTGAAAAAAAAAAATTTGCAGTTTTTAAAATTTCTCAGCAAATATCACTGATGAGTGAAATTATTAAATTGATGGGAAGAAAATTTATTAGATAAGTCGGTTTTTTAAACCACTATCCTTATAACTGCTCCTACGAAATGTAAGTCTTTATAAGTCAAAAATATTTAGCTTTTAGTATTTTATGGCAAATATTGGTTTTTGATAGAAATTTGATATAAAAATTAATTGTATGAAATTTAGACCACGTAGGTCTATTTTCAATTCTCACGCCAAAAAGTCTCATTTTTACGCTTTGCGGTGAAAATACGAGAAGAATAATAAGGTCTTTGACAAGAAAGTTAACTTGGATCCTATCACTGTGGCCACTGTCTTGGGCTGACTGCGATGTAAAAGTTTTCATAAAAAGTAGGTTTTCCGTGAAACTATGGCATACGTTATGGTATTTTACCACGAAAATGAATAATGATTTGTATTAGGCAAAGTGATCTAAAGTATTTAATATTCAGCCTTAATCGATTATAAAGATTTCATTATTAGTTCAAATGATGAAATCATGATTTTCTGCTTGATTACTGGAAAAATTTTGGATCACTAAGTAACAAAACACCAATCCGGCTGCGACCGAAATTTTTATCTTGAAAAAGATTAAAAAGCGAAATTTCTGCGTTTGTAATCTATTTTTATGAAGTATATGTGAACATTTTAATCGTTTGTCTCCAGTCTATGAGTAATGAGTAAAAATCCAGGAAGCAGAGGGATTTGCAAGTTTCGTCCCTCCCGCAATTCGACTCGTTTTCAACACTAACGTGTAAACACTTCTAATCTTCTTCTCAATCTTTTCGTTTTTTTCTTTCTCTATCTATCTTCTTCTTTGCAATCAAGAAAATAGTTATCACAGAAACACAAACCGGCTGATGGAATACTTAAATCGATTTAAAATTTGATGTTGGCCAAGAATATACTCATTATATGGGTGGTGAATGGTGGGTGTATATATGGTCTATTTGACCCCTAAGACGTGTGTTTAGCGTTAATAATCTTATTACTTTGTAATGTAATTGAGATAATTTGTATGTAATTTTAACTTCATTGTATGTTTTTCTTTCAATTTGCTTCGTGATGATAAGAAATTTTTTAAAATCGTTTTCACGTAAATTCTACATAACACGTCTTTATGGAATCTTTCATCTGCTTTTGCCTTACTAGAGAATAATTAGCAAATATGCATACGTATCATTTATTATTAATAATGCAGCACACAGAAGAATTTAAGATAGATTTAACTTCTATTTCAATGATTTAAGAACGTTCTGCAACGGTTAAATCTTCTGTCGGTCCGTCTGTCCATCTTGCTTTCTTGCAGGCCTTAAATTTTTTATATGTCTTGATGATGCTTGGTACACTGGCTTGTTTTGATTTAAGGAACAACGTCATTGAAAATTGTTCGGGTCGGACCACTTCCCATCTAACACCCTAAATTTTATGAAGATCTGAAGTATGATGCAGAGTTCTTAATGGTGAACCATTATAGTATTTTTTCTTGTTTATTATTATTATTATATACAAAAAAAGTTTCACAGAATACAAGAAAAAAAATGCAAAATAATAACGTGAAGGTAAAACCTAAAATATATTCTGCAAAGACTATACACTCGAAATCAATACAGGACTCCAAGCCTGTGTGTCCTTTCTTGAAGTTTCTTCGCTTTCTTAACTGCTGTGGATATTGCTATGCTAGATAGATACTTCTGAGTAAATCATTCACAAACCCAAGCAGGTTCCTATCGTAATCATAATAACTTACAGGCTTTAAGAAAGCAAGAAGAAAAGATGAAAAAATGTATTAAATTTAAGTTAAGGCATCATGGGTAAATAAGGAATTTTTTTCATAACACCATAATGGCTGAATAGAGTAAATGCTACTACCTTTGAGCACAAGGTCATTTTACTGCGAAAATAACCAGGGCACGTTCTAAGGTAAACTGCATTTTTATAAAGTACCGTCTTCTAGAGTAAGGTGATGGGCGTCTATTTCGTAGCAGTCTTCACACGGACTTCAAAAAGAAATAATAGAGTTGTAAATCATGCACAAAATGAACAAACAAAATATATAATTATTGGTGGTGACACAAATACTGTGCGTGACTTCATCAGAGACTAATTGAAATATTCATTGAAATTAATGCAAATTAAAACTAATCTCTTTAATGTATCAATTAATTGTCTTCTTATCGCTCATTAGTTTCTTCGAAAGAACTATTCATGCCTTATTGGGTGCAAATTGACTCTCGACCGAAAATCGCAATAGATTTACGGATAAAAGGAAAGCCTTATGCTGACGTACAGATTATCCAAAAGACTTGTATTGGAATAGCAAAAGCACTGTCAGTTAAAAGGTTGTGATTTGAATATTCTATCTCCAATTGTCGCTTCTTGCACTCACAATAGTTATCGATTAGCTAAAGGTCTATTTTAACCCGTCGTCTTTGCATAGAATGATATAAACCTTTTTGCAATGGGAGCATATTAACAAACAAAAATCGTATGTATATTCGGTTGGTTCCGAATCTCGCTTATGCATCACAATTGAAAACATTAGCACAGGTGCCTTTAATTATGAATATAAAAAAGTAGGTGAAGAAAAATTTATCTTCCATCATTTGATTCACTAAAATAAAAGCCTAAATTTTTTATATAATTTATTTTACTCACTATTCGTAAGTTGCAGTGGAAGGAACAATGTACGTGATGTAGATTTTTTATCGCGCAAATGTAATTAGACGATCATAATATAAAATATTCAAATTGTATTTTAGTTCATTAGCATGCGACGAAAATTTTGTGAAAAAATTACGGTGTTAAACCGACCTAACTCTAATACCTAACTCTTTTTTTACACGGCCTTTTTTAGGCGATTTTGAAACAACACGTCTCATCAATGAGACCAGATACACTATTTTTACATGCATTTCTTAATCTAACATAAGAAGAAAAATAAATTTTTTTTTACCACTAATTTTGATAGAGTGTCATGGTAAAAAATAATTGCGGATGTACTGTGATCAGAAGTTTGTCGGTTTATGCTCACAGGTGGGTTAGTAACTTGCTCTACTTTTACTTGTCCGTTAATATCAAAAGAAATTCTTCATTTCAGTCCAACCCGACAGTTGTGCTAGACATACCCGACAAATCTACTGATGATAGATCCGTTTTTGATCCCGTTCGTAATAAACTTCCACGCTTGGTATCATGAATAGTTGGGGAACTAATTTTTATTCCGAATTTCAATGTCAATTTTTATATGTTATACGTATTTATGGACTGAATTTTCACTGCACTTTAATCATATAATTGGTTTTCGTAATAAAGTTGAATGGTTTTTGCATTTGTACATATGTAATGTGGACTACGTTATTACTTTTTTGCACGGTTTTTTTAAAAAAAATATGTAGAGTTTTTTCCATCTTACACGATTTTTAAACTTGTGGAAGCTATCGCCAAATTTACCATGAGTCGCATGTACTTTTTTACATATTTTTTTTAAATGGATTTCTAAGGAAAGCGTGCATCGTGTTAAAAAAAAGGTTGGATATGTACACAATTATTTCCAAACTAAACTACAAACTTAAAATTACTCCGAAATCGTAGCAGTATGTGGTCTTGTAAGTTATCAATTCCAGCTTCTCTTTATTGTTTATATTTGAAAACATGCAATCGATTTGAGTCTGTCCTAAAGGAAAAATGTGTCCAGCACACCGTCCCGTTTACCGCTATTAATTTAGAATTAAGGCACTTACCTTATCGTGCACTACTTTGCAAGTGCTTTTATGTGATACCCATATATGGCTGGTATTGTGCTCAAAAAATTAATCTTCCACGTTGTAACGTCCACGATATTTAATGCGGAACTAAGACTCTTTTTCGCACACCGTAGTCTTCTCTAAGTCATTTTATTTGATACCCATACCGACAGTATTATGATAAAAAAATTAATTCGCCGCATTCGTGACGTCTATCATATTTATTTTAGAATTAACACATTTTTAGGCCGATAATATATTTTTAATTTGAAGAATGTACAAAAGAAGTTTAAACATTCTGTCTTATCTGCCTTGTGATTAAGGAGCATGAAACCATAAAAAAGTGAAAGTAAGAATGTTTAATCTTTTATAACTTTATGTGGGTACAAGCGACTTTTTTTTATTTTTGGACATAAATAGAAGACATTTCTAGAAAGTAAATGTGGAACATTTGAGCCTTCTATCTTTCATAACTTGTGAATAGTGATCAAACACTTGGAAAAAAGCAGAATTGCGTTCACAATATGCTTTACGCGTGCTCTTGCTACTTTGGCTCATTGTCAGTACCAACCCGCGTGCAGAAACTTTCAAGGTCTATACTTTCATTTTTGCGATCAGGCGCGAGTGTACAACACATACCACACAGGCACACAGACAGCTAGACATAGCTTAGTCGATTCAAAATTTGATGCTGAACAAGGATATGTACATTATACGGTCTTTGAAGCTTTCTTTTGGATATTGCCAACCTTATCCTCGGCATCTTTCGCTGGTGGATATAAAAATGTTTTATTCCTCTTAAACCAGACCTGAATCCTTTATCCATAAAATTTGCTGCTCTTCAATTCATTGTCTAGATCTGTAATCTAGTCGAAGTGAGCAGAGTCAGATGAGTAATGTATTTCAACGTGGACAGGTCATAACACAACAGACAGTTGATGTACATCAACGCAAAACTGTTAGAAGCAAAAAGGAATTCAAGTAAGAGAACTTCGTTTAAGTGATTTCTCAACTAGACTGTACTTGCTTTTGTTTTGTGGCTGACTGTATCTTTTATTGACCGATTTCTTATGCCATTGGCAATGAATTGAGCAGAATAATAGAAATTTAAAAGGCGCACTAATTGAAGTTCAATATATCGTTTGCTTTCGTGATGAACGTAAATGCAGGCGGACTTACATGATTTTGTCATGTTAACATAACAAGTAAATTAAGAATGTTTTAATTGCAGCTATTCATGACGAAGAGAACATTTTATGTAAGGTGCTAAATTAGTAAAATTTGTTTACATTTGCATATAATGGATATTATCTTAATATATGAACATTAGGATGGATTTGTCTCTAATATGCGAAGCTTCTTTATTGGGAGATTTTAACTCATTGTTCAATAATTCTTATCGTCTCTAACAAAAACTTGATATCATATATAGAAAGTGCACACATTAAATGACACCTGTCAAAATTTCAGGTCACTTAGATCATTTCTTTACGTATTACAGCGGTTTGGGTGAACACTCTTTTTTTTTCAAATATTTTGTGTTCATTAAACAATGTTTCTTAAAGGAATAAATACCAACTCAAATGCAAGATGGACTTGTGGAGAAGTGGAATGACAGCCCCTCTAGACATCAATGATGTCAAAAAACAAATAAAACTGTTGTAGTTCACCACGGCCCACCCTACATCACTTCGCTTAATACAATTCTTCATATGACGACTTTTCCAAATAAGGCGTTATACGGGAAGAGGTCAAAAAAGCGATCCGGTCTGAATGATTTTCAATCGATTTCGTTCTTTGATCGAACCACGGCATTGCAACAAATTTCATCAAAATATCTCACAAATTACGGCCTGTGGGTTGAATACAAGGATACAAGACAGACAGATGGACAAACACGCTTATATCGATCCACAATTATTTTTTGATTCGATATATAAAACTGAGCCTATCTTAACTTCTTCTAGGCGTAGTATACATCTAAGTAGTGTAGTGTATAAAAATTATTCTTGATGATTGGAAAATGAAGTTTCCACAGAAAGATGGCATTCTTATGATAACAAAAGGTAGTATGCTCACTATCTTGCACCAAAGTTAAGGCAGGGAAGAGACGTTTTACAAATGCGTACCAAGTTTGTTCATGGTGCAATAATACCCCGAGTCGCAAGTCGAATTGATGTTCCAGTTGCCGTCAGAGTCAAAGAATTTTGCGAATCTGGTCTCCGGCGGGTACAATGTGTTTGCAAATCTCATTAGGATGCTCCAGGAAACAAAGTTTGAATTAAATCTTGAGGTCATCCCAGAAAGTGAAATTAAAATATTGAAGGAGCTTTGAATTGCTTCTCTTGAAGGAGACGAGGTTCATCAATGAAATTGAACTTACGAAGAAAAAATCATAGAAACTAGTGACTCATATATTAAGTTGGCTGCCCATTGCCCGTTATTAAATTCGTCATAATACGAAACATTGAGCACAAACTTCGCACATAAATTAAGGCTAGTACAATATGCTGCACTGTAGCTGTATAAAAATCCACAGAGCATTTTACAGATATCGACATTAGCGTCAATGCAAACAAATGCTAAGCTAAGAAGGCAGATATCTATTGAAGGTGATATGGTTGCTTAACTCCTACACGTCCGTTTTCATAGTTTGCCATAAAAAATTGATAATTTAATATTTTCCTTATGTTTTTACCACCAAATCAGTCTATCCACGAGGGTATTTAATTTCTCTTTAGGACATTCCTCCTTTCTTCTGTTAATAATTTTGTTTGGTTATTTTAGTTCGAAATTATATTGAACACGACTTTACCAAATTGTTTAGTTTGTTATTTTTTCATTAAATATTTATATTATGGTTATGAGATTCAGATTCACTACTCTTTAATTAATTGTACAGGGAAAATACCTGCATTTAATGCATTTAATGATTTGAAAAGCAATTAATATAAAATATAAACTTTAGAGAAGTGTTCACGTTAAGTCAATACTTCATAGAGATTCACATCTCGGCTTAATTTTCATTATCATACGTTTGAGAAACCGCTTAACATCACATTTAAACGTCATAAAAATTATAAAATAAACACATAAAAAAAAAAAAAGAAAAGCAAACGAAACAAAAATAGTTACAAGTCATTGCAACGAAAACTTTCCAAAAGCACGCAGATGGTTTGCCTATGTAGGGCTGTTGGAAAAATCATGCCGCAAATAACATTGTTTCTCGCGTGCTAAACGAAGTGCTACATTGTCGCATCAACTCGTTGAATGATGCGTTGCATGAAACAAAAAGAAAGAAAAAAAAAAAAAAGACAAATTCGTGCATTTTCTCACGTTTTTTTAGAACAAATGGGTTTAAGACATTTCTCGATATTGAAGGTTTTTGGAAAGCTCAGACTACGCCACTTTGCCGTGTCGTGTGACATTGCGTTTGTACGCGCTTTGCTTGCAAATCATTTCATAGCCCATCACTATTAACTTTAGCAAGTAAGAACATTATAGTCAAGACCCACCATTAAATACCCTACGCCGAATTGTCTAACAGAATTCTTATTTTTACTGTAGGACAAAAAATTATATTTTGTTTCTATGTAAAGGCATATTTTTCATGTGCGGGCCCAAAACGCAAACTAATGTTGCACAAGTTTGATCCTTACATAGGGCAAGATCCAAAAATAAAATAGGTAGTCCAAATTTTGTGGAGTTCACTTTGCATGAAATTACTATTATGGGTTAATTTTTATCACCACATCTTCACAACTTCAGTTTTCGTTGTAAGAGAGGGGGTTCAAAAATTGCTTCCGCCGGGTCCAAAATTCTTACATCAATTTAGATTGTCAAAAATACTATTACTTAGCCAATTTTCCCGACAAATTTTGAAAATTGCATGTTGTTTCGCGTAACGACTTCTTAGAATAGGCCGTTATATGGGAAGTGCTCGAAAAAGTGGATCGATTCGAACCATTTTCGTCTTTGGGACAAAACACATCACTGTACCAAATTTCATCAAAATATCTCAAAAATGGCCACCTGTGGCTTGAACACAAATTTATAGGCGGACAGACGGACAGACAGGCTTAGACCATTTCTGATTATGATTTTGAATCGATCGGTACAATAAACGGTGGTTCTTTCTTAAACTTCTTATATAGTAAGGATATCAAAACGTGAATTGCCGTAGTCCAAATATAGTCAAATTAATTTTCTGCCGCAAGACCTATTTATATTGCACCTACTTTCGTCAGTCATAAAAATTAAACGTTTGTTGCCAAGGTGAAAAATAGAACTATTAGGTCCAAGTTCGTGGCAGATAATTTTTATCTCAAATTGTTGTCTTGACTCAATCAACATCATACAATATTTATTTTCCTATACAGAGTTTTTTGTCTGTGGTCAGTTAGAAGTTAAAAAAATAATTGGTTCATATGGGAGAGAGTTGAAGAAATAGACTCATCCAAATTTTCAAATTTTGCGTCTCAATTAAAGATGTATGTGCGAAATGATCGTAAAAATTATCTGATTTAACCACGTAGTGTTTGTCCCTACGTCCAAACACATCGATGTATCATACGCCATAGAAGTATCGAAGAAGTTAAACACAAAAGTGCATTCTGTAGGCGAAGCGTTAGGGCGACATACTGACGGAAAGATGGCCAGACAAGCTTAATTAATTCGGTAAACGACCAGGATATAAATCAATAAGTGTAATCAAAGGTGAATGTACATATAACACAAGTATAAACACATCCCGACCGGCGGGTGGTGTAGGGTAAAAAAAATCGTATGGTACACCAAAAAATGATTCCGTTTCATGTGCGGCTTGAATGCAGTGTGGCCTAGCATTGCGGATTGAAGATTTGATTCATTCCCCTTTAATTCCATTTAAAAGTTTATTATTAACGGTTTGATCTGATTCCATTTCTTCTTTTCTTTTTGCTTTTATACAGATCTCTTTGGTCTTATTTGAGTTCGTTGAAGCCTTCAGAATGGTGGGTATAACGGTGGAACCAAAAGGTGGCCAAGCGTGGACATCAAATAATCCCATGATTAAATACATGTTGAAACAACGTGAACATCATGCTGGCAATCAAAAGCAAGACTATTCACATGTATTTCGTAAGCGTACAAGATTTGAGATGTTTCGCTTGGCAGCCATAGCGATGGCCATAGAATTTGCTTACGCAGCCGAGACCTCATTTGTGTCCCCGATATTGCTGCAGATCGGCATCGATCACAAACATATGACCATGGCTTGGGGATTGTCACCTTTGATTGGTTTCTTTGTCTCGCCTCTATTAGGCTCCATAAGTGATCGTTGTCATTTAAAATGGGGCCGACGGAGACCAATCATTAGCTTACTCTCATTTGGCATATTGTTGGGTCTGATTCTGGTGCCTTTCGGTAAAGATTTGGGAGTTTTGCTGGGCGATGACAGTTTTAATGTCACTACGACGCTAATACAAAGCAATTTTTCGGCCCAAGAAGTTAGTGCTGCAGCTTTGAATAGCTCTTCAGACGGCCTGGGTACATTCTCTAGTCATAAATTTGCTGTAGCCCTCACCATACTAGGAATGGTTTTGCTAGATTTCGATGCTGATACCTGTCAAACGCCCGCACGCACGTACCTTTTAGATATGTGCGTACCCGAGGATCAATCGAAAGCTTTAACAATGTTTACTTTATTTGCCGGAGTAGGCGGAACTATTGGCTATGCGATCGGTGGAGTTGATTGGGAAACCACACAGATTGGTAAGTTGAAAGTACGCTTCCATTTTGCTTCAACTTCTTAAAGCATACTTTCATTTTCGAGGTTCTTTTCTGGGTGGTAATGTGCAGACAGTATTCGGTTTGGTCACTATTATATTTATTGTATGCTACTTGATAACGGTGACCACATTCCGTGAGATTCCTCTAGAACTGATCGAACGTGATGAATTGCTGAGACCTCTTTCCGATGCAGCGATTAAAAAGGAAATATTAAAAAATAAATCTGGAGTCTATTACATAAAAGAGGTAAGAAAAAAATATTACATTTTTTTATCCATCCCTATACAGACATTATTACTAGGAATTCTGTTAATTTTTTTAAATCAGACGTAACCATATACAGTAGAGATTAAGCAAATCAGCATGAAACATATGATGATGAGATTCTAAAATTTTGAGCTTATGTACTCCGTACAGTGCAAGCTGCTTGCTATTATGATTTCCTAAAAATGCAATGAATAAATGTAGCAAGTCCCTGAACGGGGTCTAGGCAGTTACGCGGCACAACGCTGTATTGGTTGTTAGGGGGATTTTATACGGCCTAATTTCTATAAGGTGGACTGTAAGTGCAGAGAAGAAAAGAAGTTCAAACCTTTTACACATTTAGGTTGCGAAGAAGCAAAAATGATACGTTACGTTAGGATCGAGCGTATGCAGGGACGTGGTTCCAATTTTCCTACTTCCTTTCGTCTACAATTCCGGACAGTAGTTGAAATAAGTTGAACTATATAAAATTTATCAGTGTGAAGAACTGTGTTTTCTTCCCAACGTACTCCTTCTACAAGTTAGCCAAGGTATTACCCATCGTTAGGGCTAACGAAAAAGTTTGATTGAATAATATCTAACGCACGGGACGACGATGGCAGGCACGTTAATTACGTTGTCCAGCCAAAGCAGATGGTCTCGTTTGCACAAAATGTTTCGATTTGTTCTCCATTGTTGGAATTTCCGTCTTTACTGCTTTAGTCCTTTTTCACTATTTTTTTTTTTTTTGCCGTCTTTAACTCTTTTAACAATTCCCGCGATGGTTTTTTATGTTCTTTCTTTTCTCATTTTCTTTTCAGACAAGTTCTCTAGAGTTGCATTCATCCGATGATTATCAAAAATACACCAACACGTATATGCAAAGTTATCAAAATGGTCATGCGGCAGGTTTGCCGGAAAAAAAAGATTTGGAATTATTGAGCGGTGACGTATGCGATAAGCCTGTCTCATTAGGTCAATATTTGAAAAGTATTTTTATAATGCCGCACTCCATGAAAATCTTAGCCTTAACGAATTTATTCTGTTGGATGGGTCATGTCGCTTATTGCTTGTATTTTACCGATTTTGTGGGTGAAGCTGTTTTCAATGGAGATCCCACGGTGAGCAGACGATTCTTATAAATTAATTAAATTATTTAATTAATTTTCTCATTTTAGGCTGAACCTGAATCCGAAAGTTTTAAACTGTACGAAGCTGGTGTACGTTTCGGTTGTTGGGGTTTATCAATTTACGCTTTATCCTGTTCCTTGTATTCAGTATCAGTTACAAAACTAATGGCTTGGATAGGGTATACAATTTATAGAACGCAAAGAGTTATATGAAATTTTTATTATTCTCTCTTTATTTAGAACGAAAGCAGTTTATATTATCGGTATACTTTACTATGGTGTGGGTATGTTGATCTTAGGTATTTGGCCCACAAAATGGGGTGTTTTAGTTTTCAGCACTTCAGCTGGTATCCTTTATGGTACTCTCTTTACTATGCCATACATATTAGTAGCTAATTATCATGCGAAAAATTGCGTAAGAATGATTTTTTGCACTTTAATATACGCTGTCCTTACATTCGTTCTTGTTTCTTTTCAGTTTCGAATTCATAATGGCGAGACTGTACCTTTGAAGCAAGTTCGTGGTCTAGGTACAGATGTGGCTATCATTAGTAGCATGGTTTTCATAGCTCAACTTATTGTGTCGTTGTGTATGGGTCCGATTATTTCATGGATGCAAACAACTTGTGCCATTTTATATGCTTCAGCATTTTTAGCTTTCATTGCTGCTGTTTCGGCTATGTTCGTTTTATATGTTTAATATTTAAGAGAAGATAGATATAACGAGAATAATGCGTAACTCTAACGCTTCATAGACTCAATCAATTTTAGATTTTAAATATTTTTTTTTTTTTTTAAATTTAAGAATAAATAAGTTTAATATTAACGATTGTAGTTAAATTTCATTTGAAGTGAATGCCAATGCATTTTCATAACGAATATTTCATGGGTCGTTGGTCAGCGAAATTAGAAAATCGATTCAGGCAACTAAGCCGATATACTGGCTACTAGATATCGAAATTTTTGTTGTTATTTTTGTACAGGAAAATTTAAAACAATGTTTTGATTTCTGTTTCTGTTTGTTCATCAAAACACAAACAATTTCGTTTAGTAAATTTCTACAACGAATTTAACAAGTTTTTAATAAAATTTCCAAAAAATATTCTTGATTCTACTTAGAAGAAAGCTGATAATTTCATTTTCTTATTGCAAAAATTATTATTCAAGTCATCATCTAAACTCAAGAGCAGTGAAATTCTTTGAGTGATTTGGTGATGCATACGCTGGATATAGCAAATAAATAAACTTTCATTCAAATTCTGCAAGGTGAACTTTTTCTTTTTTTGTAGACTAATAGTAGTAAATCTTTTGCATTCGATCTCTTATATAGTTGGAGAATAGGTAAGTTTCTTGCTCTTTAAATTTCGTGACTTGACGCTACATAGAAATACCTTTTAGGGTCCTAGCAGTCAGTTGCTTACATGCCATTTTTTTCCAATTCTTGTGTGTACATGTGTGTATGTATTAGGTGTACGAGCTGAAATTCGGTTTCATTTTAAAGCATATTCATTGTAAAGACTGCGGAATAGTTATTGATCCATTTCAGCATATCTCCAACTCTGCACAATCCCTGGTCGGCTAAATGTGATTCCATCGATCTGAACCAGTGCTGATCATAACTAAACGAGTCTACGCCGGGAACAGGAAATGTTCGCAGATAAAATTGAAGATTAGTTTCTAGCTTCTTTTTGTTGAAGACGGATGAAAAACTTTATCTTTTTAAGCTGAAAATTTTGGCACGAAATCTCGCAAACCGCTTTCTAATTGTTTTATAGCTTACTGCATTTTCACTCAAATCTCACTTAATCATTTCCTTAGCTTCGACTGTATATTTTTCCAGTTTCTCCGGTTCAAAGCAGAAAAAGGCCCAGTGCCGCAAATAACATTTATCTCTTTACACTTTGATATACATTGAACGACTGAAACTTATACCGTATAAATGCCAATGTCTAAACTATGTGTATTTACAAGGGACAAGGGTCAATTGGACCCTTTCAAGTACGTTTTTGTGATTAAACTTTGACAGTTAGTTTAAAACCGCAGTAAGTTTTTTTTGTAACAACTAAAATTCAACTAAAATTGCTTCAGAAGTCATACGTCATAGGTCACATTGTTACGTCTACGTTACAACGTGATGATGCGTTTTTAAGCGTCGTATCGAATAAGTCGAATAAGAGTAAAATTATTGCCAATAAATTTTGCGCCTAACTCTATCGACGATAAGTTCAAAAAATAGGGAGAATTTTAAATTACACTCACTTTACATTGCCAATGGATTTTTCTTTTCTTTTTTTTTTTTGGTTTCCTGCTAGTAAACCCTAGCAGGTTTTTAATCTATAAATTAGCGAGTGTTGCATGAATGTTGTTGTTGTCGGCTACTTTTCAAAGCTAATGAACAAAATTTGTATGAAATTCTATGCGAAAAATTGGATTTGCTTGTGCAGATGAATTGCAAACGCAAAGGAATTTTTACGATGATGAAACAATCGCACAATCAAAGGCTGACATGTTGTGCAAGATGGTACAAAGTAACCACACGAGAACAAATCAAAGTCGTATTGGCTATTCTCTGCGATCATAAACGTGATGATGTTGACGGGAGTTGTTTTCAAAGAGTCAAGCGGTTAGTATGAAATGTAATCTATGTCTTTAGCATGATTGTATGCGTGAGTCTATTCAATCAATTCGCTCAGATTTATATTTTTTGCATTGCGATAGTAGGACTTCGAATAATGCCGTTCGTCGAACACAGCGACTCCCCTTCGGATAATGTTTTTCTTTTCTTTCCTCAGGGTCAGCTTTGAGCCATTAAAAAAAGTTCGCTGCCTCGTTTGAAAAACGCTCTAACTTTTAATAAGGCAAACAATTTTAATATTTGTCAGATTTTATTGATGGTTAGACTGTCATTATGTTGAGAATTCATATTCATGGCCTGTTCAGTTTTCAATACAACTTTTTTTAGTAAAGTTTTTAAAAATATCTTCATAACCTTTGTAGCTAAGTTTGATCCATATTTTGCTGATCAAATTTAGAGTACAACTAATTACTTCAAAGGCTTAAGTAAATATGTGACAGATAAAGATTTTTGGAAAAAATTTGTCTAATGCAAATGTTTAGCTCAAGGATATCAGGGAAGAACGAACTTTTCTAATCGACTAAGATTATCAAATTCAATTCAAACCGATCGATTACAAAATCTTGTACTTAGAAAAGAAATAACAGCAGAGTTTACAGTCATTACTTTTACTACGGACGGAGAAAGTTCATAATAACAGAGCAAGCAATTAACAGAACGCAATGGAAATTAATTTTTTTTTTTGTTTGTTGTCGTTATTTGCTATTAAGTCTAAAGGCGGTTTTTTGTTTTATTAGAGAGCGTGTCCGGGTACAAAAACATTCCATAAATGCGGCGGCAATAAGTATCTTTATTGCGCTTTTGAATTCGACCCCTTTATTTGTCCTTGTGCACAAAGCTTGTACGTAGCATACCCGAAAAGATTGCTGCGGTGATTACAGCAAAAATAGGCGGATCCAGTCAATATTAATTAAAACTTTATTTTTTACTCAACGTACATTGATAGGGACAACAAAACTACTTTTACATTTCATTCCGAATGTAGCCGATGCAGTGACTTGTAGGGTGCCTAAAATTTTTGGCCAAAGCTGCCAAAAGTTGCTGCTATTTTGTGCAACTTCCCGCGATCACGTGAATTATTGTACACGGCACATTGCTTATTAAGTTCACAAGATTAGTTCTATTGAATATATTTTAATATATCAAATATAATAATAATAAATTGATTCAAGATATTTTGTTTCTATAATGGGAGTTTTTAAGTTATAAAAAAATTCCTTTATAGTTCATCATAGAATATTTTCACCGAAATTTTATATGAAGCGTGTTTGTGAACGTAAATAAAATTTAGGTTTCTTTAATATGAAATAAACCACGAAACGAAAACAACATGCGTTTGATATCTACATAAGTTTAGTTTTTGTTTTCTGCATACACACTCGTAGGTATATCCATATTGCTGTTATTGATGACAGACACACCAGAAGTTTT
>NW_023998423.1:12950010-12970044 GCF_014805625.2 Glossina fuscipes | reverse complement strand
TTTTATTTAATTCTAATAATGTTCAACTGACTTGAATTAATTCGATCAGTTAGACTAATAACTTGCAAAAGTTAATATTGAAATGTTTTCGCTGCACGCAAGCTAATGTCATATTTAGTTGACTTTCCACTCGTAATGTACCGGTAATTAAGTGAAAGCTAAAATTGAGGGTATATAAAAGGCTACGATCGTAAGCCTGGAATTAATATTCACATTTGAAATTTTTCTTACAACACATTACACACACGCATTTTACTGGTGTATACCTATTACAAATTCGCAAGAAATCAATTGGACTACGTAGCTATTAGCTAAAGTAGCAATAGGTACGCGAAGCTTTGAACATTTTTGACATGGAAGATGCTTTTCGGTCTGGTCGTAATTCATGCTGAGTTCGATTTAATCAAGAAGTTTTCTAATTAATAGAAAACGTAGGTAATATTAAGCGTTTTGATTGTCTCCAGGCATTGATGAAGACGAACGGAACACTTTATCCCAAGTTGATCCCATCAAATTTTTGTCTCGCTTATAATTAAGAAAGAGCTGACAAAAAACGCGGAGGTTTTCGCTCGCTCGGAACACTTTAAAACAATTCTTCCACTTGCTCGTTATATACGCTATACATACTTCTCAGACATCGTGGCAATTCGTTACTGCGCAGCAGAGACGTTTCGGAAAGTTGGCAACACTCATGAGGAAGCCCCAGAGACCTTACGATTAAGCATTTAAGTCTATTCTTTTGTATAAGGTCTATTACAAATATGACAATATCAGCTTCAAATTTGGCAAAAGAATTGGAAATTCCTGCGGACAGGTTAAAATAGAAGGCGGCGAAGGGCTGAATAAATTAAAAGGCACTCGCTGAGTAAAACGTAGGCTCAGAACATTTTCAATAGTCCAAAAAAGCTGACTGTTTCGCTTGTTATTCGTAAACTACAAGATGCGTATATGCTCTTGTACAGAGTACCTTTGTGAAAAAAAGAAAAAAACGGCTACATTCACTGATTGTGTGTGATGCGTATATAAGATTCGCTCACAGCCTAATTGCTTGTTTATTTGATGGAGATTGATGATTCATTTTTCATTGTTGATTGGTTGTTGATCTTACCACAATTTCTTAAAAAATTGAATGTAACAAAAAGATACAAAGGATACACGATAAGGACATATACCGCTGCCCTTATAATCTTGTCAAGACAAAGTAAATTAAAGGGAATTCATTATATGCTAGCCATTGATCAATATTCACAAGCAAGGATTTTTTGTTTCTATTCTCTGAAAGAGTTTTAAGAAAATCATGCGAAAGTAAATGACGAAAATCAAAAAAACAAATCTACGTGGGAATTGAACCCGAGAGTGTTCTTTAGTAATAGTTTTTATGTAAATTTTAACTTGAACTTAGCGAGAATTGAGTTGAGTCAATGCGCCAGATGGAAAGAATAATTTGTTTTTGAACTTGATATCATAGTATTATTGAACAGTACTTTTTCCCCCCATAACAATGAGTAACGAGTAATAAACGTTAAAAAAGAATCATGTTCACAACGAGGGCTTTCCCCGCTCTCTGTCTCTAAAAGACGTGTTACACGTTTTACAGATTTCATACAATTATTTACTCTGATGAACTAGCGAAGGGTCTCTCAGTAAATTGCAATTCAGTTACAATTTAAACTTGAACGGTGCTGGTTGGAAAGTGCAGAAAAAAAAAAACAATAAATTAATTAATACAAATTGTTTTAAGCGTATTACAACATTTGACGCTTAATTTAAAATAAATGAATTTTTCACAAATTTTTCACTAACAAGCAATAAAATTAACAAGCAATAAGTATATCTGACTAACAAATGAGATCCAGGAAAGTAAAACAATTGAAATGACATTAACTTATACCACTTGTGGTACACGGATGTGTTAAGTTTGTGTAGATGTATGCAACATCTAAAAGGACTTGGGATTAACCCATCTTCTATTATACCGGTTGATTTCGCATCATTTTCTCAATCAATCTCATCATGTACGACCGTCCGTCCATCTTGTATTTTTTGAGATATTCTGACGAAAATTCATACACCGATCTCTTTTAACTCAAGGATGACTGATATTGACAATGGATCGGAACGGACCGCATTTTCGACCACTTTCCATATATCGCCTTGTCATGAAGAATCATTAGATGAGTACCCGTACTAAGCGAACTAGTATAGGGTATTTAATGAAGGCCGTAGCTCACTATGATCTTTTCACTTGTTTCAAATAACAATTTGATAATCATCACTGAACGCTAAGGATATGTTACATGCACATATGGCCATTTCGTCATTCTGTGCAGAACGCAGTAGCAAAGCTGGACTATGTCAACGTTCTCTCCATCGTTCTCTTTTATTCTAGATTCCGCAAACGATTTGCTAATTTGTGTCAGTCTCAAGTAATAAATTTTATAAATGTCTATGCAATTCGCTTCCCTACAAATGGAATATTTGGTGATAACGTGGAGAGATGCGTAATAATACGCTTCCTGCGAAGATGTCACCATCAGAATATGAACTCGAAAGGATATTTACTAAATTTACTATTGGGTGGCAAAAGTTTTTTACTATGTGCAAGAATGAATCGACTTGAAATTTATTATCGACATTTATTTGAGCTACTGACAGGCATAAGCGTATACACGTATGCTTTTGGGAAATATCGAAAATCCACGATAACATAGGCAACTTTTATAATGAATGCTTGTGACTTTCATAACTCTACCATTTTTAAATAGTACTCACTGACTTACGTTAAAGCTTAGGTGTTTAACAACACACAATATATTTCGATCACTATGACATATGCGAAAGATTCGCATTAGGTTGTGTGGAAAAGAGGACATCTTTCATAATTCCTTATCTAAATATTTATGTCATTTTTTAAGATTTTTGCAGACAGATTAATTCAAGAGCTAAAGGCATTCTCTGATATTACGTTGTTGGGAAAGAAGTTAGAGTTAGAGTTTATCGACCAAAAAAAAAAAAAAAATAAATGCCAAAGCAGTAAACACCAAGTGAGGAAATTGCAAATTTTATCGGTATTCTAATTGATAAGTATTTCGTTATCTTAAGAGCGTCGAACGCTCTTGCATTAACGAAATTGAAGTTACATTCGTTTGTATTTCTCTGATGAAGGATGGCGGTGCAACCAATTTATTTTTCAAGAGCACACATCAAACATGACATTTAAGATTTCTAACTTTTAGTAGCTTTTTATGTTTGGCATACTAGATGCTGTTATTCTACCTTAAAGTGGCATCGTTCCATGCCATGTCGGCAACGATCTTCTTACGAAATTCTTTACCCTTCCGTGTCTACCTAAGAGCATTTATTATCAATTTTCATTTGGGAAGAAATTAAAATACACAGGATCCAAGAAGTGCATTAAAGTCTTAAGGGCAAACTATAGTATGTTGTAGCTGTTACATCTGCCCAAACTAACCTATTGGCAAGTTAAGCCCGAGAAGTTGTTTGTCTTGCTTAAAGTAAAAGAAACTTTTAATTATGATATTAAAAGCAGCAAAATTTTATTAATTTGAATATATTTTTGCAGGACTGCATTAAATGTGGTCACGCCACACAAAAATCCTAGCTTTATAGATGATCAAGGTCGATACAGCGTTAATGAAAATGACAACAGTTTCAGCTATCCGAGCAGCCAACCTTCGTCATCTAGAACAAGAAGCGTCGAACATGAGGTGAGCTAATAATAAACCAACAAAAAGACAAAAGAACAAAGTTATTAGAGCATAACTTAAGGATTTTCTTAAATGCAAAATAATATAATATTGACAAAGTAATATAATGTTTTTCATTTCTTTAGTTATCAAATCTAGGTAGTGATAAAGCATGTCCAGAACGCGATACTTGGGGTAAAGGCATTGAATGCCTTTTATCATGCGTAGCACTCTCAGTGGGTTTGGGAAATGCTTGGCGATTTCCTTTTACTGCTTTAGATAACGGAGGTGGGGCTTTTCTTATACCCTATTTGGTAGTGTTGTTCGTAGTCGGCAGACCTATTTATTATTTAGAAATGATTATTGGTCAGTTTTCCGGTCGCGGCTCAGTAAAAGTTTATGATCTTTGTCCAGCTATGAGAGGTAAGCGCACGTAATACTTCTGAACATGATATTTTGATGCACCTATGCGTACATCATTTTCTTCATTCATTCACATGCAAACAATTGTAGCTGCAAGCATTGATTAGTGTATTAACCTCTTCATGATCATAATTTTCATAAGAATAGAAAGCCCTTTGGTACTTTTCACAATCGTAACGTCAAATAGAGATTCGTTTAACATCGGTTGCTTGAAGTTAGTTTACAATTTCAAAATTATGCAGATGGCGTTTTACATTTATATATATTTTATGTTTGACTTTTGTATTTTAAGGTATTGGCGTGGGTCAAACATTTATGATATTCTTAGTAGGGACCTATTATGAAGCAATCTGTTCTCTTATACTCAACTATTTCGTGCAATCATTTCGTAGCCCGTTGCCATGGGCTTATTGTAAGGCGGAATGGAATTCAAATTGCATAGATTCAGCGATTGTCAAAAAATCGAAGACAAATCTAACCGAATTATGGCAACAGAAGAGATTAAGTGATGATAATCGCACTATCTCAAGTTCTGAATTATATTTTATGTAAGTGTGATTATGTTAGCTGGATTCCATAACGATTTCTTTAAGCATCTTCCATCTACAGCAAAGAAGTATTAAGGGAGAAAGAAAACATAGATGACGGCATTGGTGCACCAAATTGGCAGCTAGTAGTGGGTTTATTCATATCTTGGTTCTGTGTCTTCGTGGTGATAATACGCGGTGTCAAGAGTTCTGGAAAGGCTTCGTATTTCTTGGCCATATTTCCTTATGTTATTATGATTGTGTTATTGATTCGCGCTTTAACTTTACCTGGTTCATTGGATGGCATTCTGTACTTCATAAAACCGCAATGGAATAAAATATTGGATCCCGAGGTATGAGATATTTTTCATTAACACTACACCGTATAGCTTAAAGCCTCGCAATAAGGCAGCAAGTAACAGTTGTAAGATCGCTTGGTAGCGTGGAAGGGCCAGCTGCAAGCCTTAGAATACAGAGCATTTCATAGGTTATACGGATATACTAGTAATAGATTAAAGCAGTCATTTTGCAGCTACTGACCGTTAGGATGGAATGAGTTGCGCGATAGAGACTTCGTAAGGTTATTATTACTTCGCCAACTGCCATCGTGTTTAGGTTGGAATATATCAAATACGAAACCAGTAAATGTAGACTTACTTAAAAGAAGATATGTTTCCAAGAAAGATTGTTGCAGACATCGGTGAAGGGGTTCCATTTGTAATAAAACATCATAGCTTCTATAGACAAACTCTTTACTCTTGATTTGTTTTTTTTATCAATACTACTTTTATTACTCAGAGATTGGCTTTTAATTTCTTGGTATTCTACTTAATACAATTTGTGTTGAAAAATGCCGCTCATTAACTTATTATTTTATTCTCTACCTAGGTTTGGTATGCTGCCGTTAGTCAATGTTTCTTTTCTTTAACGGTATGTTTCGGTGCCATTATCGTCTACGCTTCATATAATAAATTTGATCACAATGTTTATCGTGATGCCACCATTATTACGGGATTAGACACTTTCACTTCCTTACTAGCTGGCTGTACTATATTTGGAATCATTGGTCATCTGGCTCATGAAGTCGGTACCGATGATATTGGTAGTGTGGTTAAGGGAGGTGCGGGATTGGCCTTTATCTCTTATCCTGAAGCTATAGCCAAATTTCAAAGTTTACCACAAATTTTTTCGGTTCTATTCTTTCTCATGTTATTTATTTTGGGAGTTGGCTCGAACATAGGGATAGTCTCGTGCAAGGTTGCAGCGATAAAGGACAATTTTCCCAATGTCAAACAATGGCAATGCGCTCTGGGCATAGCACTGCTCAGTTTTTGTATAGGATTAACCTACGTCACCCCGGTGAGTTTTCATATTTTATAGAAACGTCTCTCTTGAAAACATTATATCAAGGTCATCATGGAATTGTTTAGGGTGGTCAGTTTTTATTGACTTTGGTGGATTATTATGGTGTTGCCATGATGAGCCTATTTTTGGGAATATGTGAATTGTACGTTTTGGGCTGGGTGTACGGAGTGAATCGACTATGCAAAGATGTAGAATTCATGATAGGCCGTAGAGTGGGTCTCTACTGGCGTGTGTGTTGGTCAGTTATTACACCACTCATAATGACCGTAATCTTAATTTACTTTCTGTCAACTTACACACCCTTAACTTATAATAATAAAACCTATTCTAACGGAATGTATGGTGAGTTCATATTGTTATTCATAAAAGAGATTATCTTCTAATTATTTACTTATTTTTAGCCTTTGGTTGGATTATAACATCGGTAGGCGTCTTACAAATACCCATATGGTTAATTGTCGCTGTTGTACGCGATCCTGGTACAACGTGGCGGGACAAATTTTTTAATGCTTTTAAACCTAAAAATGACTGGGGTCCTAGAGATCCCTTGCGAAGACAGGAGTATAACAAAGAAGTAAATGAAGACGCTAAACTAAATGAGGGGCTAGACTGCTGGGGCGAAATTAAAAAAAATATATTTGGTTAGAGACCTTCCAGCTGTCCGAGCACTTTCATAAAAAAAAATATTCGGGGGTGCAGTTCATCATTCATTTCTTAACCAGCATTTTCAAGTGTTCTCAGTATTAATCAATCACTCAATATAAAGCTTAGCAGATATTCAAATTAAAATCGTTTGAATTGATTTGTGTATTCATTAACTAATTGTGCGTAATCGAACCTCTGGTTTTTCAGAGCAGTAAGACATAAAATTTATGGAAAAATAAAGTAAACAACTGAATTTTTTTTTAAGTACGAGCATTATAATCGGGCAAAGCCCTGTAAAAATTCGCTTAAAAATTTTCCTTATTTAGGTTCCTATTAAAAAATGTTAAGAAGGGGACTTTGTCTTCATGTAAAAGCGTGCTTTTCATAAGAGTCCTTAGATGGGACTCAAAACGGGAACGAACACGGCCCTAATTTAGCTCTTGTCAAAGCACTTATTATTCTTCAATTATTTTGTTTGTGAAGTAAGAAAAATTAGCCTTGTTTTGGCAAAGGTGGTCTTGTTTTTAATAAGAAACTTTACATGCGCGAAGGAGTAGAAACGAAAAGAGCTGCGTGTTACGGTTAATGTTCGTGTCAAGCAACTGCTATGGAACAATTGTCAGAATAAATTAAAAATAAGACCTTTTTAGTGGGTGAAGGCTTACCACTTGTAGCAACGCTCATGATGGGGCGACGTCAACGTCATTCAAATTTTCCACATGAATTTAGAATACTACTACTCAGTAACTCCTGTCGTGAAATTTTCAAAATTGCAAACCGTTAGTTTCCAGGATTAAAAGGGTCGCCCTTCTTAATTATTGTCTGGACATTGACAATCATCCAGTAAGTTAAGAAAGGGCAGGCTGTAAGTAATGTAACAGCACATTTTTTTGTGCTATGGTAAAGATGCCATCTGGCCTTGAAGTTTGGCGAATGTCGCGATTGCCAAAGAGTTCTTTAACGATCCTCATTCGAAAGGATAATGCAGGAATCGAGCATATATCTTCCTCAAGCGGATGTAGTGGTTGATAGCTATGCAGTTAATAGAGGTTTAAAGCAAACATTTCAACAAACATATTAGCTTTCACTGTCAGATTAGCTATTATTATATTATATTATTAACTCTTTTCAGGAACGATGACAAGCTCTTACTGCTTTTTAGTGCGGCAAGAACCTTGACATTTATATAAAGTTTTCTCGCAACTGATGTCATCCAGTTATAGATTGTTTGCGAAGCAGATTGGCTTGGTCGTTGAAACTTAAGAGCCCAAGCTATAAATAGTTCCTCTTTGGACCTGATTGCCGGGTTTGTCATCTATGTTTTTGTTTTTTGTCGAAAAGATAGAAAGAATGCGATGAATGGAAGGAACAAGTTCTATGCATAATTATATTTTGTATCATTGTATCATGAAATGCCTGAAGAAGTTGTAGTTATGGCTCTGCTCAACTTGGCTTACCGTATTTGAAAATCTCGCTTTTCAGGAAAACTCTGACATAAGTTAGTGTGTAAAAAGAACATAGAAATTGTTCAGTGGTGCGAGTTTCTGATAGCTGCAAGAATATTATTTGCCGCGAAGAAAGAAAAAGGACTAAGGGCTTTTTATCAACGCTCCAATGCATTTGTTGGTTCAATAATAGGCTGTGTGAAGTAGTTGTCAAATTTCGTAACATTTGCGTCACGTCCATCTGGAGTTATATGGGTCGAATTACGGCGCCAACTTGTACTCTGGAAGTAGACCGCAACTACAATTTCACTATCAGAATTTTGGGAAAGTGTGGAAGAGATTGCGTTGTCCAATGCGTCGACGTCATTACTGCATTTTGTCCACACGAAGGTAAATTCGGGATACGGGATCGTGTATTACTTTTGCCGTCTAAACATTACGCGCAACCTCAAGTGCGAGGACAGACGATCGGCAAAATTCACCGGAAAAGATCCTTGAGGATACGGTTTATATATAAATTTTTGCTTCAACTCAGCAAGCGTTGAACTGAATCAATGCATTAAAACGGGCAATAAAGATAGTTATAATAATCGCGTTTCCCCTTACGCCCACCGAGGCAGTAGTAAAAAGTTAATTTCAAAACGTAATCTTACAGTATCATTGAGCAGTAACTTTTTCCTTGCCACTTAATGGTGATTGATGAGTAATAGATATTAAAAAAGAATTTTATTAAAACCGGTGCTTCTTGATAGATGAAATGAAGAAAAGTTGTTTCAAGCGCATGACAACAATCAACTCACAATTTTAAATTAATAGATTCTTGAACAAGCTTGTCCTTAATAGGCAATAAAATTAACAAACAAGTTTATCTGATTTCAGCATATATTTTCAACCTAAGTACAAATGAAATCCAGGAACGCAACGTAGCTTCAGATTTACTTCAACATATTATTGTTCTTTCAATTTTATAAACCCCTCTGAACGCCAAGGTTATTTTAGATTGAATTATCTTGTTTTGTTCTTAAACTTAACTGTCCACTTGTCCTTGCATCGTATATTTTTTATCAATGCTCGTACCCTATCCCCATGAGCAATAAATTATGCAGACATTTGTGGTGATCTAATTAAGTAGATTTTATATTTCTCTCAGCTAGTAACGGAAGGTTCACTGGGCGGAAAAGTCCGTTCACATCACAGCCCATTCATGATAGAAGACATATTTCTTTTTTTATTTACTAAAGTGTCGAAAGCCGATCAGATATTAATTATGTCTGAGAATGACTCGATTTAGTTTCATTTGACATTTATTATGAACATTCACTGGAGCTATGTGAACAAAAGACAGCAACGTCGATAATCTGTTCTAACCGAAATGGTCTCCATAAGGAATGGTCTGTTCCTTCCATGATCCCAGTATTGTCAAATAATACTCACCAACTTATGTGAACGTCTTGTTGTTTAAAAATTTTTATTTTTTTATTTATTTATAAATATATATAATGTTAGCTGAAAAACAGTCAATACAAACTAACGTTTTAGGGAAAACAAATTTAGATGGCTTATGCAAAGTAAAGAAAGACTATACAGAGAATAATTGCTTACAATACAATTAACTTAGCTAGCTTATCTTAACTACTAAACTAAGTAAAAGTGGTACCAGATATTTAATTCGATAGTTTCTCAATAACAAAAATGTAAGAACATTCATTTTCCATTAGAAACTAATAATAAACTTAGTTTAGGATCAATAACGTAGATAGGAAAAAGAAGAAATTATATTGTAAGGGACTAATTTGCCCATTAACCTGTTGCTGGGGTAGCTCAGCGGCTTCAGGTTGTATCTCACAAGAAATTTCGCCGAAGTGGTTCTTAGAGAAGAAAATTATGGTTCAGGATTTCTCCATAGGTTTTCCTTTCACTATATCAAAGATAAGTTTATATTTTTCCAGAGCAAATATATTTAAAGAACATTTCTTTACATTCTTCAATCTTTCTTGTATCGATAAATTCACTATTCTTAATCTAAAGGCATTAGAACCACTATTATTTTGACCACACGTCTACTCCTTCGCAATCCCCGCGGCCAACTTCCCTAACTTCCTAACCTAACTTAATTTCTAACTTACCTAAACCTCGGCTTAAAACTCATTCTTCGTAACTAACTATTCCCTCTCTTTTCTCTAACTTCTCTTTGCTTAATCCTAACTTAATCTTAGTCTAAACTTAACTCTAACATAGCCTAACTTAACTCTTACACCTGCGCCTCAGAGACGGAGAACCTGTGAAGTCAAAACGAGGGGCGACTTTGGTTCCTCACAATGTCTAGTACGTAATACGTAGTATGCTACTAGCACTTCCATAAAGAGCCTGACTGCAACTGTATCAGTCTTAATCGCGTAAGTTGAACGACGTCGAGTGCACATAACCACTGGAATCGCGTATTGAAAACAAATAATAAACACAATTGTTCAAAAACAGATACAACCTAGTGGGAAGGAACTTTCTTGATGCCCTTGATGGAATGCTAAAACCAAGCAAGAATAATGACGAAATAGCTCCTTCAGTAAGTTTCTTTAAAAAGTCTATTCCACGAACCAATCTTCTACGTTCAAGAATAGCTTAATTGATTAGAAATGAGTGATGTTCTTACAGAAGTAAGGATTAAATCACGTAAACCAAGCAGAAAAAATTTGTTTTTGGGTTGTTTCAGTCGTATCGACGTAATAATGGTAACTGGGAGACCAAGTAAAAAAAGCATATTCAACTAATGATCTCACTAGAGATGTATAGAGACTTTTTGTTCCTTACGTATCCTTACGTAATTCCTCGACCACCTTTCCATAAAACTAAGTGTCGACCTAGCTTTACATCCCACTGATTTCACGTGCAGATTAAACGTCAGTTTACCGTCAAAAACTACACCCAGTTGATACCACCCCTTGCATACGTTCATGCAGTTTGTTTAGATGAAGAAGACGTAAAAGAGAACGTCTTGTTTGAATCCCTCTCTAAGTGCCTCTGACATTATGACGTTTTCCACATTATGCAGGCAGATTAATGCAAAGACTGAAAAATTTAATTCTTATTCTCTGGTATTACGTATGTGGAAAAATGATTAAATTATTTTACCGGTAAATGAAATTTAAAAGCATTACATATGAAGTGAGGAAACTGTGATTTTATCAGAATTTCAATTGATAATCTCAAGTGTGTCAACCTGATCGACGAACTTGAAGTTTCAAGTTTTTTTCATTTTCTACTCGCTACTGGAAGATAAGTGCACTAAACTCCACGTACCATCGGAGATCATACAAATTGTATAAACACTCACACACAACTGTATTAAAGACCTTTTTATATCCTACACTACTACTATCCTCGCACTGGGTATGTTCAGTTTATGAGGACGTATTTAACGTCCAGAAGAACTTGGGATAGACTTATTTTTTATTACTGCCGTATACTTCGTCTATCCGGCTGTCCATTATGAGTTTAACCTACGGGTCGCAAAGTTTTGATATATTTTGATGAGATTAGGTACACTGACGTTACCATGAAAATGGTTCGGATCACTTATCACACAAAAATATGTGGTTTTTTAGAATTTCGCGACAAAAATCGGCGAGCAACAGCTTTTCGGTAGTCAAAAAGGATAAGACGAATTTGGAAATTTTTTGAACCCGCTGTTCTATGGAAACTAAATCTTTACATCGTAACTAAGTTTTATTATTAATTAATATAAGTTTTGCCTTAAGAGCCAATTGAACTCGACTGTTATTTGTTTAGTTGACTTTCATGTATAAGTAGAATTAAAATAAATAAATAAATAAATAAATAAACTTATGAAAATTGTAGCTTTACAGGTCATCAAGGTCGGCATAGTCAGTTAACGAAGCTTCAGTCACCGGAGCAGCCGGTCTCCTTCACCTACAGGAAGAAATACAGAGTAACATGTGAGTCAGGTAAAAAAATAATTAAAGCATACCTTAAGGGTTTTCTTCAATTAAGAATTAATTGCCTATTTTCTTCTATCTTAAAGCAAACAATTCAGTTTTTTTTTTTTTTTTTTTAGGTTTCTAGGGCAAACGTAATGCTCTTCCAGAACGTGACACTTGGGATAAATGCGTTGAATGTCCTTTAAATTGCATAGCACTGACAGTGGATTTGGGAAATGCTTGGCGTTTTCATTTTACTGCTTTAGATAATGGCGGCGGCGCTTTACTTATATCCTATCTGGTGATATTGTTTGTGCTCGGTGGGCTTATTTACTATTTAGAAATGGTTATTGGTCAATCTTCCAATCGCCGTGCAAAAAATGTTTATGATGTTTGTCCAGCTTATAATCCTTATTAACATAATACTTTCATGGATACTTTATTTTCTGCATTCATTTTAGTAGTAGAGTTAATCAAAAATAAAGCCCTTGCGATATTTGAAAAAATATAGTTCTTTTACTTCGTTTCTAATTTATCGGCACTCAAGGTTGTATATTAGCGTACTTGTATATAAATAATACCATAATAAAACTGAGTTGCTTGAATTGTTGGAATACATATTAAAAGTGATATATCCAAGAAATGCATCCATAATTAACTGTAGGTGTGCATTAATTAGGTTATCACCACTTTCAGGCTCATAATTTTCATAAGAATAAAATGCTTTATAATGTTTTTCACAATTGTGACGCCAAATGCAGATTCATTTAATATCGGTTGCGTGAGATTCAATATAACGGCAAATTGCTGTAAACTTCTCAATACTACATAAGTGACGCTTAACAGCTGTGCTTACAATTTGTATTGCAAGGTGTTGGCGTGAGTCAAGCACATAATATGCGCGGATAGCTTAACATGATAATTCTCTTAGTAGATTTAAAACGTTTTAAAAGCACCTTGACATTCATAATTGTATAAGGAAACAAGCAAACGGTTTAGTTGCAAGTGAATTTGAAATTGTTGAACAATGTGTAAAATATTTGTTATTTTATTTATTTTACACTATCTTTCTGATAAAATTTGATGCATGAAGCGTTATTTTAGACTAACATTCTCTCCCTCTCCCTTTCTCTCTTTTACCGCGCTTTCATTATTTTAAGTTACAGGAGTGGGTCAAACGTATCTGGCTTACTTGTTGGGCATTTATTGTGCACTACTCTGTCCTCTTATACTCAATTATTTTGTGCAATCATTCCGCAGCCCGTTGTCATGGGCTTATTGTAAAGCGGATTGAAATTCAAATTGCATAGATTCAGCGATTGTCAAAAAATCGAAGACAAATTTAACCGAATTATGGCAACAGAAGAGATTAAGTGATGATAATCGCACTATCTCAAGTTCTGAATTATATTTTATGTAAGCGTGATTGGCTTGGATTACATAACGATTTCTTTAAACATCTTCCGTCTACAGCAAAGAAGCACTAAAGGAAAAAGAAAGCATAGGGGACGGGATTGGTGCCTCAAACTGGCAGTTAGTCTGTTTATACCTTGGTTATGTGCCTTCTACAATCGCTTGGTACCTTACGATAACAACTTTAGAAAGAAGAGCCAACTGCAAGCTTTAGAATAAAGAGAATTTTATTGTTTGCGAATAAACTAGTAGTAGTTGCGAGGTAATGGCTTCGTAAGACTATCAATAATTCGCCAACTGGCGTATAGGTTGGAATATTTTAAATAAGAAGCCTATAAATGTAGACTTAAAAGAACATATGTTTCCAAGAAAGGTTGCTTGCGACGTTCTTAAAGGGGTAAATTGGTTCCATTTGTAATAAAACGTTATAGCTTGTATATAACGTTAGACAAACTCATCGCTCTTGATTTGTTTTTTTTTTTTTGTCAATACTATTTTTATTAGTTAGAGATTGACTCTTACTTTGTTGGTATTCTACTTAATACATTTTGTGCTGAAAAATGGATTGGACACTTTCACTTCCTTACTAGCTGGCTGTACTATATTTGGAATCATTGGTCATCTGGCTCATGAAGTCGGTACCGATGATATTGGTAGTGTGGTTAAGGGAGACGCGGGAATATACACACTTTAAAGGGAAGCGGCCTTTTGGGTGTTACATACATTATCAAAAAAAAAAAAAAAGAAAAACAAAACCGCTATACACCATCCTTGAGTGGAGAGTATAAAAAAATATTTGGAATGAATTATTCTTTCTAAATAATATAACTTTGCGTTCATTTTTGCTACTGTTTAATCAAAAGATATAACTTAAGCTTAAGTGTGAGTACCCTAAGGGGTAAGAAGCGCGACTATCAAGTTAGTATTCGCGTGTTCAAATCTCAAGTGTGGTGGAGTTTATTTTGGTCGCAGCCATAGCATTCGGTAAAGGCATTTGATGGCGCTCATGCCCTGTTTGTCGTGTTACGCGAGTAGGGGACACCCCCTGAGTAATTAGTAATATTGAACAAAAAAAAGGTATTATCCGATTATAGTTACCATTAACAATCATTGACTTTGCTGAAACAGTAACAAGTGGTTAGGGACTTTTTATTCCTTTGGAATTTGTCTGAGACCCTCAAATAGTCGTCCTACTTATATTTATATAAAACCGACCGATAAACTCTTGTTAATAACACCAAGCCTTGGTTATGTTTCCTTAAAAGTCTCATAAAACTTAACTCCTATTGCAAGCCTCCGCTGTTAGGGATAGATAGAGCTATGACGCTTACGTTAAGATTTCATATAATAAACCTCCAAGTTTATGAGATATCAGATTGAGAGAGATCTCAAGTAGTTATGCTGAGATTAGTTGAAGATAATTTTTTTTTTAATTAAAAGTTTTTTATTTCCAAACAAGATCGTCATGAGGTGTCCTGTACTCTAGTACACTCTTAATTGATTCGATAAATTGAATCGACAACCAAACTGCTAAAATGAACCTCGTCACGAAAATGCTCTCCATAAAAAAACAAAAGCAAACTTACGTAGAAAAGTTAAGGTTTTGTTTATATGTTTTTGTTATTAAACAGAAAAATTTGTGTTAACTTGTTCAACCTAAACACGTGAGCGTAAGAGACTACGTTTAACAATCAACCAATCAAGCCATCAAGAATGAATGGTGAGTAAAAAAAGATTTTTCTTGAATGAGATCGCGAGAGAGAAGCTCACAGTTTTCAAACACTTGTTAAATATCATATAATGCTGAGTTTCAATTAACCGAAGTTCAGTTACGATTTAAACTTGGTGCGCGCTAGTTGAAAATATATACATATATATATATATATATAAGAAGCGAAAAAGAGGAGCAAACCGATGGAGAAAAGTTACGGAAATGAGAAGACATTTTTTTTTTTTTAAATATAATTAAAAACTAAATAAAAAGCATTTTTAACTGTGATATTATAATTAACCGTTACTTTATATTTAATCTAAAAATATCAAAGAAAAGAAAAAAAAAAAAAAAGAAAACAGAAGAAAAACATTATAAAAAATTTTGTCTGATTTAAACAAGAAACGTGTCGTTGTTTGTTGGCCTTTCATTTACAATAAAGCGGTTTTAACCGATTTTAACCAACACAATACCTTGTTTGTAAGCCTTGTGAGTTAAAATTTGGCAAAAATAAGGTAATTTGGCAGTTTTATTTATTTATTTTTTTTTTTTTTTTTTTCATTTTTCCAAAAAATTATTAATTCTTTTTGGAAATGACGCTAATAATATTTAGTTAAAAACTTGACTTGTTTTCTTTGTGCATCAAAGTCACGTTGAATTTTTTTTGTTTTAATAATAACAATAAATAAAACGGAAAGAGTTATAATGAGCAGTTTTTTTTTTTTTTTTTGAAGATTATAAAACGAAACCGGAACCTTTTTCTCTTATATCGATAGGGTTTTGTTTTTTTTTTCGTGGTTTAATGACCCACCACCATATTTACGCAAAGAATGAAAATAAAAAACAAAAGCAAAACAAAATTCGCTTAGAGCTCCAATTCTCGGATCAATATTTCTTTGATTAATTAACATCCGTTAAATGTTGCGCATGCTTTATGATTCATGCAATAGTTTCATATGTAAATTATGCGGTTAATTGTTTAACCGTGATCAGGTGTTCATTATACTCGCTAACATATGTCGCAAGTATATTAAATTTCTTATATTGTTCGTGTGTATTGATTGCAAAAATTCCACATAACTGAAGGCATTCTCACTGTCGTAAAACACTGTCGGGACCTTACGATTCCAAAACAGCTCGGATAAATGGTCAAGGATGAAGTGAAAGAGTGTATGGTTAGCTTATGAGTAGATATCATTTATATATACACGAAGTTGCTCTTACTTTACTCGCTTTTTTTCTAAATGTAAGCAGAAAAGGTATCTAACAGGACTACCTTTGTTACTTCCTTTGTTATGACCGTTTGATATAACAACGACCACAATAAGATCTTATTCCGCCTCATGACCAAAACATAGGCTATGAGTACAAATAGCCAAAAAAATGGTAGAAATCAAAAAGAATAGAAATTTGAAAACATTTTCACATTTTCTCGGTTAAGAATATCTTTTGGGGATTTTTATGTGCAAGTTGAATGAACAAAAAGTTTGCAGCATCCTCATCTGTAGAAATTTGATCTGAAAAAGACTTTTTATGAACAGCTGTGTTTATATTATCTGTCTTTTGTGTGATAGCTTGACAGTAAACATTCCTGAAATGAAGTAAATTCAAGTGTCACTTAAGGTGTACGCAGCTTTATAACCGGCTAAAAGCAATGCCGTGTAATATCAACTTTCATCTCCTTTGTAATATCCAGTAATCCAGATATCACAAAGGCGACATATCAAGATTAATTTGTCGATCATTTATTCTTCTAAATCTTTCCGTCATTAAATGAGAGATACGAAGAAAACAATACAAATTCAAAGATCAAGTGAAAAAATAGTCATATGAACCCTATTAAGAGAACTATCGACCGAACCGAAAAAACTTGTTTACAATTCTGTTGTTAATAATATGTGATCTATGGCGAATATATGACCAAAATTCGGTTCGAGTTTAATGATAAAAATCGATAATAATTAAAAGCATTTTGCAATTTATATGAAATAGCTTGAGATTACAGGTATCCAAGATTCGCCGCAAGGTATTTGCAGCGTTATTAACTGTTTTTTTTTTCTTTTTGTTGAATTGTAATTTTTAATTATTTCACTATTATTAAACATTTATTCAACATATATTTAATCGCTTATTTTGCCATCAGCTACCGCATGAATTTTATCATATAAGGTTTTGGGACCGTTCTTCCTTGTGTAAATTAATGACAGCAACAATAACAAGAAAAATCACAGAGTACACAGGTACAACATTGACATAATCAGATTTAATGCTATTTTGATTATAGTTTAACTTCAACTTTCAAAATAAACGAAATACAATAGCAATCGTAGTAAAGCTTTGCTTACTTTACGTTGATTGAGAAATTGAAACACGTTTTCTGTTTTGTCTTTGTAAGCAACAAATGGTTGTTTGCTCGTTTTTGGGTTAACGGGAGACTTGAAGTTAATATACAAACACGTCTTATAAATAGTAATTCTTTTACGCACACACACACAAACTCGCATCGAGTTCAAATGTCATCAGAATGTATGTAAAAGTTTTCTTTGTTGATTATTATGTTTTTAGACCTGCCACCGAAGGGTGAGGGATATGCACATTTTCTCCAAACCTTTGTAACCCAGCCCACAAAGAAGCTTCAGAGACCACAGTACACAGTATATATATTCTTGATTAGCATCAAATTGTGAATCGATTTAATCATGTTCGTCTGTGTAGTGTCTGTTGTAAACATTCTGCTGGCCTCAAAAATAAAAAAACTGTTGAGTTCAAGTTTGGACCAAACCAGTCGAAAGGCAGGTCTAAACTACTACCAATACCTATGTTTTTCAAAACGAAACAAAAATTGGGGTTTTTGCTCATTGTTCATAAACTGCAAGAGGACGTACACAAAAATGGGAAAGATTGACCATGCCTAGGTAATATTGCAGTGCTTTAAAGTGTATAAATTCTGGGCCAGTTTCAAATTTGGAATGCACCTAAGCAAGTACGTCTAATCGTCTGACCCTCTGTCCGTCTGCCCAAGTGTGTAGTATCTGCGGTTATCATTCTCTCGTTAGGGAAAACGAAGATATCCGGCAAGTGTTCTAAATTTTTGAAAGGCGCTCATACGCCTACACAACAAAAACTGAGGAAACGTTCGTTTGCCGACGTTTTTGGTCGTTACACATACACTACAACCGAAACTCGATATATATTTCGACTTTTATTCTGAAAATAAAAAAATCAGTCTTTCTGTTCCTTTTATTTTTTTAGTCCTTCTTAGGACACCTATTAGGGTATACAAGATTCGAGCACGATCGAATATAACTTTCTTACTTGTCTTAAAATAAATTTTTGGTAAATTATTAGATTCAAACTGCTTCGTTTTTTCTTTGCTTTAGGCCGTCTTGGGGAGGGGGGGTTTAATTTTGATAGAGCACGTAATTTATATCGTAGTTGAAATAAAAACCTGATAAAAAAAGAAAGAAATAATAGAAAACAATTAAGAAAGTTACATTTGCTAAAGAAGTTTTTACACTTACTACCTAAGGGTATAAGTGGTGTGAAGTTGATGAAGCTATAATACATTTTTTCCTAAACTTTAACTGGATATTTACTCGCCGTTCATAGTTTTCTTTCTTGTGAAATTAGTTTTAACTTTTCAACCTTGATTTTAATCAAATTTGCTATTTAAGCTATCATCGATTTGAGAATTGTAGTAGTGAAGAAGTAGACACAAAGAATCATCATTTTACTCCGATTAAGTATATATATGCTATGTGGAATGGTCTCTCAATCCATGCGTTGGTTTCGCTTGATCAGGCGATGCTCTGTGCCAGCCAGAATAAAATGAAGACAATGGTCTTGCTTAACTGACAATAAAACAAATATCCTCAGATAAATATTAAAACTCTTGAGCGATAACAATATTCATTCATTGCTTTATGTGGCGATATAATCCCGTGACTTCTTTTTTATATTGGCTTAAATCCCCTGTACGTGCAATGGTACGGTTATGGTCAGGAAAAAAAAGAAACGGGGAGGGATAAAGATTGGCCGCAGCTCAATTTTAAGACTTACCCCTTTACCGACTGATCCCTTACTCTAAATACGACCAACAACTGAGATTTGAAACCGCGACTTGGTAGTTGCGACTCGAATTTGCTCAGCTATAGCGCAGCCAAATGAACACTTAAATAGTTAAGAAGATGATTTTGCGGTAGTGTTCTAAGTTCATTATTGCGCGTGTAAAATTATGGCCTGAAAGAGTTACGCTAAAGAAAGTTAAGCCATGTCTCCGTTTTCGTTTCAGTAAATCTGAAAAAAACTCTTCCAGCGTTGCCTAAGGGTTGCATATTCACATGTAAATAGGTAAGCCTTTTATACCGTGCACCGCTTGTAGCACAAGCGTATATTAACTTTATGCGGCTATATACAATACCTAGAAGGACTTGATTATTTGTCCGATCTAAGCTTACCTATCCGTCTGTCTGTCTTGTGTTGTCGGTCTATAGGCCGATGAAATTTGGTACACTCACGTGTCTTAGAATAAGGACGAACGCTTTTGAAAATGGTTCAGATCGGAGCACTTTTTCGATCTCTTCTCATATAACGCTCTACTTTGGAAAAGTTGATATATGAATAATTGTTCGTAGGTGCAGAATATTTAATAGTGTGTCATGTTCCACTACAGTCGTCTTACTTTCTTTATGTAACTTTAGAAAAAAATAGATCTAGCTTTAGTGCCCTTTAAGCTGATCAGATATTACAAGAATTATCATTTTTGCGTATATTAGTCTGTTACTCATCCTTACTGGATCTCAGAACAATACCTCTATTAGTAGTTTTTTATCAGAGAATGGATTTTTTTTTAATTTTATATTT
>NW_023998423.1:12815232-12949910 GCF_014805625.2 Glossina fuscipes | reverse complement strand
TAATTTTATATTTATTATATATTTTATGTTCATATTTAAGAAAAGGTTGTAATGATATCTTTACTCTCTTAACTGCCGTTTTAATTGCTAAATTCGTTAAAATGTTCACTTGAAATTAAAAATCTGGGAAAGCCAAGGCTATTCATTTTGAATCGATTTTCTATGCTTTTGAAGCGGGATTAACTTCCAAAATATTATGAGTAATACACCATGTTTTTGGGCAATAGTTGTATACATATACGATACGACATAACGACTAATTTTCTATACATTCATCCGCCTTTGAAGAGATATAAAGAAAAAAAAAAGATCAACAATGATTTTGCAAATAAAAAATTTACTTTTTTTAAAGCAATCGTAAATTAATATATTGACAGAGTGCCAGATAAAAAGTAAGACAAAAAATACAAATAAAACAATCTAAAGTATTATACTCGACTAAGGTCGACCATAAAATGCCTTACCAAGCTAGTTAAGACACTTCTTGTTGTCATGTAAAGATTGCATCGATATAGTACGAGTTTAATAAAGTTGGTTTTCAAAGAGGCTGAAGGCGAGGAATCTCGACTAGCAACTTAATGGTCGAGGGTTCGAATCTTAAGTGCGGTAGAGTTTATTAAAAAAATTGATAACAATAATAATAACAGTAGTTTTCAAAGAATATTTTTTGTTCTTCGATTATTTTAGTTAACTTTTATGACAACGCTTACGTGGGAAGAGGTTCGGAAACTGAACCTATGTGATGTAGAACTTAATATAGTGCATCCAGGATGACGAGCTTTCGACGAGCTTTCGTCATAAAACTCTATGTACTACTCTGAGCTGCGTTATGACAACTTTTGCTAACGTCTTTATAAGGAAAGGGTTTCATCCTTTCTACCTTTTTCCCATCTACTTGGAATGCGGAAAATTTTTTTTTATTGTCCGAGAAATATTAAAATATGCATATTAATTGCACATGAAGAGTTTCTTTTCAAATGTAACCTAAAACCGGGAGTGGCTCGATTCAATACAGTTTCGATGAAGCTTGTCTTTCGGTCAGAGCATATCAATATACGAAAATTCAATAAATTTTATCAAAAATTCCTACCTACAGAGAGAGAGAGTTACTACAGCAAGAGTACAGCAATAATTCATAGGTAGACATTAGATAACAGAATATTGACGCACTTCTAGTCCTCCGTGGCACTTTACACATCCGCAAAAGTTTAATGCAACCTTACGATGTGGTATGGGACTTAGAAATGCTTTCCGCTTCTCATGAATGCAAAAACGGTAAGTGAATTTTTCTTTTTATTTTTGCCAGTGTCGAGGAGACGACCAGAATTAATTTAGTGTATCTGAATAACAAAGTTTAAAAATTCTAAATTGATATATCCGTCGATAAAACGAAAGAATATCATCAAAGTCGTAAAGAACATACTTTAAGACCTTAGACCAAGCCGTTCTTCAATCGTGAGAATTAAAAAAAGTTAACGCATGAATGAAGTGATGGCCTCGGCTACGTCGAGTCGGAATTTCGAAATGTTTCAAACGAAGCGACAAGTCTAATATAATCCCATTCCTTAATCGTTACTATAATAATACCGATAACATTTTATTTTGCGTAAATAAGATAAGCGGTAGATATAAAGAGAGTGCAAAGATAAATTTCTTTTATCCACTTAGACGAGAGGGCATTCTAGTATAGGCTTTCTAGTGCGACTTTCCTTGTTTCGTTTCATAAAAATATAAATTAAAGATTTAAAGATTTTTGAAACCTTTCGTACTTGGATAATGTTGAAATGTATTTTATTTTGTTTTAACTTTTGAAAGAAAAGACAAATAATTGTTTAGCATTGAACATTAATCACGATTTTCGCTAAGTATTTATGAGTTTTCGAGTTTTTTGTTACTTTTTCTTTATTCTAATTAAGAACATATTGTTTGTGTATGTTTTTATGACTTACATCAAGGTTTATATAGCAATTAGTTAACTTTTTGATATGACTGCGATCTTTTTTAATTATTATAATCATTTGTTCATTTTATGACGGATCTTAAGCTTTTGTAAATACATTGTATTTAAATTGCAACATCTGACCTTCATTAAGCATATAGTTGGGTACATTTGAACACATTTCACAGACAGTTCACTCTTTATTGCCTTCATCGTTTCCAGATTAACTTTTCAAGGATTTTGTTTTGGATTAATTTAAACAATTAAATTCTTAACTTGGAATGGTATGAAACGTTACGGCTCTTCACGGTTGGTAACGAGCTATTGGCAAAAGTCCGCTATTGCGAAAATTTCTGCACCTACTTCGACGATTACTAGTTTACTCTTTTCTTTGTTCTACAAAGGCATAAAAATGCTTTCCTTCGAATTGCTTTCTTACTTACTTTGATGGACATCTGCTCGCGTGATTTCAAAAGCTAACCTTAGCAAATTCGTCGTAAATTTGCGTTGGATACCATATTTTGTTTTCTTTCAATATTTTAATTACAATATTTTTAAGATAGTAATCTTCTTTGATTGTTATAAAGACACAAAAGTTATATAACAACTGTCTCTAGTTGTTTAACGTCTGCATACATACCTTCATGGCTAAATTAGTTCAAGCCCATAGGCTTATTGGGTAATTTACAAGCGATTGCCGGCATCCCTTAGCTTGCAAGACAATCTTACGAGTGAAAGGGTCTTCTCCAAGACTAAAGTATCAGATAGAAAAGTTTAGCTGCTGTCTAAGCCCTCCCCTCTGAGTAATGCAAGACCAAGCTGCGAATCTAATTATTTAATCCCACCGAAATTTGGATTGTCCCAACCGTCGGAATGTCATGAAATTTTGAGACGTTTCATCTAAAGATTAGTACTATCTAAAAATCATACGAATCCGTCAGTTGCGGTAATATCCATATCTTATCCTACAAATTTACTGAGTGACGCATTATATGGATTTTTGTCTTTTATTGAGAGTGAAATTTCCACTTTTCTGTCTCTTACGCCATGGTTGCACTTTTAGAGTAGTGTACGGAAAAAATTAATGTTTTTTTCTGAATCGTCAACTTAGTGGACAGATCGACTTAATCGATCCAATCGGTTCGTTTAGAAATACAAAAAAACTTAAATTTTTCTTTTTAAATTATAATGTTAACCTGAGTTGACTGAAAAATCTCAAAGATATTAAAATCTATGCATATTCATCTAAATCTGTAAAATGACTTACATTAGCATTTACGTAGCAGTAAGACGATGTCAGATATCGCATATTAATTATATTTTTATATCCACGGTGAAGTGTGAAAATGAGTTTTGGCAAATGCTTGTAACGCATTCAACACGTATCACACATCCCACCGAATGTATGTATAAATGTATACACTCGAACACGGTTTTTTTTTTAACATAGCTAATCCCTCATTCATTTTTCATTTTTTATACGTATGATACGATAATAGACAGAAAGAAGTGGGGATGGAGAGAAAAAGATATGGAATGGGCGCAGTCTACTTTTCCTTATCTGAATGTCCGTTTAATTGCTGGCCGAGATAAAAATTACATTCTCAAAGTTCTTTCGCGTGTGCAGTTGATTGCGAAAATCGGGTCGCATAGTTAATAAGATCTGAATTTGCTCCATTTGCCAGTATTTACACAATATATTGCTGGGATTTTGGTACGGAACATAATGTAATCATAGTTTATTCAAAACCTCTCCTATCTCAATACAAATTAGTGGTGGCTATCAAAAAGGAAGATTTACTTTAGAACGAATCATCCACTAGTGTAGAAACTTTTTAAATTTTCATCGTTTGCGTACATTGCGGCCTTATTTGGCAAAGTCTTTAAACCATCGCTCGTCTCATTCTTGGATGTGAACCGTAGAAATGTCGTCTCTAACAACAAAAAAAAAAAATCTTAATTTTTTTTACACCATTGGCTGCTCCGTTGACAATAGCGATTCATCATGCTGATTGTAAACGAGCCGATGATGGGGCTGAATGTAACGAACACTTTTTTAAAAAAAGTCGCAATAGTTATTCTTAATAATAAAGGGTGAGAGATGGGTGAATTTCTTTTTTACTTTGTATAAGAATTTTAGAATGGGAATGTTGGCTGCGTTTTTACCCATTGCGCAACAAATTCACCCTATGACGGATTCTTGCCTACAATGATAGCAACTATTATCTTGCTTTCAAATTTCAAAAAGATTGTCGAGAGAAGTAGACTTGAATCAAAGTGAAGCGTAAGATGACAAAAATGTATTGAAGTAGTAAAGAGGTGTTAGACTAATCGTAGCATTATTGAAGTAGACAAAGTTGATGAAATCAAATTCGAATTTTCGAAAATTTATTATGCACTTAGCCTTAGCCTGCTAGCTTTAAGTTGCCTTAAGTGAACAAATTCAGCAAATTCTCAAAGCCGACGTGGAAATCGGTTAAGAAGACGATTGATTCAGAATTTTCAGGCAGACAAATTAATTCCCATCTCCCTCTCTCTCTCTCCCCTTTCTTTTGCTACTTATCCTTTACTAGATGTAGGTGATCACCTTGCTACATAAGTTTATTGTCAAACTTACGCCATTAACCAAAGTACAAAAATCCTGCGATTCGCATCAATCTTACGTAAATCAATTTGCAATCACTTTGAAGCGTTTTCTTGACTGTTTGCAATTTGACTGGTAATACTTATCCTCAACTTCCGACAGTAACGTATAAACATCAAATTCAATTAATAAGCCGTCACCGATTGTTGATAATTTTTAATCGATTCCTTTGTGTTGTTGTCATTTTTCACATCATTTTAGTTTGAGAATTTGCTTTCAAATTTCTTTGCCTAGATTGAGTTTTATAGTACTTACCTGAGATATAATTGGATCTGATTTTAATAACTAAAATGTGTGTGTGTTTGTGTGCGTGTGTAGGTATACGCTTAAAAAAATCTGTCACTTTAAATATTTGTTTATAGCACTTTTGTAACCTGTATATGCTTTCGGTTTTATTGCTTTGCGTTTTTTTTTTTTTTTTTTTGCGTTCATTTATTTGATATCAGAAAAAAGGTTGACTTTATAAAAGAAATTTATGACTAAAGCATGTGAGGTCATAAAATGATTTTTGATTTATCTAATAATTAATTATTGACTTATTAAATAAAACAAAAAAAAAAAACTTTTGCTTTTCTTTACAAAACTAGGAAATAAATTAATAATAGTTTATGTGAGCATTACATTTCCTACAAACAGAACAAACAACTTTCAATATAAGCTAACAACAAGCACACACGCAATCACATCATAAAAACGGGGAAATACGCGATGTGAAGAGCATATAAACATGAACTTCACATACTATCTACATGTAAAGATTAAATAGTTAGCTATATAAGCTAAGCTGAGAAATCGGTAATTTTTTCTAATGACAAGCGAAGGGTATTTTCGACTTTATTGTTACACAAATTAACTTTCACACGCGGAGAGGGGATGCTTTAGTATTTTGTTTTTATTTTTTTTTTTTTTTAATAAAAAAACTTTTTAATATTATACGCGAGCCAAACTAATGCGAATCATCTGCCGTTTATTTATTGGGAACATTGATCATCTCTCAAAAGCAAAAAAACAAAACAATTTTAAATGATTAATGATTAAAAAATCATTTCTTAAAACTGTATGATCATGGATTTTTTCCATATGTAGCTCGAATGAAAGGTGAAGAAAAAAAGAAGACAAACCAGGGAGAAATACGAATATCGACCACCTAAAGCGATACACAAAAATCGAGTTATCCGATCATTTCCACACTATGCTCTCATATGCTACTGACAGACTTTTGATCGCATTTGTATGGGTTCCTGTCAATTGAAATATTGTCTTTGTTCGGGCTACTGCATGAAACAGAAATTTTTACACAATTGCTTAAAGGATTTGATAGCATGGAATAACATGCTGTACATAAAGCCTAGAACGTTTCTTCCATTTCCGTTTCGTCCATTTCATAGGATAGAAAGAAACATTTGCATATAATGGTTTGATAGCTAAAACTGAGAGTCCTGTGACGGGAGGGGAGAGCGAGAGGATGGATTAATGTACATTCAAAAAAATAGGAGCATTCTTAACCTGAGTCCGTAGCAACCTAAAGAAAGAGCCGAATTGGGGAATAGGCCAAAGCTGAGAAAGACATGATGGAAATGACTGCGATAGGTAATAGCATTGATCTGAAAATAAAACATTCCCAGATAAAAAAATTACAAACATACGCAATGGACATACATAACAAAAGGAAACGGAACCTATGAAGGCATTGCTTAGTTGCCTCCTTAGTTGTACTGTATTTGCAATGCTTTTAACAATACTACGGCACACTATAAAGCGTACACTGTTTTCTTACTTTGGAATTTTGTGTATGTGTGTACGTGTATGTACCATAATTCTTTCCGATAGTTCCTTTAACATACGGTTTGATAAATTTTCAAAGACATCGACGATTGCACGCATCTATGGCGAGTGCGGTAATGTTCAGCTTTGGCTAATATAATAAGTGTTTGCAAAAATATTAATCAGCGAACTTGCCAGGTAAAAATGATGAAGAAACGGGAGATACCCGTGTAAGTAAAAGGAAAAAACGATCAAGCATCTAATGAGTGAAATGACGCTTATGGCTTATAATCGAGATTTTCCAAGAAACGGTTCAAACGCATCAGGTACGCGTACATGTTTTCACCCGCTTTATACATTCATGTACCCGATGTAGTTTAACTTATAAATATACATTTACAATAAATCCAAAATTTTTACCTTTCGCCTTAAAAAGATATTTTGGGAAACCCGAGAAGCGTATTTTCTTAAAAACGCAAACGCCAACGCAATACTAGTTTTAATTGATTTAAAAGTTCCAGGCTAAGCTGAGTAACTTAAAAATAATTTAAAGTTCAAATTGTCGTGTTAGACATTTCATAGCTTGAAAAAGAGTAATTGGCAAAGTGGCTTAATCATCCACGCGATTCAAGTAGTTGTTTAGATATCTCAGCGAATAAGAAAGAAGAAAAATCGAAGCGTTGGCTTTGTTAAATGAAAGATAACTGATTCTTAACTCAATTTTTTTTTTTTTTTTTTGTTTTTTCAAACGATATAAGTTCAAGAAACATTTCAATAGAATTAATGACTATAAATGGCAGCGAGTAAGGAAACTTTGACAATCATTCGATTTTACTTTTATATTCTGACTATTGTTTGAAGATGTATATCATTATAAAAAAAAAAAAAAAAAAATAAACAAAAAAAATTCAAATTGAACGAAATGCGCGGTTTAGTCGTTCAATTTGGGTTTTCTATTTACTAGTCTTCGGGGGAAAATAATATAAATTAATTTTATTGCTTAGAGAATGAGTAAATACGAAACCAGTTATTTAAATAAAATTCCGCTTACAGCGTGTGAAGAGAATGTCAATTTAGGAAAGTAATGTAAAGCAAACAAATGTGATATGCTCTCGTATAGGCTACAGCACAACAGTTACTGTTGTTGTTGTCATTATTATGTCAAAAAAGATAAAATGCCTTCAATGAGAAACTTTTATTAGGCCATGATTACGACGAACGAATATTTAATATAATTTCCTCATTAACAGATAACGATCATGTTTATATAGTATTTCTCACCACGCTTATTACATACATGCAATATGTGTCTTTTTCTTATGATTATTTGCTGGCCTTGACCATCAAGTTGTTAGTGTGTTGTTTACCTATTTATTGTTTGTTTGTTGCATTATGCGTAATTGTATTTGTGGTTAACTGTTACAATGTCCGCAGCAATTCGCAATATTGTTGATGTGCATTGTTTTGTACATGTTTGTATCTCTATCTCTATCTCTCTCACTCTCTCTCTCTCTCATATATACACTTTTACTTTCCGCTTTTGTCTGTTATTAAGTTGCAACCGGTTGCAACTGGTTTTTCATATATGACGTAGTCAAAGTAGTAATTGCAACGGAAACTGTTGGTTCACCAAAAACTATTTAGTCTGGTCTGGTATTTTTATAGCTTTTATTATTATTGTTTTTGATTTTTATTATTAATTGTTGTTGTTGCATATTAATTATTTAAGTAAAAGTAGAAAACTAGTTTAAAACAAGATTTCATCAGGTTGATCACAACATACTTTACTTACTAACAGTTATGTCTAAAGGAAAGAAGAAGAAGACTATTGTATCGAATAAATTTGAATTTTAAATCAAAAAAATGTATTTATTATTTTTACTATTGATTTTTGTCATTATTCAGGATATCCTCGTCCGATATGGCCGCAACACATGAAAATCCCGCCTTTATAGATGATCATGGACATAATAGATCCAATGGAATTTATCGTAATTACAATCGTAGTATTAATAATCAGGCAGCATCCACTACAGCACGTAATACAGATAATGAGGTAAAGTATTAAAATAATATTTAAAAAAAAAAAAAAACATTTATTAATATATGCTAAGGCTTTACTTAAGTTAAAAATATGACGCTTATTTTCTTCTTACTTAACAAAAAAAAAAAAAAAAAAAAAAAACGAAGAAAAAAACAAATTCTTTTGGTTCTTTTTTAGTTGCCTACCACCTGCAAAGATAAAACGCTTCCCGAACGTGACACGTGGGGTAAAGGTGTTGAATTTCTTATGTCCTGTATAGCCATGTCAGTGGGTTTAGGTAACGTTTGGCGTTTCCCTTTCACCGCTTTAGACAATGGCGGCGGTGCTTTTCTTATACCCTATCTGGTAGTTTTGTTTTTGGTTGGTAAACCTATTTATTATTTGGAAATGATTATTGGTCAATTTTCTAGCCGCGGCTCTGTAAAAGTCTTTGATCTTTGTCCAGCTATGCGAGGTAAGTGAGCTCATTATTATTATAAATTGTATGTTTTGTTATGTTAAATGTTATGTTTGCATTTCATTACTGTCATGCATTCTATATAATCAATTTGTAGGCGTAGGCATTGGTCAAGTTGTCAGCATTTCTATGGTAACTACTTATTATGTGGCCATAATGGGTATGACATTAAAATATTTCATCGATTCTTTCTACTCTCCATTGCCTTGGTCCCAATGTAAAGACTCATGGAATGCTGTTTGTGTAGCATCAAGTGATAAGAATACAGCTAATTATTTGTATGTCCAGCCGCAAAATGTAACCACATCTGTGTTCAATGTTAGTGTAAACGTTAGCAATTACACAAGTAGTGTTTTAAGCAACACTAAGCCCACAGCATCAGCTGAATTGTATTTTATGTAAGTCTTTTGTTCTTCCGCATCACACAGTACAGTAGTGGTTGTAATTGAAAAATGTTCTTTTTTTTTTTTGATAATTAACTCTTCTCTACGGCAATTATTATTTAAATATTTGTGGTTTTATATAATTTTATATAATGTGTTTTGATTGATTTATTTGATTTTTGGTTTGAGTAGAATTTCATTAAATTATTGATTGAGAAAATCATTAAAGGACAATGTTCAAGTCTTACAAATGGTATGCAGCGCTAAACTTTATTCAAAAATAGTTGAAAAGTCATCCTAAAAGGAATAAAAAGTCTATTTATGAGAAGGTATTCTTGGCATACGCTTTACGGTTTGTTTAAAGTTTTTTTTATTTAAAATGCTAACAACATTTTCTTTCTCTTCTGAATGGAGCTATTGTATGAACTTAATGCAGCCACGAATTATACTATTTCAGAAATTGTAAACAAAAGTCACTATTTGCTTAATAAATGATATTCTTCGAGTTAACATGGCATAGAAGCCAAGCTTCCTTTTCAATTATTATTATTATTATTATTAATTGTATAAACTTTCCGTACCGCGACCTAAAAGATCTACTCTACTTGCTTGTGGACCTAGTCCTCTTGTCTTGGGACTCTTATGAATCTCGCCACCTTCTTTGATTCGGGGTACCGTACCTTGTTCATCGTTATAAAGTAGTCGCCACCCAATCCTTGGCGCTTAAATGTGCAGAAGGCCTCACATTCACATACAATATGATGGGACGTCTCACTCGTTTGTTGGCAGAATCTGCATGAATCGGTATCTGGTGGCACTTGAGCGAATTATGGTCCGTGCAGAAGCCTGTGACCAAGCGTAGGTGGCTTTAGTTTTATGTTACGCTGAAAAATTTTATGCCGTGCCGTTGTCCTGCACACTGCTTCCAATGGCAACCGGATTTTTCCTATGCCCATTGCAATACCAATCAATTAATATGGCTTCTTGATAGGCCACAGAAAGGTTCATGTCCCATGATGTTGCCTCGGGCCCCTTGCTAGCTAGGTGCACGTCATTGTGCTTACTTAGCTCATTCAATGCTTGAGAGCACGTCAACGGGAGTTTAGATGTTATCACTTGCCCTTTCAGGACCTTTATGAGGACTTGACTGTCAGACTAAAATCCTTTTCAAGTAAATCGACTCTTATAGGCGTAGTTAGTAAGAACTGTAAATTTCATTCTAACACTTTTCACATATATTCTTGATCAGTTTTAAATGCTGTATTGATCTAAGTATGTCTGTCAGATTGTCTATCTTTGTATTTGTGCTGGTAGACAATTTCAAAAATCGGGACAGGGCTGACAAATGCAAATGGGATTAAAAACGAGCTATACCGATTAAAGGACATGCCTAGAGTGCAATGTAAACTGAGAAGAACTTGGCTATCAGCAGCGAAAAGTTAGGTTTTAACTTATATTCTGTGCGGAAAACTGGTCACGCCCAGCCAACGTTATAGAATAGAAGAATTTTATTTTTCAAAGTTTTTTCCAAAAAAAAAAGATGTGGAGTATAGCAGATTCGGCCAAAACTGAATGTAACTTTCTAGCTAGTGCTAGAACTGATCGCTTCACAAAAGTTGATCGCAATCTTCCGCTCAAAGGCTGTGTAATGTTACTACCTTCCGATGTTTGCTAAGAGAAATTTAGTCGAAGAAAGCGTTTATATAAACTTTTATGTTTCGAAATTAAAAACTCGCATGATCCGGTCCTAAAGTCAAAACATTGTAACTTCTAAAGGCATTAAACCGAATCTTTATATAAAACATTTTGGCAATCATCTAAGAAGATAATGGGAAAAAGTTCCGATTAAACGTCTTAGATTACTAAAACCCATTCTAATGTTGGTACTTTACAGTATCGGCTTGAGGTGATAGATATAAACGATTTTTTTCCCAAGACCTAACATTCTCCACCTTTGCGAGTATATTTCATATTTGTAATATTTATAAAAATATTTCTGATAGTATTTTTCATATGTTCCACCGATATCTATATACGTACAATTTCCTGTAAGACTTGAATATTTGTTCTATTGTCAATTTTTTATTTCATTATATTAATATTTAATCTGTGGTATTTTCATATTTCTGATTCAATACTCATAAGATATTGCACCATATTCATCTACGTCTTTGTAAGCTTTTCCTTATTTTTATGATTTTTATGATAAATTGATACACAATTTAATTGCTTTCAATCATTGTAAACGTCATAAAATTGCCTAAGGTCGCATCTTGACATTATTAAACACCTATCAATTAATATGCGGACATTTGTTGTTGTTTCTTTTCTTAATTTTTTTTTTTTTTTTTTGTGCAAATAATGTTTGAACGTTAACTGCGATAATAGGAAAAGGCTTAAAAAAAGCTTAATAATATAATCCTCTTAATAGATTTCTTATTATTGTTATTCATTTTTTAAGTTCACTGACATTCATAATTTTATAATGAATTAAAGCAATGGTTCGATTGTTAAGTGAACTTGAAATTGTTCAACAAAGTGTAAAATAGTTTTTCATTATATTTTTAATAAAATTCGATGCATGAATAATATGCTTAAACATTTTTCTAAACTAACATTTTCCCTATCTCCCTCTCCCCCCATCTGTCCTTCGCTTATCTAACCTATTATTGCTTTTTATCTCTTACTTTCATTATTTTAAGGTATTGGAATGGGTCAAGCATTTATGGTTTACTTATTGGGTACCTATTATGAAGCAATCTGCTCACTAGTAATTAATTATTTGGTACAATCATTTCGCAATCCATTGCCATGGGCTTATTGTAAGGAGGCGTGGAATTTTAATTGCATAAACTCAGCGGTCACTAAAAGGGAACAAGCAAATCTAACAAAATTATGGCAACGAATGCGATCTGATGACGACAATCGCACAATTTCAAGTTCTGAATTATATTTTATGTAAGCTTGACTAAAAAATTCGAATAGAAAAGGATGCACTTGGTTCTTTTAAAAAAAAAAAAAAAAATAAAATACTTTTAAGGAACTTTTAATAAAATTGTTTTACTTTTTTTTTTTTTTTTTTTTTGTTTATTTCTATAGCAATGAAATATTAAAAGAGAAAGATAACATAGATGATGGGATTGGTGCCCCCAACTGGCAATTAGTGATTGGACTATTTGCATCGTGGCTGTGCGTCTTCAGCGTAATAATACGTGGAGTTAAAAGTTCGGGAAAAGCTTCGTATTTTTTGGCGATATTTCCTTACATCATAATGGCGGTATTATTAGGTCGGGCTTTAACTTTACCCGGTTCGGTGGATGGAATTTTGTATTTTATAAAACCGCAATGGAGCAAAATATTAGATCCCAAGGTATGTGGATGAAGTGTATATACATGAAGTGTTCCTGTTAGAAAATATGAATTGTTAGGTTATTAGCATAGCTTTTCTTTCTTTCCTCTTTTTTTTGAGGACTTAAGGTTATAAATTTCATATGCAAGATACAAATGAGTAAAAGGATTATACTGGGCCCTGACCCACCTACACCTCTTCGCTTTTACAGTTATCGATATAACGACTTTTTAAAATAAGGCGAAGTGATGGTCGACAATGTGGTCCGTCGCGAACACTTTTCATCACGGTACACGCGCAAATTTCATCCAAATATTTAAAAAATTATAGCCACACATTGAAGACTAGAATATAAGAGAGACAGATACAGAGAAATGCTGGCGTGCGGATAGACAAGCTTAGATCGGGGCAGAAAGTGATTCTAAATGGATCGAAACAACAACAGTGTAGATCCATCTGAAGCCCTTTCGGGTGATGTATGCATAAACACACAATGCTCTGTTGCATTGTTCAACAACTCTTGAAAACCATCGAAAAAAATGATTTTTTCTTCTTCAGTGAATTCTTTCACCAAACTTCGTCTAAAATGCAATCTCTATAACTATGTCAGCTTTCCGACCTTAACCTCACTGAAATTCTGTCAAAAATACAACGCGATGTATGAAAGGCGTGATATAGCGTTAGAAGAGAAAGTGTAAGTGTTGCATAAGTGCATAACTTTTAGATGATCTACACATCGTGAAGAATGTAGATTTCCAACTTAGTTCGTTTCCGATAGATGCGACTTGTAGAACGTGCCACCTTAAAATTTCTATCTGCTTCAGAAAAAGTTCGTTTTTCAAAAATTTCTGTTGTTGTTTACCACATTCTATTTTCAAATATTTTTAATTACTTTAAAAAGTATTAATCACACACGAACATGCTGCGGAGGCAAACGGCAGATAATCGATGATTTCAGATTATCTATATATGAGTAATATTCTCTCTGCTCCATCAAGCACAGCCGTATTCTTATTGCAGCTTGAACAACATAAACTGAATTCGCGGATTCGAATTAATGGTTCTAATGATAGTGTACGAATTTTCATAAGACAAATAATGCAATTTTTGTATTCGAGTTTTCCCCCGAAATATACACACAAACGCTAACATTCATATCTAGAGTAGGGCGAAAGTTACAGAACTTGGCTGTGCGCAGATCGCTGCTATTCTCAAAATGCTTTCGTGGCTGTCAATTGATGTCAGTTTATTAATGTCAAACTTCACTTTTCTGTTTCGCGACTATCGCGTTCGCGAGTATGGCAACAGTAAACAAACAGGCACACAAATGGACGATAGGCAAACAAAAAGAAGAAACATGTGTAATTTATTTATCACCTAATATGATCCGAAACTCAAACAAAACCATAACTGACGAGAACAATCTAAAAATGAAATGCAACAAAACAAGTAGGAAAGTTATATACGGCGTGTGCCGAATCTCACATGCCCACCACCACGCTCTTTGCATTCTCCTCTCTAAGTCCTTTTATTTGATATCCACATCGCTGATAATATCAATAACAAGCTAATCCACCAGGTCGTATCGTCTAACATATTCATCTTAGAATTAAACCATTTTTAAGCAGATAATATATCTTTATTTTAGGAATGTACATTCGATGTTGTGTGTTTTGCTTTATGATAAATGAGCAAAAAACCTCAAAAAAGTGAAAGAACAGAATTTAATTAGTTGTAACTTTGTGTGGGCATGGTCGATTTTTCCCATTTCTGCACGTAAAGAGTAGAGTGTTTCGTAATGTAAAAATGTCAGCCTTTTAACTTTTATAAGTTAGCAAAAATTCACTAATTTTTCTTAAGAAAAACGAACTTCCGTTCAGTTTACGCTCCACTGCGGGTCTTCTGCTCTGATCAATTTGCCCCATTTTGAATACCAATCTGCGAGCAGAAACTTCCAATGGGTCTACCAAATTTGAAGTCGATAACTTCATTTTTGCGGTCAGGACAGTGCCAACAACAGACACCACAGACGGACGGACAGACAGACATGGCTTAATCAATTCAAAATTTCATGTTGATCAAGAATAAATATACTTTGTAGGGTCTCTGAAGCTTCTTTTTGGGTGTTACATACATAATGGAAAAAAACCAAATGAGTGCAACTTCATCTTACAGTGGTGTGTATAATAGATACTACATAGGGTTAGGTAAAAGGCCCAAGCGAACAATTGTCACCGCTATATTTAACAGACTACTTTGGAAGATATTGATATCAGTTGGTAGGCATTAAACATTCATCATATATAAGGAAAATAGGACTTTCTTTCTTGTTACAAATGTGTAAATATAGTAAGAGATTTCTTAAGAGAGTTTTTTCGAGTCAAAATTGAGGTTTAAGAAAAAATTCGCAAATGAAAAATAACCTAGTAACACGGACTTTTTTCCAAGTACAATAAGCTGATGTGTAGTAAAAATCGTTTAATTAATTTTTTATTGTGGTTTTTAGGTATGGTATGCTGCTGTTACCCAATGTTTTTATTCTCTGTCGGTATGTTTTGGTAACATTATCATGTATGCTTCTTATAATAAATTTGGACACAACGTTCACCGCGACGCTACTATTGTGACCGGTTTGGACACTTGCACTTCATTGCTAGCTGGTTTCACCATATTCGGTATACTAGGTCACTTGGCTCATGAAATCGGTACCGATGACATTGGTAGCGTGGTTAAGGGAGGCGCGGGATTGGCATTTATTTCTTATCCGGATGCTATAGCGAAATTTGAAAATTTACCCCAAATATTTTCTGTTCTCTTCTTTTTAATGCTATTTGTATTGGGTATTGGTTCTAATATAGCCATGACATCCTGTACGGTCACAGCGATACGAGACAATTTTCCTAATGTCAAACAATGGCAATGTGCTTTGGGTATAGCTGTTGTCAGTTTCTGCATAGGGTTGGCATATATAACACCGGTAAGTTTTTTGTAGAAATGTTATGTATTGATAAGACGTTAAGAGAACTAACTTCGAACTTTGCAGGGCGGTCAGTTCATATTGACATTGGTTGATTATTTTGGTGCTTCTATGATTGCCTTGGTATTGGGAATCTTTGAATTGTATGTCTTGGGTTGGGTATACGGAGTGGATCGTCTTTGCAAAGATGCTGAATTTATGATGGGTCGTAAAGTCGGTCTATATTGGCGTTGGTGCTGGTCGGTTATTACTCCACTCATAATGACCATCATATTAATTTACTTTCTATCCACTTATACTCCGTTAACTTATAATAATGTATCCTATCCTAATTGGGCGTATGGTAAGTTTTTAAATTTATTTGATTAACAATTTTCTAAACACATTTTATTTTATTTTTTATATAAATTTTTTAGCTTTAGGATGGACCATAACGGCAGTAGGCGTCTTACAATTGCCATTATGGCTAATTGTGGCCGTTATACGCGATCCTGGCGTAACGTGGCGGGAGAAATTTATTGGAGCTTTCAAACCTAAACATGATTGGGGACCTATTGATCCTTTGCTTAGAGAACAATACAACAAAGCAATGGATAATGAGTCGATAGCAAATCAAGGACTTGGCTGCTGTGGTTGGATAAAGAAAAATATATTTGGCTAAATTTTCTTTTAACTAAATGAGGATGAAACCCACCCATTTTTAGCAATAACTTGCCAAAAGTTTTAAAAGCCTTCATCTTATCTCAATTTTGTAAAGTATTTTTAGTTTTTTAGTAATTTTAGTATAAATATTTCGTAATATAATAATTTACTTACCTTAGAATTTATAATTTTTTATTTAAGAAATTTCGCTGCGTCAGCATCTAAAATCCATAATAAATCTCCTCTTACTGGCTTAACTAATTGTACCGGGTAACGGATATCTGCTGATTTGGGGATAATTTGCTCAATTGTTGCTGCTTTGCTTTCGCCAGTTATTACGAATAAACAACACGAAGCATTATTTATTAAAGGTAAAGTCATTGTGATTCTTTCTGAGGGTGGCTTCGGAGAGTCATCTATAGCAGCTATAAGTCGACGTCTTTCTTCCAATAAAATATGTTCGGGAAACAAAGAGCAAGTGTGACCATCTGGCCCCATCCCAAGTATAAGTAAATCAAATTTTGGCATTTGACCATCAGAACAATTGAATGCTCTTAAGATACGTGTTTCGTAGTCACGAGCGCAGTCGTCCAAACTTAATTTTGTATCAATCTTTATGAATTGCTCTTCATTCAAGATAGTTTGTCCATCTAACAAAGCGCGTTTATAGCAACCGTAAGTCGAATTACGTTCACTTTCTTCTACAAATCTTTCATCGCAAAAAAATATCTTCCAATTCGTTAATCCTATTACCGAACTCCGTATAACGTCGCTTACGTATTCCACCAACGAGCCTCCTGTCAATTTTATGATCGATTGATTGATAAATTTGAAGTAATTTATTTTTTATTGAATTTACCTGAGAGACCTACACGAAATTCGCCATGATCTTGAATAGCGTTTTCAGCTCGTTTCTCAATTTCTTTTTTCAATTTGGTCACCAATTCATCCTTCGATTCTATTATGGTAAATGAATTCATTTATATGAATTTTTCTTTCGCTTTCGGTCTCCTTGAACTAAATTTTTTAAATTCTTTAACTTGTTTCAAGTCTAGCTTTAATCTTTTTAATTTCTTGCCGCAAATTGTTTTTGCACATGACAGCAATCAGCTGTTTTTGGCGATTGTTGCTAAAGTTATTCCGAAAGCTTTCTTAGAGAGCTTACGTTTACGTTTATTCATTCACTTCATAAGGTGGCGGTGTTTCGCACTTAAGACAAAAACCCTATAGCAAAAAAAAAAAATGATAATAATAAAAAAAAATAAAAGCAAAAATTATTTAAAAATAATTCTATGCAAACTGGCGGTTGGTAAGTCTCAACCTTTTAAGCGATTTTGTACGTTAGCTTGAAACTTTGGTTTGATTTGGAAAAACATTAAGTTGCTAAGGTGCGACATTCGGCGACGACGTGTAGAGAAAAAGGTATTTTATTTTTAAGTAAAAGTTTTTGTATGGGTTTCAAAGGTTAAAAATAATATGTATTTTTTTTTAATGTAATAAAAGAAAAAGCAATTGAAGCAGTCGAAGCGGGAATAAAACAAGTCCGCCGATCGGACGTGTTATACATGTTATTAGAACACAAAAATTTGTTTTTTTTTTTTAATTTCACCCCTTTACCCTTTGCCGTTTTTAGCTGGTGTAACCACATTTATAAACATTGAAATTTACTTTTAAATATCCCTTGAGAATAATTAGATGGGCCCAAGAACTTAACCGCATATGTCGCATATATTTTAGATGAACAACGAAATAAGAAAACTTCATAATTAAACGTCTAGAGTATAAACCAATTAAAATTGCAACTAAAGGAAAGTTATCCTCTGTCTATCCTAGTAATTAATAGCCATTTTCATGTTAGACTAGTACCGATTTCAAGCACACATTCGATCCAAGTTGTTCTTCTTGTAACAGCAATTTTTCATAAAGACAAGGCTATTCGCAACGGACGATGTCGAAAAGGTCCTAACACTTGTATCTATTGGAACTTTACGCTACATTTATTAATTATTCTTAAGTAAGCAGAGGTCTTACCGCGGATATAAACGCGCCTTGAGCTGCTGAAAAGGATGGCAGATTACGAAATGTTAATAATTTCTCCTATTATGTAACACCTTAAGGTGATCTTCTGGAGACATGAAACCACGGTCGGATATGCTCTTAATGTTTCGAAATCCCAACAACTTCACAATCACATTTGTTTTTACCTTGACAAAAAGCATAGGTATGTGGTTGATCTCTCTGTCAATCTTTGCCGAGTCAGTAACGATGTTTTTGATCTAGCATTATCGTTATGGAGGACGGGACCCTTCCTGTTAACCAATTTGAATTTTTCATCTCAACTGGTTGCTTTGATCGTATCGGTTTTTGACTGTGGGGTTACTGAAAAAACTCACCAATAGAACAAATTTGATTGCGCTTTGGACAAAATATTGTTTTTTAATTGACGTATGTCGTGATGGTTGTGGAGAGAGATTACGGAGTATAGCTTCTTGGTTAGAGTTTTCGCACCAATTTAGTAACGAGCTTTTCTTACATAAAAGCTCTGATGTATCTTCAGAGAGAACTAAATCAACTTGAATCCACTGAAAAAACTGAAAAACAGCGGTAGCGTTACATCTATTCTGAAAGCAATATTCAAAGTTTTCTAAAAAAGTTAAGAGATTGTACGAGATTTGCGTTGCAAAAACTATCCTTTCGCTAGATAAAAGATGGGCGCAGATCCCTTGTTTCGCCCTTCAAGCAATGTTTACACATTCGACTCTCGTGCGTTATACAAATGCGTCACATCCACTTCTGCAGATAAGAACGCTATTTCTATTATTATATATACAGACTCAAGCGACTTAAAAAAAAGCTAGAGAATTGGCAAAGAGATACTATCCAAACACTTTCCAGATGTGTTTTGTGCAATAGTTACGAATAATTAGGATGACAAAAATTTAAAAAAAATCTTTCGAAATTTTGCTAATGGAAAGAGTAACTTCAATGAATCGTGCTTACTGTACCGTACCTGTGTGAAAAACCTGTTAAAAGTTTGCGCCAAAGAGTTTTTTTGGACTGAATTAGCAGAGGAAAGATTCAGCGGAACAACATATTTTGCCTTCGTTTTCTTACATTTATATGCAACTATATGCTAGATATATATATATCTAGCCTTCCGTTGAATTTGAAAAGTGTCGTCTATCTGATAACTATTTTCAGTTACTAGAATGAATTTATTTCTAATCACAGCAACATACGTTGATATGCCATCAATTCAATCTTTTTCATAAGCAAAGAGTAGAGCGCACGCGTGTAAATTTTATAATATCCCCCTAACTAAGCCAGATAAGTTTAGGGAGAGAGAATATCACGGTTATATGTATGCAAAGCTGTTGACTTTAGGTTAATTACTACGCATATTACCAGGGAACTGTAAAATTCGCTGATTATTTTCAGAAGACATTGGAAAAACTGCATAGCTTCGAAAAGAACGTTCGAGAAGTAGCGTAATATTGAAGACGAACTTAATGAACGAAGCACTTACCTTCATATTCTGAACACAATTGCTGACAGATCACTAATCATATATTTCTGCCAAGCAACGGTAAATCATTCAGTCCTTGAACATTTTTATTATAATAGTAAAATGCAGTGATATAAAGGAATTATTTTTTAAAAGTTGAAGTAAAACGTAAAATAAAAGCGGATAGAATATGGAAGAAAAAACAAGTAAAGCAAAGGCAGATTTATAGCAAAATTAATTTTTTTATATATTAGGTTACATTGACAAGTCTCCGCATGGTTTTAAGCTTCTTTTTGTAGCCTGTTTTTTTCAAATGATTTCAAACTGTCATGTGATTCATGTTTAGCGCCCCCGTTATTTCCTGATAGCTTGCGCACTGGTCCTGCACAACCAATTCATTGAATTTTTTAGAGGCGGCGAAGTGTATCTTCGACATTGAACAAACCACTCCTTTGTCCTCCTTTCACTCACACCATTCTCACCGTACAATTCAAAATTTTTTTTTTATTTGCAGCGTTTTTACCTTTTTGTATAGTAAAAGAGCATCACATAGCGGATTTCTTCAGATATTTCATTCATTTTTAAATCATTGTAACTGTGTGTAAAGCAGCAAAGAATTAAAAAACTATCTTCACACAAAAAGTAAGCTGAAATGTTTTAAGCACATGTTTGTTTGAGACATCAGCTCACTATTGCCCGACATATGGGCATCAACAGCGTACTGCGGAAAAAACAAGGAGAATTCTCAATATGACCAAATTTCCTTCAGTGAAGGTTGAAAATTCCTTTATTGTGGGAATTTTCTTTACGTTGTTGCAGTGGGCTGTGGTTAGCTCATCCGCTTATTCAGGCCTTCAAATTAGTGAAGCTCCCTAAGTGCTCCCTTTAACTTTGTACCGCCCCTAGCTAAACCGTTCGTCTTGCAGTCTAAAATGTCAGTTCCATCGTTTAGTTCTATCGTCCTCAATTAGTCTCTACCCTAAACGGCTTCTTGTATTTATTCTTTACGCGGATACTTGCGCCTTACCAAACTTACACCCATCCAGCACCACGGCTTCAATTGGAGAGAAAGCGGAAATACGCTTGAAATTTCGTCTTAACCTATCTGTCATGATCGACGTTGCCCACCGACTGATAATTGCATTCAAAACCAGCTGATAAACTTTTCGGATGTTATATCTACCCTGGCTTCCGGTAGACTTATAATTAATCTGATAATTTACTAAAATATACACAAGTATATTTACAAAGAGTAAGAGGGTAAACAAATTGATGTGAATAAGGAGATAGAGTAATATGTAATATAAAATAGGCATCTACATCTACGAAGCTAATAATAATAAGCGACATATATATTTATACAAAAGGGGATAAAATAATCTCATATAAAAGTAAATTAATGATAATAAAGGAATATATATATAAAGAAAATAAACTAAAGTTAAGTATGGGATCAAGACGACCCTGGGACTTTGTGACTGGAACGATGATAGGTGAACAGGTAAACTGTGAATGATAATAATTCGCCCAGTTTACGCATTAATGAAGACATTTTTCAATCGCAACTGTAAAGCGTTATTCAACAATCAATGAACCGCACGTTCTAGAATTATTAATCGATTGCCCCAAATATATGGAAATAAATTATGATTTAGCAAAAGAAAATATAATAAAAGGTAATTATCAAGCAAAGCAAACTTGTCCAAAGTCATAAATTGCCAGAGGAGAGCGAGCATGCTTGTTAAAGTGAACTGAATCAAGAATAAGAAAATGAAGATATTTAAGACTTAGTTCTGCATAAACTCTTATGTAATGTAAATGTAACAAACTCACAAGTTATTGAAAAACAAAAAAAAAAAAAAGGAAAGGAAAGGAAAGGAAAGGAAAAGAAAAGATCAATTTTCAAGCTAATCTAAGGCAATACCTTAAAAGACAAGTTGTCATAATTGCTGAAATTGTTATTGAAATTATATTTAAATGTTTACACAGATGATGAGTAGATAGATACGTCCATCCTTGCATACGTGTTTCTACGCATAATATCGTACATGTGACTGCGTAGTTATTACAAAGAGAATATTGTAATTACATATGTGCGGTATCTGATGATTGGCATCAACATTGTCGTTATCATCAACATTAGCAAACAATACAATATAATACACAACGCTGCACAGCATACACAATATAGCACAACGGAACGTACACAACCAGCATGTTTGCTTTTGGCAACAAACTGTAATGAATTTGATTCTATGCTATACCATATATGTATGTATGTATGTGTATTACAAACATGCATGCATCTACGTATCATACATTTGTATGCAATAATCTAATGTACTTAAAGGCGCACACGCACACGCCCATGCACAAGCATACGCACAACACACACATACGATCAAATCGAGGATATCACACTGTTTATATATGTATATGGATATATATGTATATATACATATATATATATACATATGGGTTGAGATTTTGTTTACATTGCCAACATAAAATCGTATACCGCAGTTATGCACACGTGTATGCATGTAACTATAGATATACGTGCATATATATATATATATATATATATATATATATATTTATATTGTAAGCAAAAGTAAACAAGCAAAAGCGTACACAAATGCACACACATACCTGTAAACTCATGCACATGAGAAAAAGCAAATACGTTTGCCAGTGGCAGACTTGTGATAACGTTTGAAGAATTTTAGGTAAAAGTAAAATACGAACACAGAGAGCATGTATATATCGGTTCGTATGTATGTACGTGTATTTGTGTTTGCGTAGTCATGTTAATCCCAAAGAAATGACAGCATGCCAACAACTGCCAGGCTTATCTACTCGGTACGCCTTGTGTGTGAGAGTATTGCAGATTTATTCCTGCCATTGCGCCTGCAGGTATGCAACTATAAATATTCAAAATAGATTCTCTTCTTTTTTTTTTTTTTTTTTTTTTTTTGTTTTGTTTTGCAACATTTATAAATTTTCATTAAATTTTGTTATTTCTAGGTCTAGATTTTTTTTCATTTGTAAGCGGTTGATGGGTCGGTTTTTCCAACTTTTCGTAAATTTTGGTTTTCGGCGATTTTTTGCTTACGCATAAGCTTTCGCAAATAAACACAACGACATTAACAAGCATATTTTTTTATAATGCGATTGAAAGGGAATAATCTAAGCAGACTGCGAGAAGAAGGAAACGGAATTTCATCAAGCGTTCCTTTTGGTGTCGTGGTTTCGAAATCTAAACAAAACTAAATAAAATTTCGCTGCTGTACAAACTAATATAAAACAAATTGTGTACTCATATGTGCAATCCAAACTATAAATGAAAGCACATGTTGTTTTAGTCAATAAGAAAAGCAATTGTGTAGCATTTCGATTAGCGAGGCCACCACCGTGCACTAACTTAGTTATCCCTTTGGTAACGGGTAGGAAGAGAATATGAATAGTACTAAGCTTTAGAAGGCATAAAACTTGCCGGTCGAAAAAATGTCAATGTCGTAGGAATACGTAAACCTCTTTCATTTCCGTCAATAGTGACAATTCTTAGCTTAGTTCACGATCATCTACCACTTAACCATTGACAGAGGCAGATAAAACTCGACCGGCAATATCGGTATTTTTGCAAAGTATTGCACGGCCGGCTATATTAGAGTAGCCATCAAATTTGCGTTTTGGAACATTGAAAAGCCAATGGAAGGAGCAGAATGGCAACAGATAGAAAAAGCGATGAGCGAAACTCAAACTAACTTGTTTCTTCTCGTTTCTGTTTCTCTCTATATTTATTTGTCATCTATTATTGCAACGCTGGCGATCGCATAAATTCATATGTTGTTTCATCTTATATAACAAGACGTTCAAGGAAGACCTTCCTTATGTGTAACCGCAACTTGGTTACATACATTTTTACCGAGCATTTATTATGACTGCGGCCTCACGCCCATCGTGGTCTACCGTAAAGAAATTTCAACCCGGGCAGGATTTATGGTCACTCTTCTTAGTGAAATAAAATAAAAAATTCATCTAAATGCATTTGGTCGCCTTAAAGGTAATCCGTATGACAATAAAATAAGATGAACGCTGCACGCATATTTTGAGCGTATATTTTACTATGCCCTTAACGATCTGGAAGCACGTTTCTAGTAAGAATAGTTTTAGTTTCGCGATGACGAAATTAGGTACACTGGCTGTTCGATGGTTACGATTGTGTTTTTATTTGCAAACTGCCAAGGATCAATCGAACAAGAAAGCGCATATCCGTTTCTGAATTTGTCTGAAATTTCAATCAGTATGTTGTAGGTAAACTTAAGCGTACCCAAAATATCGGTAAATGTGCTATAAATAAGCTTAAGCAATAAATATCTTAAGCTATCTCTCTAGACCGGCTAAAACAAAACCGAATCAACGGCTCTTCTACGGATATTTAAAATTATGATTAATAATAACAGTGGCAGGACGGAAGCCTGTGTTCAAAGACTGGACTGGGATCCACTAGAGTGCTATGGATAAATGATAAATATCCCGAATAATTGGACATATATTCCACGTATCATACGCATAATGAAGGGAAAACCGTATAGTAACAGATAGATCTGATATTAGAAGAAAAATACAAATAAAACAAATAAAGCAAAATTCATTCCGATTTGATGACATATCCATAATTAAATTTCTTTGTAATTAAATCGATCAGTTTCGATAACTTTACCTAAGTTCTTCTTACCAGCTAAATGCTCGATTGTGGAAGCAGTCACAGATTAGTGCGAATCGAATAGTATATTTAGGGTGTGTCAAACTTTTCTATCCATTGCTTGACAGTCACTGCCTCATTAGACTTTACCCAGATCGTGACTGTTGTATTCTGCGGTGCAAAAGTAGTTACAGCTTTCCTAGATAGTATGAGTCTATCCCATCCCATAATGTAAGTTCTATTCGATTGATGATTTCATTTGACTATTGTCAGTGCTGATGGATGACCTTAGTTCAAAGTATCTTTTTCATATTAAATTATCAAGGGAACGCAGGTGCAGTACTTTCTGATGCATTTTATGTTCACGGAAAGTCGTCTAAATTACTAATCAGTTCATGTTTTGAGCAAAGAATGCTTGGACTATTAAATCGGTATGGGAGGCAAAGGGACAGAAACTAATGATTCCGATATCATAAAAATAATGTAATCTTAATAGTTGATAAAATATATTACGACGCTTGCGACAACCTAATATTTTAGGCGTTAGGGCATTTCACTAATTATTTAGTTATTTTTAACCCTTGAAATGGTTTCGATTACTACCAAAACTTCACAATATGCAGGTTTTCTATGATTGTAATCAACAATTGTGATGAACGTTTTCCCCATATATTAACAATAATGTATGCCATCGTGTGCGGCTAGCTGCGTGTCAGCTACTCTCTGCTGTGTTTCAACCATTCACACATTCGCGTACATATGGGCTTATTATTACTATTGTTCAAGGATTTAATGTTGTTTTTGTTTACTTTATATCGCGCGTTTAATATAGAAAACTGCGTGTTTTCGCACGCGAATAAAGTACAAAAAAAAAAAAAAAAAATTGCGTATACAAATGTGTGAACGGGCGGGCAATCAATGTATGTAATAAAAAAAAGTGTAGAATAATGCAAATGCAAAGCATACATTAGATATTCGAAAAAATATTGAGCTCTGATACGGTCACTTCATTCATATTATACTAATATTGTAGACAATGCAACGTTACCTCGATTATTAGGTTCAATATTTCATAGACTATGTATGATATATAAGCACACGTACATGTATATATAAATCACCAATGTTGCAAGTGTTTATTATTCGCAAGGGCAAATTCAGCATACATACGTTCGTATGTATATATATATGCATATGTATATGTATATATATGCATGAATGTTCATAATACTCTAAATGGCATGAAGAGATAGTCTTGCTAAAACAAATGCATAGCGAGATAATCGGTAATGCACTTGTGTTCACATACAATGTAAATAATTTCAACTGGATGCCCGTTGAGGTTCCAATTTATTTGCTCCCATTGTTGTTGCTGAATATGTATTATGTTTGTTATGAGATTTTTGACAAATGTTCATTTAAATATGTACATATGCGACCACTGATTAGATTTAATTGCGAAATGTGTACTTTTAGGATGACGCAAGTCTTTTAAAAATCGATGATGAATAAAATTGAGAAATTTATATTAATCCGTTATATCCATAATCGGACGATTTTTACTGGATCGTGAAATCAGATTTCAAGTAAATGTATTTTATGGGCCGCAGGCCATAATTTTATGTCTATCGAGCAAACACTCATCGTTTCACGTAAGTACACACTTCTTTGAATGTCGCTTTGTACGACGAATGTGTTTAGCGGTTTGCAGACCTATATCTGCTGCTTGCTATGGTAGTAGTTGCAAGCGATTTAACTTGATTTTCACACTCAACCTATGGGATTCTAAGGCAAATTGAAATTTTTTGCTTGCACCAATAACATGAGTGCTGATACAATAAATTTCTTAGACCCCTTCTAAGGAGTTTACAGGAACATGTTAATCAACTTTAATGAAAATGTTTCCTCGAGCCATAATGGCATGGCATGACATTTTTCTTAAGTTCTCTTTGCAATGAGAGAATTGAAGAATGCTTTTATTGATTATGTTGGTGAAGAAAACGACAAGAAAATGTGAACATAGAAAAACGGTCATTAGCCATATATTCCTAGCTTGAAATGGATTAGAACTTCATTCATTACCGTGTAAAATTATTGATACAATATAGCCTTTAACGGATCGCGCATCAATCCTGATGCTGTAGAATAAATCGCGTCTAAAAAACTACACAAGATTAAGGAAAACTCTGCTTCTTTACTTCCTACTTTAACGTTTCATGTATTCATATTCGGATATATATATTTCTATATAGCGTGCGTGGATATTATATTTTATGATAATGAAAGAATCTAAAAAGTAGACCGAGATAGACCCACATTTCCGCTAGGTTTGAGTCTTGTTCAAAATTATTACTACAATATAGTCAAAGACTTTAGTACATACGTACACAGCTAAGTTACCCTTGAGGTGAACAACTCTAGCTTATAAAATTCGCTGCCTAGCTTTCACTATGGACTCCACCATATTCGCAATGGGACTCCGAAAACAATAGCATGCGCCGTGGCATCGTTGCTTTGTAGTATTTCCGAGGGAGCATAGCTTCTCCATGACCACCGTGGGACGAACGCTAAATAAATCAGCCTAGATGCCTACTGAACCCGTTAAACCTACTATTAAACAACTGTAGAGTCGCTTAACCGAGCGAAATGATAAATGCAAACATATTTCGATTATCGCTTACTTAGGTCGTCCACTAGCACATGTTGGTTTTTTCTTCTTCGAAATTCGCATATCCACGACGTCGTTAACTTAAGAATAATAAGTAAAATAATTTTATATAAAAAAATTATTTAAAATAAGCTTCCATTCGTAATGACTATACATAAAAGCTTGGCATACTTAAGATGGTAATGTTCAAGAAATCAGTTTTTCTAAACACGGTTGACGCGTTTAGCTTCTCACAGTCTACTCTCCAAGTTCGCATATTGACGGTAATGTTAAGAAAAAATTAACCTATCACGGCGTGATGTGCATCATATTTAAAGAATTAACGCATTTTTAGGCAATGGCGAATGGACAAAATAATTTTAAGCATTTTATCTCTTCTACTCTATGATTAAACTTAGAAGAATGGAAAAAGAAAATTTAATTATCTATAACTTTATGACGATACTTTCATTTTTACAACCAGGAGAGTGTCTTAGTCTATTCCGAACATCACGCTTATCAAGCATATATAGACTTTATAAGATATCTGAAATTTTTGAGTGTTTCAAACGTTATGACAAAATGAGTATACCACCTTCCTTCGATGGGTAATTTACGGGCCTGCTGTCTTCCTTCGATGTGGTTGTCGTCTCTCAGGCTCCCTCTTCGGAATCGAACCCTGACTCTTCGTTTACCCGTTGCAACCATGGTAGTCCTAAATCCGACCATCAAAACTTAATAGGGTAGACATTTGAAAGATCCCTCATTGGTCCAAGACCATACGATCTGCAAGTTGTCGAGAGTTAGATCAATAGCCAATAAAAAAGTTCGCTTGATTGTAGTCTAACAAAAGCACATGTTTCGTTGGTCCATGATTACATTGCAGGTATTGGCTCTAAAAGTGCCACAATTATCCAAATAACTGTGATCGATCTAAAGAGAGAAAAATGATGTAATAAGCGTTTCGCTGTTTCCTTTTTACTTCGTGTACGCTTAGACAAGCATTGCTTAATCTTTGAGACAAGCATATAACTGCTGGCCGGGTATAATATCCCGGGACATTACAATAACTGATCAAAATAAAAATTGTCTAAAGTAAGACTTGAAAGAACTAAAGTAATTTGTTTGCATATTGCGTCAGATGTTTAATGTCTTGACAATTGTCGCTAAAGCGTTTTTCTAATAAACTGTTATCACAGCATTGACTTATCCCATAAAAATTACTGGCGATCCGTATTTTGCAAATGCCTTAGTATTTATCACAAGTGTTCTTCTGTAACTTGGTACACAGCACGAAATTTCGATGCCATCTGCCATGCAGCAGTTTTTTATTAATGACATTCAATTTCTTACTTGCATAAAGTCGAGGAACATGTTTTGCACTTTCTCATTGCAACAAAATTTCATGTACCGAATCGTTGAGATCTATAGCAAAACATATAAGTCACACACACAGACAATACAAAGTCATATGGCAACTAGCAGGCAAACAAGCTCGAGCATTGACAGTGTTTAAATCATTAGTACCTGCTGGCGTGGACAAAGTCAGGGGAAAACTTTTTATTTTCACTCTTGTCGCATTAATTTCCCAAATTTTTCCCGCTTTTTTTTTGTATATAGTTTGAATCGCAAAAACACTAGCGATTTTTTAATGCCACATACATTGCTTTACTCCAAATATTCCTTAGCGCATTCACTGCCGCCAATGTTTTCAAAAAAAATTTCTCTGATACCCGGTGAAATTCGATTGACATGAATTTCATATCTCTGTTGGGATTCCACATTTTCAGGAGTATTGATCCTTTTCGGCGATATAAATATATATTCATTTGCATTTAGTTTTATTTGTTCTAGTAGGACAGGTAGTCCACGGTTTATACCAACAGAGCTACAGATTCCGGTTTCCACATTGTATAGATATATTGTTAAATCTACACTATTATCAAAGTTGTCCATCACTTATAGAGATAAGGTGCCAATATATATATATATCAGTTATAATATCCTGCAAAGCACTGCCTTTTCCTGAATATAATTTGTTTAAGATAATTTGAATTAGCAGGAGTCACTCTAAGACACTTGAAGCTCACTCTCTGGCCTGTTATTCCTTGTTAAGAGGAAAGTTGAAGACTTCGAAATTCATACATTGCTTTCATTAATTCAGGGCATTAAACATTGAACTTTAGGTTACAAAAGTCAGTTGTGACGCTAAGCTCTAGATTCGCTCTTAGATCGACTATATTTGTTGTGGTTAAGCAGTGTGAAAACGTGGCATTTCATCCGTTTGATGCAAGCTCCAAAAAAAAGAAATTTATTTGATATTAAAAATAGTGGAGCTCCATGAATCGTTTTCGTAGAAATAAAATTTCGTAATTTTATTAAAGCATTTTAAAAAAACTCGAAGAGCTTGACCTCGTGATCGAACGCAGTGGAGATTTCTTGACGGCATCTTTTTTTTCGGCAATCGATTGCCTTATATGTTACCGCGCCCGTTGAAGATCGGTTTTGCTTGCAGTCACATCTAATTTGTGAATATATCAGAGAAAACGATTTTTTTTTATTTTTATTTTTTTTAAAATATATTCTCTATTTGCACAAAACTAAATTTAAATTTTATTATTTTGCTAATAACAATCATAACATCATCAGCTACAACAGCAACAACAGAAAAGTATGTACGAGTGTGACAAAAATTTACAAGTACCATTCGTTGTAATGGTTTTGCCACCGGATATTCATGCGGCATGTCCTACAACACATTTTATATCCTAAAAACATGCAACGAATCTCTACGTTTTTTGTAATGGAGGGCGTGCAGCGGCGTATTGAATGTTTATGCCTTAGTGGAAGTAAGTATTCGTGTGCTCTTATATATGTATATGAATTATGTATATATATATATATATATATATGTTTGTGTGTATATATGCGTATGTGTGTGTTTGGATGCGTGCGCGTGTGTGTGTTGACAACCGCAAAAATGTTTACGTGGTAAACATTTATGAAGATTAATTGCCGCCCGGTTGTAATTTGAACGCGCCTTTATAAGTCACACAAACGTGTACGTTATGTCATAACATTGTCCTCATCGTCATCGAGCTGTTGTTTTTGTTATTATTGTTGTTGCTGGTGTTGCTGTTGCTGTTGCTATTGCTGCTGCTGCTGCTACTGCTGCTATTGGTGTTATATTGTGGCAACTTTGGCATACAAAGCAATAAAAACAATTTTTTGGCAGATGTTCCAACATTGACAACAAATAAATTTTTTATTTACGCTGAACAAAAGCGTCCCAATAACTAATGATAGCGGCAATGGGCGAACGACAATAGTGTGGATAGCATCGAGCCAACAATGTAGGATTAATTTAAATAAAAATTTTACCCAGTGAAATACTTTTGCAAACATTTTACGAAATTTATGCATAAAAGAACGTTTGCAATAATGAATACGCTTTCTAATACCTATGCTCATTCACACTTACATATTACTTACATATACATTTAAATTACATATAATGCCTGTTTTATGCGGCCAACAGATAAGACACGTATTCACATTTCTAACAATCAAACAAGTAGCAGGCGAGTACTGTTTGCAGTTTAATCATGGCCATCGTTGCCATCAGCCTTACGCTACATACACACACACAAACATACATATATACATACATACATACATATATACATACATGCATACATACATACATATATACATACAGACAGGCAGGCAGGCAGGGCCACTTTTATGCAAAGTTCTTACAGTTAAACTAATACATCTCCACCATATAGTGTCAATCTCTCTGCTTTTTATCCTCTTTCCTTATTCGCTTTTCTTTCCATTCTTTTTCCTTTTTTTTTAGTTTTTTTTTTACTTTTTTGTAAAAAGCTCTAAAATCAACAGCAGCGTTAATGTTCGTATGCTCTTAAACGAAGCTTAGCATTGCATATAAAAGTGTGTGTGTGTGTGTGTGTGTGTGTGTATGCTTATCTTGTCGTTCATGTTATTTTTAGTGTTTTTGAAAATTTCAACATAAATTTACAATCGAAAATCCTTTTTGCAGATGCGAAAATCCGTTAATGCAACCAAATGGATATATGTTTACATACGTTTATACCTTCTTTTTGCAACATACTGTATGTATGTGCTTGCGTATGTCGGTATATTCGCGCGCGCGCGCTCGTGTATGTGTCGGTTTGTGTTTGTGTGCGTGTATTTGTATGTTAATACCTTTCCCTTTTCTTTACACTTTTTTTTTTTTTTTGTTGTTAGCGAAGTTTACGATTGCAGACGTGTGTGTATGTGATTCCCTACATATGAAACAGATTTAAAATTTTAGTGTAGAAAAGATCTAGTGGTCCGGTCCTAATGCTTTCTATTACACTTTAATATTCACCGAAATTTATTTCGAAATTAATTTTATTATACAACGCGATTTTAAACGGACACCGCTTGCCCAATTAAAACGTTGCTAATGTTAATTGCTTGAGAGCAAGAACTGTGCAAAAGATTGAATTTTTTTAGTATGACTTAGTATTCTTGCAAGCGATCAGAAAAAATAATGGATATAGAATTGGGTACAAAAACAGAGAATTTCAGGGAGAGTAGAATGCTCGCTGATAAGATTTCATCTATTGTGAATGTGACAAAATACTTGTGATAGCACACATTCAGTATTTGTGTCCTTTCATTCAATTCTCGTAAATATATTGATTGTCGAGAAAGTGGTGAACTGAGCAATTCTCACTTCTCTTTGCATGCGTAAATGAATGAAAATAGTCTAACGGTAATCGTGGTGTTCACTTTCCTCTGTTGCCGGCTTATCTAACTTATTCTAACGATTTGCTTTACACGGTAACTACCACTGAACGCTTACTTATCTCTAATCTCAGTGAATTTTGATTGTTTCCTAATAATGAAAGAGCTCCTCTCTTTCTATTTATCTCTCTGTCTCTTTCTAAATAGGTACTTTCTCTGCTTTGTTAACCTTTTCAAACAATGCCTCGTTTACTTAAATCGAAAGAGGACTCTCGCACACGCCCATTCTCCCACTTCGGTATCTCAATTTTCATCCACTTCCCGTTTTGCTGTATGGAAAAGACGTATATAGTTTGTTACTTGTTTTTCGTATTTGTATTCGTGTCGAGTGCTTATCGTTAATTGAAATCTTCATTTTTTCTTGACTTCGCAATTAACTCAGTTCATGTTGAAAATCACATTTGTCTAGAGAAGATAACGATCGAAAAAATCAAATCTATCGATTTTAATGACCATTGTTTGTTGCTCAGCTAAAGACGTGTGCAAGAGTTTCCAATCACATAATACTATCAGCGTAGGATACGTCACCGTTATTATTTTCCCAGAGGCTCGCTTGTCACTGACCTAATCGTAAAGAAAAATCCCTAATAACTTATTGGAAGCGAAAGAGAATAACAAAAAGGAAAACGAAGGTTATTTTTGGACCTGTGAGCAATCAATGTGAAAAAGGTTTACCCCTTTTTCCCAATTATTATTTGACACAACAAAGACGGAGAGCACCTGCTATTATCCGTTAAATTTGGAGCCTCTCCCCCTTATTTCGGGGAGTAACCGCCATAGGTCACTGCCCATATGTTTCTGTTAAACAACAGAAAACTTGGTTTCCTTATCTTTTTGTGTTTTTTTGGTATTCCGAAGTTCAAGCATAAATTTGGCGACTGGAAAAACATGGCATGATTTATGATGTGTTCACCAGCAGATCGCTAAGCATTTTTATTGCAACAAAAGAGTATATTGCAACGATATACCCAGAAAGTTTTTTAAAATTTAAAAGAACATATAACTGCAATGCATTTATGCAATTTTGTAGAAAATAAGTAAGGTTAGGTCTATACATTCTTTTAGATCGCAATGTAAAAAATTACTAAAGCATTAGAACATGGATAAGAATTATTATATTAAAATAATATATTAACAATTTATCTCTAATTTACTCCATTTTATGGTATTAGCAAGCTAGCTACCCTGTTTTAGTGCAAAGCCGACACTGGAGGTCTTGTTGTCACTTTTACCCCAGAGTACGTAACTTGATACAAACTTGAATAACAACTTCATGAACAAACACCAGGAAGAGTTTTTTTACCCGTTGAACGCTAACCATTGCCAGAACAGGATCGTATCTCGATCATTTCTTTCCTGTACAGAAAATTGACTTTTGTTTCTTTGTCATTTAAGGACATATTCGGCGCTACACTTGTGAAGTCTTTTGTTCTGGAAATCACTATTGGAGTAAATTTAAAATTTTATCGATCAGTTAATGGTAACAAAAACTATCTTTGTTATCGCTGCTCCGTCTAATGTAGTTTCGATGGCAAACATGTATACTGCAATATGATAAAAAAAGAGCTGAAGCCCATAAACAATTATATAATAGTTGTGTTTGATGAAAACCGGATTAGAGTACAGACGTCCCTCGTATAAGACGGCGCTTACAAAGCACTGTTGCAATACAATACTTCACAAAATTTACGAAAATTACAAAACGGTTTCGATGGAACACAATTTCAACAGATCGAATATGTATTCCGCTGGATTTATTTTCAGTTGCTTTTTGCTTCTTTTATTATTTTATTATAAGAGAAGTTTCAATCAACTCTGAGAGAAAAAAGTAAATAGATTCGCTGTCGTCTTCATTATTTTTTAAACATATTTTTATGGTTAATATCCTGTTTTTTTTATTTTTATAAAAACTTAACTTAACCTATACCCACCGCGAAGGATGGATTTTGCGATAATGCTTGTAACACCCAAGAGGAAGCTTCAGTGATCCTATAAAGTACATACATTCTTGATCAGGGTAAAATTCTGAGTCGATTAAGTCACGTCTTCCCCCTTGTGTGTGTGTGTGTGTGTGTGTGATCGTAAAGATGGAGATATCGCGTTCAATTTGGTAATCGTATTGAAAGTTCCTGCACGCAGGTTGGTATAGAAAAATGGGCCAAGCAAAGCGTAAAGTGCGCATAATTCTGTTTCTTTAAGCAAAAATTCGTGGGTTTTTGCTCATTACTCACAAATTATGAAAGCAAGAAAGCTGACATTTACTTTACGAAAAACTTTTCTGTTTATGTGCAAAAATGTAAGAAATCGGCCATGCTCACGGGGATGATTAAATTTGTCTGTCTCCATTCTTTTGAGATTTTATGCTTATTAACATATGGTGAACTCTTGTTCTTGCTTAAAATTATTTCACACTTCCCCGAAGTGAAGATCTGCCTAGAAATTCGTTAATTCTGGAACAAATATGGTGGACATCACGATTTAATGGATTAATTTTTTCTTAACAATCGGTACGGATATCAAATAAAAGAACTTGGAAAGTAGAAGGCGACAAGATGTTAATTCCAAATTAATTCACGACGTGGTAGATTAATGTTTCTTAACAGTGCCGTTTAGTAAAGTAAAAGGTACAAAATAAATTTTATCCCCTTCACCTTTTTATGACAATAAATAGAGGGGCATGAGCCTCTTTAATAGTGATGGGTAGGCGAGTTTCGACTTTCGCCGAATACAACTTTCGTATGTGTTTTTTCATTCAGTTGTATATTTGAAACAAAAATTTTTAAAATTTTACAAGAGTTGGTTTCGATACAACAGGGTACGCATTGTATTAACTTATATTGTCTCCTATTTTATAATAACGTTTTGTTGCAACGCGAATATGATTTCGATACCACACGGTACACATTTTTTTGATTTACGTTCATGTAAGTTTGATTTATCTTATCCTATATGTTATTTTAATTAAAAAAAAAAAAAATTTTTTTTCAGCAGTGTTCGCTCGTGGTTCAAAGCACGTCAACGTACCAAATTTCATTAAAATATCTGAAAAATTGCGATCTGCAGCTTGAACACAAAAATACATGGACAAACATCACACGGACAAACGGACAGACAGACTTAGATCGATGTAGAGAATGATTCTGAATCGATCGGTATAATAAAAGGTGGATCTACCTTAAGCCTTTCTGGGTATTACAGTCTCTTGTGCTATGGGTTGTAGAAATAGAAAAGTTTCGTATAACACTGCTTGGATACAGCACGGTACGAACTAACCGTATTACGCGAAGAATGTCTGTAGGTATGGGGCGAATACTAACTCAAGGCTATTATCAGTATTCAATATATCTTAAGCTGCTCCGATTAAAAACCTTGTGCAGGTAGCGTGACAAACACTGAACAGATAAAAAGACAAGAGCTACGTAATTCTTGTAGTAACACATATTGAATTTTAGTTTAAGATGCTAAGCAGTTAAATAATTCTAACCGAAATGTGCTGACAAGATTATCGATTCCTAAAAAGAAAACCTTCTTATACAACGTATATGCAAAACTCTGCGCGACATATAAAAGGAAAAAGAAATTGTGTCCGAGGGAAACAAGAAATATTTCTTTCTTGCGTATCTGCATTGACTTGCGGAGAAATTTTAATTGGCAAAAGAAAAAGTTACTGGGGACATGTTATGTGGAAAATTAACTGCCGATTTTCTAAGTCAAATAAATACCGTAATTGGATGACGGCGAGTAGGTCTGGCAAGATACAATTACCAAATAGTATAATTCTTTGCAAAAAAAAATCTCTTATAACTTAAGGTAGATTCTAATCGGAAACTTTAAAAAGTTCTTTTATAAAGCCATTAAGAGATTTGAATTCTTGAAATTATACAAAAATTTCTTCTGGCATTTTTCTAATTATAAAGTAAAATTCTTAGAAACCAAGCAGCCAAGTTAACAATTATACTTTTAACGTCATTTCCAGGTGACGTCTTTTTAAAACGTCTTTTTCAAGTTTTACTTTTAGTAATTATTTGAATTTTTTTATCCCCTCTACTCATTGGTTTACGGTATATTAATACTGTTGTCCTGTTTGCGTAAAACATTAAGTTGTCAATATTATAATGTTATCTGTTTGACGCTGTCTGTCCATTGGCACAATCAATATTTAAAGAGCTTATTACGGTAGATTTAAGGCAAGAAGAGCTTATTTTATCTAGATTCATGTAAGTCAAAATTTGTTCGATCATCAGCGTTCGGGTTCTGGGAAAATGCGGATACAAATGGAAAATATATTTAAAGTTGATATTGTACTCGTTTCTTGTGCTTCCATATAGAAAATGGGCGAAAGTGCTTACCTCGTCGAAAGATTGCCACTTACGACATTGTTAAGTTAAACTAACGATTATTCCATGCACTTTGGAATGAACGCAAATTCATTCAACAGAAGAAAATAATCTGCGACGACTAATAAGCGGTGGGTATCCATTATTTGTCTTGAAGCGTATATAACTTTCTTATGCTTGTAACATAAACTTGTACACTTTGTTTTTTCTTCTTTTTTAACCTGTCAAAGACATTAATTGTTTAGATGGGTGTTGGCTATTCCCCGCCCAATTAGTAAACTTTCTAGTGCCATATACTTAAATACTCGCATACTCGTATAGAATTTTCACAATTTCATTATTGAAAGAACTTTGAACGTTATTCAAATATTCACGTCATTTGCACGCATACACAAACTCATTTCCCATCTACACGAACACAGGTTTGCCATACACACATACGCATGTACATACTTAGCAAAAGTGCAAATGTCTACTACTATTAGGCAAGGATTCTGTTAGTTAAAGCTATTAATGGTTTAGGTAGACTATATTGCGAGCTACTCGTTCATGCAACATATATATATATATATATATATGAATGTATGTGAATTGAATTTGTAGAAAGATATGTTTTTATTTTGTTATTATTATTATTATTCTTAATTTCGCCAGAGAAATAAATTCCAAGACTAAACTCTCTTTAACTCTTTTACAGCACCAGCATCTAAGGCTATCGGCTTTTATTAAAAACTCTACCACACTTGAGAATCGAAACCACGACTATTGAGTTACTAGTGGTTAATAACAAATAAAAAATTTATATTAAATTTAAAAATTTCTCAAAGAATTTAATGCAAAAAAAAAAATGCCGACTTTGTTCGGTATATTGTACCTAAAAATTGATTATGTAAAAATGAGTGCAAATTTCGTCCAAATCCAATCGAGCACAGCCAACTAGTGGCTTACCCTTGATATATGTGTATCCAAAATAGACACGGATAGAAAGTTTGTGTTTATTCGAAGTAAAGCCCATTGCTAGCATAACGTTGGCTGACAGTTTCTGAATGCATTGAGCCATTTCCGTAAGCAATGACACGCTGCTCGACAAGTGCGTGTCTCATCGACGCGGGCATATGATAAGCTGAAGGAAACGAGTTTGATGAACAAACCCGTATGAGCCAGCACTTCGCAGCTGAATACTTCCAATATGCCGTCAGCCGATATTGCTGTAGGGATAGATAGATAGATAGGTGTCATGTTGTCTTTTTTTGCTATATCCCTTGTTATACTCCGCACTACGCATGACACAAGGGTGTGTTAAGTTTGTGGGGAATTACTTGAAGTATACCCACCTATTATTAGGCTAAGCTTATTGTCTGTCAGTCCCTCAGTCAGTCTTTGTATTTCGTGTTCACCCAATATTGAAAAATTGTTATAAGAACAACTGCATTAGTCGAGTGTAGACAGTGTTCACAGTTAAGCCGTGGTATACTATATAGGTTTTACTTGTTTCTTGAAGATCAAACCAGATTTTGACAGCTAATATTAAACCAACCACTTCTGATTCCTTCAAACATAAAACATCGTCTTCCGGTCAAAGTGGTGCAGCCTCGCAGTTAATGTGAATGATGTGTATGTGAATGGCTAGCCATGAATTACTATGTCTGGTGTTCTTGGAATAGATTTACTTTTTATGCCCAGTTACACACAAAGAAGAATTTCAAAGTAGAGAAAACTGCTGTCGGCCAATAGTCTTCGTTGTTAGAACAACTATTAATTTTCGAGTTGTGATATGTGTTGGTATTATTATTGCTTGTTCTTTCCAGATATATAGACTATGAAAAAACATTACTTCGGATATATATGTTCTTTGCTGTTAAAACCAGCAAATGCTCGTATTATGTTTACTATGTTGTTTACCCCGGCCTTGATTTCAATGGTTTCAGAATTCTTTTTTTTTCACATTTAACAACATTTTGTCAACTAAAATAGATCAAAGTAAGTGACACAGAACCCCAATATCAAGCGCATCCGTGTTATTCGCTATCTCAGCGATAGTAAGGCATTTGCTCTCAACGCCTTCAAATCATTTGGTGGAGGATGAAATGGACCTCTTGTCTTGCTACTTGCATTTGCTGCCGGTAACAATTTTGTTCGATGCATAAGCAAGAGTTGTAATCGAGGGACTTGCTTCCCGTAACATCAGTCCCTTTAAATGCAGAAATACAATAAGGTTCCGCTCATTCTGTCTATCTTGTCTATGCGTTCTTTTGTGGTAAAAATTATAGACTATGTTTTCGCTATATTTTTGCTTACAGTTACACCAATCATAATTGGAAGTTTGGAAAATGATTGAGACTTCACCAAAGTATTTGAATGGGTTCGTACAAATAACGTGAACTTCAAATCAGCAAACGCCAATGCTGTACCTTGTCGCACTTTGAAAGTGATGCTTATCCACAAAGAAGAAGAAGAAGCAGGCGAGAGACAACTCTTGCGATTCTGAAGGCGAGTGTTGGAAATACTCCCCAGTGGGCAGAAGATGCAATCGAGACGTCGAAACAAACCGACTTATTAAAGCAGTAAAAGAAGTTCTTCACTGATCCCGCTATGCTTACGATTTATACCCATCAAGATGAAAGCACAACTTGCATTCATGGGCTGGAGCTTCTAGGATTTTTCTGAAAGTTTTCGGCTGGGCGATGCCCACCGGTGAAGAGAGTATGTTCAAAATCCTCAAAACTCTAGAACATTTACGTAGTGTGGGCTATACTGCACTCGTATTAAGTGTTCTACGGAAATAAAAAAATTTATTTCTGCCGATTCTAATTCTGAGCGTATACCCCACCATATATATCCGCGATTTCTCTTTCTTTAGTTGCACTGTTCACCTTTGGAAGAATATTCTTTTTTTTTTGTTTTTCTCCTTATGCAGATCTGTCCCTTTCTAATTGAATCTCCACAAACATTACTCCCTGCTTTCCTTTTCCCCTACCTATAAGCCTTGCCGACCACCGTCCACACCAAAGAAAAAGGCAACTTCAACTTTGGAATATTAGTTTTCGAAACCAGACATTTTAAAAAAGTTGAAATGGAAAGCGGGAGGCTCTTACAAGTTACTTTTCTTTAGATGAAAATTAAATTTTTTAATTCGAATTAATATGTTTTATTAATTTTTCCGTACTCGTCTGATAACAGGCACATAGGTTAAATGATTCTTGTAAAGAGTTAAATTTACATCAATTGCACTATATGTCGCAGAGCCCGCCAAATTAAATATCCGCCACGAAAATGGCTCCGGTGTTCTCTATTTCTCGGAAAGCTGGAAATAGTAATCCAGTATTAGAACAGTTTAAACTTGATCTGAATTCAAAACTTAGCTTCAAATATTCAACCCACAAGCAAGTCAAATACACTTTCCAGTCATTCCGGTGCAGTATTGTACTTTCATCCGGCTTGGGAAATGTGTTGCGCAAGGGCAATGAGTTTTCATAGGACATAACCACTGGTCAATATGAAACGTGGAAGCGATAAGCAGGCATAGAGCACAACAAAGCTTCCTAAAAAAATGCGGCAAATCTTATTATGCCAGCCCGTGGTTAACATCAAAAGAGCAAACCCAGTGTCCAAAAGTGAGAACAGCTAACTGTAAAGCTTGACACATACTTGGGTTGATGTCATTTTGTTCTTCTGTAAAAACTCAATCCTGTGACATCAATCGTTTCCAAATAAATCCGTTCTAATTTTATCAATACCTTGCATAATGTTGATGAATAAGGCCACTGAGAGTTCGTGGTTTATTGTTCAATGCTCCAACATAGTCCCAAAGTAAAAAGTCCGATGGATATCATGAGCCCTATGCCCCCGCCTTATATAAGCACTTTTGGAAACTACACGATCATTGAACTTTTCTTCTAATAAATTGCTTTTAGAGATCTAGCATCATTTTAATGAAGCCCTGTACCGTCGCGATCGAAATCATCTAATTTTTGTGACAAAAAATCAATTATAATCTTTTTCAATCATGCCTTCTCCATTTACACTAGCTAGCTAACTGTGATGCCACCTTCAGGCTCAAAATCGACGCTTTCAGCCCACAAATCACACGCAAAAGTTATTTTTGTAAATGCAAGAGTCGTAAGGGGGCAACGGAAGTGTTTTTTTTTTTTACACCGAAGGGGAATTAATCCTTATTTACGTAGTCTTTTAACCAAATATGAGCTTTACCCCACTTGCACGAAACATTATGTGTAGCTTAATTGTTTTCGTAATAATTTTTAACAATTTTTATACACTCCACAAGTATGTATATATTGCTTTCCACAAATAATGGCAATAATCAGGATTGTGGTCGCAATCACAATTGTGTTTTATGTACGTTTACTTTCGAAACCACAAAATGGATAACCTTAGACTTCTACATTTGCGGTTCTATGAATTATAATAATACCGTTATTATTATAGCTGATAGTGCAGCAGGAATGATTTTAATTGCCTTAGGCAGAGCATGCCTAATATAATCTCCAAATAGTAGGCGCCATGCAAACTAAGATGCTAGAGTTATTTTTGCAAATAACTTGAGCTTAAAAACGGACTCAAGGTCCACGCTTTTATTAATGCTGCCAAAAAATATACAGAGTTGATTCTTTAGGAAGAGTAAAGTTAAAACGACTCAATGCTTTCAACATAGGCCAAATATACAGTTGTATCCCACAAATGTATTTTTTGTTTGCACGCATGTTGACTTGACAGCAAAACTTGGGAAGGGAGCAGAAGGTGACTTCCAAAATGGAAAATATTGACCTAGGCCAGAAATGATTATTGGTATTGAATATTGCCTATCAAGAACAATGCTCCCAGCTGCCAATAAAGTTCTACATGCTCCTATAAGTTTGATGCCGAATAGTTTGCTAATGTGTTTGGTTATATGAAATTGTGATCTACGGTAACTACAAGTACAAAATAATTGCTCAATTATTTACTTATTTACCCTATTATTCTCTGATGTTCCCCGAATTGCTGATATAATCAAAATGTTGTTGTTTGACATCAGGATTAATGCCACTGATCAGCAAACAAAAGAAGCCGACATGATTTAATCAAGTTTCCTTTAACCTAAAGCTATAGTGAATGTGATTGAGTGGACGAACCGTAAAGGAAGCCTCTTCAGAATAAACCATAAAGACATCTTCTTGTTAGCTATTGGGCAGCATGCAAGTGCTGATAAAGGAGATAATTTCGAGTGTCATTGTATCAAGTACAAATACATAGCTTTCGAAATCAAAATGTTAAAGCAACATGGCGGTGCATCCTAAGTACGCTGCCGCGATATTTTTAAACGTGAGCTCGTCAATAATAGTCAAATAATTGCGTTGGAAGAAATATATGCAGTACGTGATTCCTAAGCTAATTTTTTACATTTTTTTCTTTTGTTTTTGTAAATTTTAATTAATGGAAAACATAAGCAGAAGGAGAACTTTTTTCATTCTAATACAGTTTGACAACTTAATGTCTGTCGCTGGTGTCCATACAATGCTCGGAAATATATGACGTCGTTGACAAAGTTGCCAAATTAAACCAAAACCAAAACATTTTCTATGTTAAAAGTAAAAAGTAGTGTTCTGTATGCGTATTTACAGCAAAAGTATTTTTTTTACACCTATAAATACTATGACACCATCTGTGATAGAACACCAAATTTGTCGAACATGACTGGTGCAAACGTAACTTGTTTGTGGTACAACAAGGGTATTATTCTTTACCCATACATATATACATATATACATATATATATATATATACAAATATTGTATATATATTGTATATATATATATATATATATATATATATATTTACATAGATATTGACATACAAATGCACATATATATACGATAGGTATGAAAAATCGCCGACTACCGGCATACATTAGCAAACTGCCAAAGTGGCCGAATTACATACAAATACACATGAAAGGGTCACCCATCCTTAAGTAAAACGAGAATGAGGTGGAATGATGATGTATGAGAAATGTGTGGTAAAATCACCGCAACATTTTAACAAAGTTTCGATGCCGCATCACGTTTTTCGTATCACATGTATTCGTGTCTCTACGCAATGAGAGCAAAACCACTTGAAACTACGATTATTTTATATGTACATGAATTTGTGTCATAATATGTGCTTGCGTTTGTGTTGTTAAACAAGCATCCAACATACGTAGGATATATATATATATAAATCCACAACTATATGTGAATGTGAATGGTTAGAGTTGTTGTTTACATAAAAAAGAGATCTCCCCCCATCCATTAAAATCATTACAAACAACAAAAAATTTAAAACAAAATAAAAATAAAAATTCTGTGAATATTTGAGGGGCGAGGATGATAAGAATTGTTTGTTTAAAAAATAAAAAAAAAATACGAAAAACTTGTTAAACAATCATTAAAAGCTGTTAATATTCCAAAAACGAACACATATACACCATATTAGTGGCGGCGGCAAAAGCATGCTACAAGCAAAACTAAAGCAGAGAAAAAAAGGGAAATTTCAATGCAGTCATTAATGCGCTTAAGATTTTACGCAATAACATTTTAATACATTTGAATACTGAAATTGTTCAAGCGGCTCCTGTTAATCCAAAAAAAAAAAAAAAATTACTTTCCAGATCACTTTGCGTGTCTGTCCGTATACTAGACAAAACTCGTAAATGCATCGAGTATTTGTAGCTACATATGAATACATGTGCAGGTAAATAATATCTTTTTTGTAAGAGTAGCTACGGCGGAATCGACATTGATTGATCGGATAAGCTTTAGGCATAATTGGACACACCGCGTAGCCTAATATGTAGATGGCATTGCGTGCTGTGACACGCAAGCGACGACAGACGATTACGATAATTTAAGGTTAAGCACAAAACCTAGATCGAATGTTTTGAATTCGGGAGTTACCAGCTGTTGAAGCAGCCATAGACGTATAGTTCCTAAAGCAAAAAAATTTATTGTATATAATACCTTAGGCAATAATAATAGATCCTTGCATTAGGCAACAGTTATAGGTCCTTGCGTTTTAGCGGTGAAAAATGGCAACACGCTGATCAATGAACATTCTATCTTGATCTGCTGCAGTTGAGCGTGCCTGCTCGTCCTTTAAACGCACTTTGAAGCTGTACAAGCTGCTGTTGTTCTCTATAGAATCCTTTCCAACTTGATGTCCTTAATTGTGATTCTCACCTTTGTATCGAAGGTACGCAAACAAAACGTCCTCTCCCCCCTCGCCTATACCTATCATCCTTTCTAGTCAACGTCTCGCTGAAGCCCAAAAGTGACATAAGAAAAATGACGATCATCTTAGTTTCCACTGGTCCAAAGGACAAATTTCACAATCACTGGTCGATGGATATTTATCATATTCTCAGAAGAGAATCTTACATTGTAATTTTGTGCGCCAGTCTCAATAGCCGAATTACACCATCGATAACTAAAAAATTTGTTAAGAGACGTTCCCCTGTACTTTTTTTCATCGGCAGCAATTTTGATGGTTTCATCTGCTGGCCATATTTCAAACACTATTCAGTTTTATGACATCACCCTTCAAACGTTTATAATAGTAAATCAATAGCAATAGCAATAGCAATCAATATCGCTATACCTATGAGCAGACCATCTTTACTGATCCATATATCGAGCCATATAATTATTGCGAATATAAATTTAAATATTGATTTGCTACTGACTGGTGACTTTTGTTTACCTGCAAGCACAGCAGGATTAGGAAAAATTAGATGACAAAAATTAGTAACGACAACGTAAAGACACGTAGGTTTGAAAGATCGAGCGAGTTTTGTTACTTAGAAGAAACAACTCATTGCTCTCTGCTACAGAGGAGAGAAAAAGAGTTTCGTTCAAGTTTGAACAAAAGTCATTCGATGTACGCAGTAGAATTAAAACTGCATTCGGTACACTTTATAACTTTTTATTAAGCATATAATATATTCCGTAATGTTCAAAAGCACATTTGTGATTCTTTTGCCTGTACACCAGCTACATAAACAAATGGACGTAAATTCTGCGACACGTATTTCATTGTACTTAAGAAAACGAAAAAAGTACAAGAGAGGTCGCGATCAACGCGTATCGATTACCATGAAAGGCAAACCAATGAATTAATGAAGTGTCATAAGAATGTCGGTGCTTTGGTTAAAGTTGCCCGACAATTGGCGTTTTTAAGGTCTATTCCTTGAAACCATATTGAGATCGGGGGTATTGGGTGCCAGCGATGCTCAAATTGAGCAGCTTGCGAGTAAAAGATGAAAAAACTTGAAATTAAAGTAAGAAAATATAGGCTGTGCGTTGTGGCGGATAGGGAATAATCGAAACTTCGAGCGCTCGTTGAGAAAATTCATATATGAACCGTTTATTATGAAAGTGGCACAAGTCGAGGTTGTGTGTTTTAACGTGCTTCAAATTACTGATACAAAGTTCCAAGAAGATTTACTTGTATTTGTTATCTCAAGCTACCTATATTTCCCCAGCACAAATAGTTGCGTTTAGTCATTGAAAAATTGTCATTTTTTATTACGGAAATGGACTTGTGCCACTTTCAAAGAAATTAGTTTAGAAAAATTACTGGTTTATGTTAATTTTGTCCGATGTTTTTTAATGATGTGATTTTTTGAAAGGACAATGATTCAAGTGAATTGATGAATAAATTACATGTTATACATGTTGCATGTTATAATAATTATAATTTGTATTATGTATTTCATATAAAGGTTTATTTAAGAATTTTTCATTTTAACATTCATACAACACAACAGTTTTGAAACGCAAGTATAAATAATTCATAATTATAACGTATTTCGTATACAAGTACATCAGTTCAATTTATTCATCGCCAATAATAGGAATGACTAAGTTCTCGGAAATCGTAGTTTTGTTTTTAAAATTCCAAAATGACTGTAGCATATTGGGTTATATGAGACAAGTCCAACATGTCTTTACATTTTGTTGAAGTAACAATACGAGAACCAACGTACAACGGATCCATTTTTGATCATGAATAACGCGTAGATTTCCCCTTTTTGATAGTAAATCAAAAGTTAGAAGCTCATCTTTTTTATCTACAGTACAGCGACTTTCAAAATAGACGTGTGTGTGTGTTATGCCAATAATTAGCAAAACTTCTCTCAAGCGGAATCTCCATAGGTCTCAGTATAAAAAAAAAAAACTCCTTTTAAATGAAGAGACATTGTTCAATTGCAATGAAAGTTGTCGTTAGTTCCGCTTTTTTGAAAAAGTGACTTGTACCACTTTCAAAATAAACGGCTCATATATGAAATTTCTTTTCAGTCATCCACTATGCCTAATTGGCCTTTTGTTCGCGAAGCTTACATTGTATCAACAAGTTTTCTAATAAGAGAACGGACGACATGATACTTTTCACGCATGTTCTCTAAATAACGAGTTTCATGCAACGCTGTACTGCGATGCGGTGTGGGAGAAAGAATCACGTTTAGTGATCAAGTTCCACTTTAGCAAGCTTATCATTTTGCACGCTTGTAAAATATAAGACTTAGAGTCAAGCACATTCACTGTACGCACACGGACAATGTTTCGAACAAGATTTCTTTATTCAAGAAGTCTCGGAAAGAATGATATATAATTTCTTCTTCTTAAAAGACATTTTATTGTAATTACGCCATCCGTTCTGGAATTCTTAAGCGAAAAAGTGAATCGTTATTTGTGCAGCACTCTTTTGCTTTCACCTGCACACTACTAAGAGAGTCCAATAGAGACTCTGGCAAATTGTTCCACAGGTGCAGCGATAAATTTCGATTAAAATTTTTTTTATTGATAAAAGCAATTTCAATCGGGAAAAAAAGGGAGTGTTCGAATGAAACGAGAAACACATATTAAAAACGAAAGGACCAATAAATTCCAATTTGGAATAATAACATAAAAGGATTTATATCGATATTACAATAGGGATTTCATTTCCCAAATAGATTAAAGATTAAGTTTTTATGCCAACTGAGACCAAACAAACTGTTTCTTATCCCTGCTATCCATCCATATGAGATTTACTTGTGATAATAAAAGTTATATATGACGATTATTATTATTATCTTTGTTGATAATTTCAAGTTTACTTGAAATTCTAATTTAATAATACAATCAAGAGTAAATTGGTTGTCTCTGTCCATCCCCTATTAATCGTTTAGGCTTCAGAGCATCATCTCTCCAATTCGCAGCAGGAATTTGCAAAGCTTTTCATTTACCAGTAATGTAAGCAGGTGGCTAACAAATTTTAATCACTGGTAGTTGTAGGACGTGTAAAATTACATACATACATAACATTAACAAGCCCTCAAACATTCATCCCTTAGTATGTGCATAAGGCTGATGTCTCACGTATTTCTTAAAACTCATTACAGACGCTAAAGATAATATCCCATCATTCCTGGATCAAAGGAATCTTACGCGATAAATTTTGCAGCTTATCGCTTCGGCATTTAGCCGAAGTGTTCGTCGCTAAAGGAGGAGAGGAAGCAGATGCACTTACCTTTAAGAAAATCATTATAATGATAATGCGTGCTTCACGCTTCAAATCTGCCTATATAGAGCTGATCCTTACATTTAGTGGCGCATTTGATTGCTCGCCGACAATGGTACATCAAATGTTTGTAAATATCATTACGAATGCTTAGTATGATGAAGTTGTTGAGTTATTTGATGGATGAATAAACGAATGCTTGAATGAGTGAACGAGCAAATGATGTTCGAACTGCTCGTATATGGTCGTTTGGTTAAATATTTACATGTGGTTGTGTAACACCGGTACATACGCATTCTATGAATCACAATGATGGATGAGTTTAATGTGATGCCAGGCATTGCCTGCCATCACATCGTCTTGTGCTATGTGTTGGTAACAGCTTGCGCTGACAGCATTCATTTACATGTCTACAAGTGGTCTCTGTATTGTAGAGCCAAATCTATTCAACTACTGGCGCCCTACTTACCCTAACTTTAGACGCCGGCTCTCTATTACTATATACGCCCAGAAATTCTCTCCAACATTGGGAAGAATTCAATACAATTTTAGACTTTTCTTTGGTACTACTACTACTACTACTACTACTACTATTTACTGCGGCATTTTTTGGCGCAAGAGCAGGGGACTTTTGTTTGATGTGTTGCGACATCGTTTATGTGAATTGTTACAGCTGTTTAAACTTTCGTATTAACAACGAAACTAAAGCTTGGGGAATATAAAGTTTTTCGTTCCATTCGAAGGCGCTACCTTTTCCTTCCCTTTTCATTCAAAAAAAAAAAAAAACTCTTGCATAATTTCGTTCTAGCTTTTATTGTAATGTAGGAGGTAATGGTTGGTTGTACACTACGCCTTAAAAGCCTGGCAATGGTACGGAAAATGATGTCGATAAGCGCTTAGTGCAATTTGGCTCGACTGGATGGCGTCACCTCGGCATTTCTTTTATTATTATTTTTTTTTTTTTTTTGCTGCTATTAAGCGTGGGGTCAACGTCAGCTGTTGCAAATAGTATTTGTTCCCCACTTTATAGGTTCTGATCATAGACTAATATTTTCGATGCATGTGCGGTTGATTGTTTCTTCTTGCAAAAATAAGTTTGTGATGTCAATTGCTTTTGCTTTTGTTCGCCCGCGTGTTTGCTGTATAATGCTGCGTCATCGGTTATTGTTGATTTCTGCGTCGCCGTTGTCGTTTAACTCTGCAACTATATAGAGCGTAGTGTATATGCGAGTTTGCAAATGTTTAACTTTGTTTTTGGCACCATTTGGTATCGTTTTTATGCTGCATGCAGGATTTTAGCACACGGTGCCGTCTCTTTAGAAACGATTGCTTTTTTTTTTTTGTTAAGGTTACTGTTTACACAAGTGTGTAGACGTTAGCATTTTCACACACAAATAACCGAGACACACACACACACACACACACAAAATACCTCCTTGGATAGTAACGATAGCGAAATGAGCGCATTTTGGCACAAGTGGTTTTACATGAATGTATGTTTTGAAGATAACGTTTCTTTTTTTGCATTTTGTCACATTTTAATGGTTCGCACAACTGTCACCAGTTACGAAAATAACAATTCAATCGAATCTCGCCACTCATTCGCATAAATTGATTTTATAGATACATTGACCGCACTACTCTTGAAATCAACTTTGATGCGTTCAAATCAATTTAATTGAGAATCAATAATCGCTAAGTACTTTTTCGTTATGTACGATTTTCTCTAAAGAAAACACGGCCGACAACCTTTGCCTATCTGGCGAGGTAATAAAAGTCTTGCATAAATATTTTGTTTGTTGAAAGTCTTTTATTAATTCTGTTAATATCGAGTCTTTATTCGATTCAAATTTTAACTTATACTCTGACTTAATATAAACGGATGTGAATGATTCGAACTTCAAAACGAACGTACATACGAATTGACGACGTGTATGCACGCTGCACTTCCTTTCTTTGGAATAAACTTTTCCAAACTTATTTTTAACTTTCCCATTTTTATATATGTTATATAATTTAAATGAAATTTTTTATATATATATATATAAAACTATTAGAGAAAGAGAAGAAGAATTAAATTTCGATATGAAAAACTGAAAATCCAATTTTATTCCAATTTTTGTGGATCCATTGTGATTTGCAGTTGTGGCCGGTTACTAGTACATTATTTCTATTATCTTGTTATATAATTTTAAATTGATCTATATAAACTAGGTCCTGTCTCATTGCTAGCTAATACAAGATCATTAACCCTAACTTTTGTATCATCCGATTTAACTTCTGATTGTCTTTTTCTAATTAAATTGCATTTTCAAAAAGGTCTGCAGCTCTTCCCTGTGCTATTTGTAGTCTAAATTTAATTTATTTTTTTGTACGATTCTAACGTTTTATAAACGGTCTACGAAATTTATACCCAGCAAGTCTAAAACTTATGGTATTTGCCTGAATACTAATTCGAGTGGATAATACTCGTGTGCGATCGAAAGAGTCGCACTGTAACAATATGCAAAGAATTTTAACAAGATATCCCAATCGGATTTGCCGGATAAAATATACACCCACAAACACTCATTTAAGGCTCCAAGAGATCTTTCAGAGTGCACAATTCCAGCAAGACTTAGTTCATATATATTCTGTTCCCATATCAGTAAGTAAGTAGTCATAATTAGTCATTGGTCCGTATATTAAGCCGATTCCTTCAAAAATTCCTTTGCATCTTTAGTGGATTTATTCTTGATTGGAAATTAGATTTGAGTGGGGGACCTATTGTGACGATAATGACAATTTTGAATGCTTTTGTTGGGTTAGGCGTTATGATGAAGGATTTTTTAGCTCTGATAGTAGATTTAGCGTTCGGCCAGTCATCAAATTCCTTTATACAAAGAGAAATATCTCGAGTCATGTTCTTCCAAAAATATTGTCTTCTGAGCAAGCGGGATGTCCAAAACATATTCGATCGCCATGATATTTTTTTAAGATTCTTGCTTTATCGGAAATCGTTGTAGTTTTTACCAATGCAGGTGCAGGCAGCATTTTTAATTTTATTAAAATTTTACTACCGGTATTTTTAAATTTATCAATATTTCATTATTAATAAGGCAATCCAGAGGGTTTTTTTTTTTTAAATGCAATTTTTTATATTTTTGTTATATTCTTGTATATTAATTGCTTTAAATACTTGTACTATTTCCGATGTTTCCTTGTTCCTTGTTTATGGTGGGTCTGTAGTCTAGTCTTTACTTTAAAAACATTACTTAATTAATTTAATTTTGTGGACTTTTCAGTAAATTCTACCCGTGACAAAGCGTCAGCTGCGTAATTTCCTTTTTACTCTGATGTATTCAACTACGAAACTGTATTCTTCTAAATCAAGTTTCCTGCTGATTAATATTGACAAGGGGTTTTCATCAAAATAGGTATGGGAATGGTTTATCTCTGGTCTTTTGACCAGAAATTTTTTTTTTTTTTTTTAAATTTAGCCAGAGAATAAATTCTAAGACTAAAGTCTTAAAGCACTAGCATTTAGGGCTATCGGCTTTTTATTAAAAACTCTACCGCACTTGACCAGAAATTTTCTATACGATAATTGTATGGTCTAAGATATTATATTGCCCAGTGTATGGCGATTAACTCTTGTTCCCTTTGATAAATGCCTGAGATGCGTAGACCACTGGTAATGGAATACTTTGATGTTCTTGACATAAATTAGAGCCACAAGTGTGTTTACTCGCATCGAGAGAGAGAGCTTTATAGTGAGAATTTGTCCTCAATTGCAGATTGGGGAGGAAGATTTCTTCAAGATCCATTGGTAAGTTGCAATTGTTGTTGTTGGATATAAAGGTGGAATTAATTGAGGGTTAATAAAAGAGTAGTGCTGATGATGGTATCGTAGATTTCCTTCTGCAATTTTCTCTTCAACTTTTCTTCCAATGTAATGTATCTTTGAAGATTCAACTTTTCCATGACATCATCCATCATGAGAGGTGTAGTAGCAGCATACTGTGCCGCTCGATCAACCTGTTCATTTCGCAATAAACCGATGTGTCTTGGTAACCATAACAATTTAATTTTTTCGCCGCGTCCTTAATTTGTTGATTGTGCTCCATCTCGAAATAATATAATAGTGAAGAAAATCATAGTATTTTCCTTAAATATTCTATCTTTTTTTTTTAGGAAAATTGTAAATTTTATTTGCCAGTTTTTTTTTTTTTTATTTATTTATTTTCTTCAATAGATTTCCTTTTATTTTTCCAGAAATTAATTTTTCCATTACTACTTCAGCAATAACAATACGACAAAAACATGCAAAACATGTCAGAAAATAAAATTTTTCTAACCATAAAATTTAAATAACAATTTGAAATCTCGGTGTAACTGCAAGTGATGTTTAAAAAATGGAAAATACTTCTCTCTACCGTTTTACATAACTGACAACAACGAAAGAGTTTTAATTCAAATTGGGTTTTGAGCAAGGAAATGCGAATGTATTCATATGCGTTTTGAGTTTCTAGGGATAGTAATAACATTAAAATAACCGCAAAACTCTTCGTAAAACTAGATAATAATCATCACAAAAATGCAGTAATTGATTATAAAAGATTGAAGCATTCAATATAGTCCGTGTGTTATTTGAGAGGCATCCTAAAGAAATGTTTTCGTAAATAAAACTAAAATAATTTGAAAAAAAAAAAATATACTATCAATGTCACAACGATTTATCAGTCAGGTTGGCTTTTTTTTTTAAAAAAAGCTTTTAAATGGCAAATCCATACGAGGTCCATGGTTAATATTGCTTTCAAGGTTAAGTTATAGTTCAATATAAAAGAATATCTACTAAACATGTTGCACATCACGCTACATAAAAAGCTATCGCGACCCACATGGCCAACGGGTGCTTCATATTCGTTCCAGCTAATCAGTCTATGCTCAGAGGGGAAGACGCCACAAAATCTTTTTTTTTATTGCCTAAATAGATTTTTTGAATTTTCTTGAATATATAGAGAAAAATAGAAGGGATAAAATTTCAGCCTCGTCCCTAGAGGTTCTGAAAAACTCCCCGGGTGAAAGCAATTACAAATCAGGATATTATCGTAATCTTTATCGAGACCAAGGTTGAGTAGATATGAGGCTGAGAGTGTTTGAAAAGCTTTCAACGCTTTTCCCAAGAAATTGAAAGCTTGTGGTGATATTCGAATATTGAGATACACACTTTTTTTGACAAGTTTTGTTCATCATTTGAAACGATTGATCGCGCAGCGATTCTGCTTTGCACAGCTGCAGCTCAAGTAGAACCTTTTACCAAATACTCTAAGAAAGATGAAGAAAATGCTACGAAATATGTGAATAAACAGGAAAATATTTATCCTCCCGAAATTGCAAGTTAGCTATAAAAGTTACTAAAAAATTTATTACTAAAACTAAAAACCATATCGTGTAGTACATGCCAGCATTTTAAACGTGTTTTTCACGCAGCAGACATCTTAGAAAAGTTAATTTAATTATTAATTTAATTTAGTATTTTATTGATAATCGAGTGCCTTTTTTGGCCGAAAATCCAACTTTTCATTCAAATGCTTGCCAATCTCATCCAATATTATCAAATGAATGAAGACCTCGAAGGAGGAACTAGAATGAGGAATTCGCATAAAGAATTCGAATAAAGAATTTTACTGAAGAACTCGAATGAAGAACTTGAGTGAAGAACTTGAGCGAAGAACTAAAGAAGCCGAATAAAGAATTTGTTCAAAGAACTTGAACAAAGTTTTTCAATAAAGAACTCGAATGAAGAATTCGCATGAAGCACTCGCATAAAGAAGTCGAATGAAGAAATCGAACAAAGAGCTCGAGTAAAGGACTCAAATAAGGAACTTGAATGAGGAACTTGAAGGAAGAACTCGAATGAAGAACGCGAATGAAGAAGTTGAATGAAGAAGTGAATAAAGAACACAAATGAAAAAGTTGAATGATGAAGTAAATGAAGAACTTAAATGAAGAAGTTGAACCAAGAAATGAATGAAAAAATCAAAAAAAGATATTGATTGAGGAACTCGAATAAGCTGCTTTGAAATATACACAAAAGTAGCTTTGCTAAATCGCTGGGCACAATGATTCCGTTTTTCATCACGCATAACACAAAGCGCCAAATTCGTGGAATACGCAGCTTGTTTGCGTTGCTAAAACAATGGCTAACGTTTGTTTTCGTAAATTTTAATTAAACGTTTAGAAGCGCTTGCACAAATTTGTCAACTTCAACCTTTCACTGCTTTTTCATTTGTTTTTTTTTTTTTTTTTGTAACCAATAAACTTTTATTACTTCCTACACCAATTGTGCCACAAGGACATATTAAGTTGGTGCGGATGTTTGCAACACCCAGAAGGAGTTGAGGTAAGCTGACCGTTTATTCTACAGATGAATTCATTATTCCTTTTGATCCTCTGTTCATTTTTTAGATATTTTGTTGAAAAAATGGTACAGTGACGTGTTTTATATTTCTTCCGATCTTTTTAAAGCAGGATTAAACGGAAAACGAACGAAAAAGTAGTTCTATCGAAGCATTTTCAATAGCATTCGTCCTTTAGCCAAAATGCGTCAGTTTACAAAATTTTGTCAAAATATTTTTAAAAAAAATTCAACCTGCAAAAGCGTAGACAGACATCAGAAGGACAAGCTTAGGATCATTTTCTGAATCGATCGGTGGTGCAGGGCATAACAAAGACCAAAAATGTTCATAAGGAAATAAATAACATTTCTCAGCATAATAACGGCTAAGTAGCAATGCATTCAACAGATATTCGCTGGGAGTTTAGCTACAAAACTGAGGAAAAGTTAAAATTAGACTCATGCAGTTAACGGATTGAAAAGATTTTGATAAAACAATCTCCATAATTCGCCACGCCCAAAATCATCAAGTAATTGAAACAGCTGTGACGATGCTTCAGAACTGTTTCCAAAAAAGTAAGACAGGATGTCTTTTTCTATTATCAGAATAAATGTGAAAATTTATATGGCGCATGCGTTTTACTTTATGAGTAACAAGCAAAAAACACAGAAAACAAGTGTTTACAGTTTTCGTTTCATAGACGTGTGGGCATTGTAAGTGTGTTCTTTAAAAATTTGAATCGTTTTCATATTCTTGTGCAATTTTGTAGGTGAAATATAGGAAAGATTAGCACAGATGGAGCGACAGATGAACGACCAAACATATTTAAGTGCATTCCGACGTTGCGTTTGGCCAAGAATTTATGTAAACTTGCTTTTATGCGTCCTTAAGGGGTTTAAAAAAAAAGTACATTTTAGCTCACTGTAAAATTGAGTAGGCGTGGAAAATTTTTGCCACTTTTGTACAGGCATTGTTCCATACAATAAAGTTTCAAATTTTTGTAGATTTATCTGATGTAATTTATGAGTAGTGAGTAAAAAATCATTTTGTTATTCCTTCCGAAGAACAGAGATGTTTTGAGTTTACATAGTACCGAATGAGCGTCCTTCGTTTAATTTAGTCCATCTTCATTATTAAACTGCTTGCAAGAGCTCTCCTTCTAGGCAAATTTGAAGTCGCTTCAATTTGCTGCGAGGAAAGTGCTTGCAACAGACTATATACAAACGGACAGATGGACATGCTTAAATCGATTTCGAATTTGATGCTGATCAAGAATATATGCGCTGTGTGGGATCGTTAAAGCCTAATTCTGCGCTTTGCAAACGTTATACTTTTCATCTTTCAGTGATGGGTATAAAAATCGAATATATTTTGAAAGAAATTTGAGTGTTTATGTGCAATAATTTTAGAGTTTACCTTATAATACAATTGTGATATAAACAACTTTTTCTATTCCAGTCTATCGTGTTCCATGTTTATGATGAAAATGGTTACGGTTCTTCATATATATATATATGAAGAACTAAACTAATCGCCAAAAGTGTTGGACCTATAGGGTATAACTGATTGAGTAAATGTGAGAAAAACAATGAATTTGACTCTATGCGTTGGTTAGGTTTCTATTTCTTTATTTTTTTTTTTGTGAGGTGGAAAACCTTCAACAGGCGCCCGTTAGGGCAGTGCGAGTCTTTAACCCGCTAAAAACCACCCCTTCTATCCCCTACCCTGTGGCACGAACGTTTAGGTATACCTGCACAGGGAGGGTAGCCGTTTAGGCACTACTTAAAAGCCTACGTTGACGCTCTTGTTGTCTTTGCTTTCGCATAATGTTTGCGGCGAACATTCCCATCGCCTTCCATATATTCAGGTCGTGCAACATATTTGTCACAAGGTTGTCGGGGAGAGGTAAAACTCCAATTTCCGTCGGTAGTCTCTGTCGTTCGTTATATAATATTTCGGACAGACAAAAAAAACGTGTTCAGCGTCTTCGATGCACTTACAAAAACTACAGAATGGGTCCTGTTCTATTCTAAACCTATTCAAATATGACCTAAAGCAGCCATGGCCGCTAATTATCTGTCTCAAATAAAAATCAACCTCACCATGTTGCCTATTCACCCAGGGCCGTAAATCTGGTATGAGACGATGCGTCCAGCCACCCTTACCCGCTTTGCTCCAGCGCTCCTGCCACTCTTCCACTAATCGCTGTTTTGCACGCTGCCTAGCTGCATCAGCCGACTGTCTGTGAAATTCGGCTCTATATAGGCCTTCTTTAGCATGCAGGTCGATTGGCATCATGCCATCGATGACCAAGGCCGCATCCTCCGACACCGTCCGATATGCGGCGCACACCCTTAGGGCGCATAGCCTGTATGCTGCTTGTATGTCTCTCGTATATGCCGGTATAGCGAAAGCCTTTTTCCACGCAGAAGAGCCGTACATTATTGTCGCAGTTACCACCTCTGCGATCAGCTTTCTACGGTCTTGCCTAGGGCCACGCAAGTTTGGCAATATGCGCGCCAACGACTTTGCTATCTTCGCAGCCTTTTCGCCCATGTATTTCAGATGCTGTGTAAACGATAGTCTGTAGTCTATCATCACTCCTAGCTATTTTATGGCTTCTTGAGACTGTATCCTCGTATCTCCCACCTGGATAGTCACTTTCTCCATTTTCTTCCTAGAAGAGATTAATACCGCTTCTGTTTTCTCATCCGCCAGCTCTAAATCCACTGACCGCAGCCACCTCTTGATCATGTCGATGGTTTTATTCGCTGTAGTGGTAATACCCTCCAGAGTTTCCGGCACGATAGTTATCGCTATGTCGTCAGCAAATGCGTTGGTTACGTGTGTTAGTGTGTGTTTGTGAGTGTGTGCGTGTGTGTATGTGTGTGATGTATAGAAAATAATACAATATGTACAAAAAACGTATTCATCAAAAACTCACAATTGTGGGTTAAAAAAAATTGTGAGAAAAATGCACAATAGGGAGAATGAAAATAAAAATTTGTAAAACAGAAAGCGGTGAGAAGATGCGAAAGTGATAGGGAAGCTAGTTCGGTGCTTTCATATCGCACAGTTAACATTTTTAACTACTCCGCTATTACAAAAGGAATTTTTGAATACCTAATTATGAACCTGTCAGTTGCAAAATTTTGCTTTGGCTATGTGTATATCAAATGGTGTATGAAAGCTTTCGAGCGTGCGTGTGTAAGTGTTCTTTCGCATATATGAATACATATACTGTTCAGTAAATAGTTGATTATTTGTTAGTTAAATAGCAAATGACAAAGAGATTTTAAGGAAAAAATTTTCTAAATAATTCTAAAAAACTTATTAGTCTTGTTGTTATTATTGTTGCAATTGTGTATGCGTTGCGTTTTGTAATGATGACTATGGCAATTACGTTTTGTTAATGATGCCATAACAAACGTTGATTTGTTACTAAGGTACGGATGCAGTATATAAATAAATACGCAATTGTTTCGTTTATGTAAACATTTCGTGTCACGCATGAACAAACGGATACATAGATTATTTATACGACATATATAAATGTATGTGGCTGCATAGTCGCGTTCATCATTGTGTAGAGTATTTCATTTTATAATTGCTAGTATGTTTCGTTTGTTACATTACGCTGCTGGCATAATGCAACTCTTTAAACTGTTTGACTCACTTGCGATGGATTTCACTGGTTGCTTGTATGAATTCCGTCCGATCTCTTGATATGATGTTATTTGTTCATCTCTGCGCTCGATATATTTGTATTGCGTGGATATGCTTTTGTTGATATATATATGGTAGCAATAACAAAACTATTTTATACAACACTTTCAATTATGCTTTTTTCATGCTCCCACATAACATAACATAAATTTCCGAACAATATTCCATTTACCATGCCATTCATTCATTCTCTCTTCGCATTGAAATCGAAATTCAATGCTTTAGGTGTATCTATGTCTATCATATGTATAATGTGCTATGTGAACGCACACCTTTTGCAAATAATATATTTTATTATTTATCTTTTTATGCTCGCTTAACATGAAAATTTAATTGCTAATGGCACAAACATTCACACAACATTCAGTTATAGGCAATTTGGCTTAAGTTCAAATCTCATTCAATTAAATGTTAGAAAATTAATAAACAGATAGGAGAAAAGTTGTTCTATTCGAGATCTTTTTATTAGAGAGTTAAGGCTCAAAACTCTTGAATTCTATAAAGTGAAAAAATTACCTGAGAGGAATTTACAATGTCACTTAACCGGGAATTCATAAAACCTAGCGCTAAATATTTACTTGCAATTTCGATTGGCCTGTTAAGTTTTCGACCTGATGTGGATCCCTTGCCTCAGCATAAAGATTTGTGTGGCTTTCACAAAATTTTGAATCACCTACAATCGCACCCATCTACGGTTCCGTTCATTTACATTCTCTTATATCCGATTTCATTTATTTACGAAACACGCCTTTTGCTTTCCCAGAGCTTCCCTTCTTTTCAATAATTGCGCTTTCTCACAATTTCGCTTTGGCACAACTTTGCTTATGCACTTTTGCCTATCTATACTTTCGCTTATCTACGACGATCTCATTTAATTTAAGTTTCACTTATCTATAACCTCACTTAGCTCACGTAGTTTCTTATACTTCCATATTACTTCACTTCTACTTATTGCATTTAACTATAGTTTCAATTATCTGTAAGTTCACACAAGCCTACCTTTACTTTTTGCTTGTTTGCAGTTTCACTTATCTGTAGTTTCGCTTAAATATGATTTCACTTAGCTTTCGTTTCATCTATCTATAGCTTAGGCATATTTTTGCTTACTTGCAGTTCCGCTTATCCTCAGTTCCGTTCATCTATAGTTTCACTTATTTGCAATTTCTCTCTTATCTATTGCTTTCGCATATTTGCATTTACGCTTACATATATTTACGCTTTCACTTATCGAAAAGATTTAATGTGAATCGAGCATCCAATCTCTGATGATCTGAAAATATAGGTGAACAGTGCCAGTTTTGTTTGCTAGCTTTTGAAACCTTGAAATCGCAAATAGATAATGAACAATAGATAAATAAATGAAGCAAGCATCCTGAATGGGAGGAATACAAACTGTTCATATTTCATCAATGTTATGTCTGACATTGGTAGTAGCGCTATCTAAGTGCAAATATAGCGACTATCTTAAATGTAGGTAAGCGAATCTTATTTTGCATCATCGCCATTTCAGATTTGTGTTAGAAGAGGTAAAGCAAGCGATGCAAGTAGACTTAAGCAGCAGCTGTCACAAGTTAACGTGCCCCGGGAACGAAATCCTGCTTACTTCTATCAAATGTTTGTTGAATTTGTGAAGAGCTTCACGAAGTTCACCCTTTAAAGCATATAAATGCGAGTTGTGAGAAAGTTCATGCTATTTCCTTTTGTCTCTACTACACATGCACGTGAGAATGTCCATTAATCATAATCTTAATAAAGTTCGTACGCAGCAACTTAATTCCGTCAAGATAACGCCAAGTAGCACACAAATAGCTTTGTTAACCTTCGTTAAATGAAATCGCAACATAAACAACTCGTACTCTGCTTCATACCTAGGAGTCGAAAAGAAAACAGAAATACAGAAGATAAGCGAGAGATCACGTAAATTAAGCAAATTTCGTGTGTAAGTGATGACATATTACAAATGATGGTTATATGGGAATGGCTAGAGGAATGAAAAAATGTGATAAATAGTAACTAAAACAAAAGGGTCGATAGAGCAGCAGCAGCAGCTAATGAATGTGTTGAAATGAACATCTTTATCGCCACCAAACACACCGCAATAGGACAATGGGTTTCATATTAACAGACGGACAGACAGACAGACACGTAGTAGGTAAGCAGTCTATCCTCAACACTTAAGGTTTAGATGCAGAGTCGACCAACAGTCGAACACATGTGCGCGTAAAGGGCGATATAATACAAACATGAAAAACACAAACACAAACACACACTTGTTCATATATCGAAAGATACAACACAAAAGGCTTGTGTAGCAACAAAGCACACTCAATTGATATTCATTCATTCGAATAAAAGCCACAATGCAAACGTACGCATACAAATGCGCACGTACATGCATGCATGCGCACACATTTGTGTTTGATATTTAAATAAGCTGTAAAACGACGGTTTTGCACGTATAATACTTGTTGTCATATAAATGATGGGCTCGCAACTACCAAGAACACCAACTAACTTCAGACTTTTCATCAGTTAGGTAGAGAAATGATGTTGCACACACACACACACACACACACACAATCACTATATATGTGATAATATTTGTGTTTGTCATTAAAGAATAACACACAACATACACTTAAAGGCGTTTACAGTCAATTGTTAATATGTTGTTAATATTGATCCATTCTCTCAACGTCCTCTATTTCCTTCTCTTTCTTTCTCTCTCTCTCTCTCTCTCTCTCTCTCTCTCTGGCGGGTAGAATTTGCTCTCTTCCTGTTACAGTAGTCATGCATAGGTTTGTGTGTACATTCGTTCGTTAAAATACGATACACAAACATTTACTGCTTGCCACTGATAACAGAACAATCAACAACCAAAACAACAACAATATTTGTACACATTCATGTACATGCATATGCGGTAAGCAACTAGAAACTTTGGCTCGGAAAGGACGTCGATGATGGAAAGGAAAGTTATATATGAATTGACGTATGTTGTGCGTGCATAACTGATTTATATATATATATATATATATATATATATATATTTATTTTTTATTTTTTTTTTTTTCTCCATTTTTATTCTGTTTTGCTTTTGGTGATAAGGAAGTTAATTATAAATATTTTTTCCCATTACATAAAAATCAAGCAAACAATAAACGCGAATATGCAAAATTTATAAAAAATCGAAAACATTACCAGAAGCTTCAGGTTTTTTTTTTTTTCATTATTATTAATTAAATTTTGTAAATTCTAGGGTTGATGCAATGCTCCCAGGCTTCCGAAGGCCGCATGCAAATCTAAGGTAGGTTTCAGACTTGGTAGTGAGCGAGAGCAGAGAGCAGCCTTAATGACATCGCATCGTTCATTTTTTCATAATTCTCAAATCGTAGCGCAAGTTTGTGTATTTACATAGCACTTTATAGAATATTCATAACACTTCGGAAATACGCCTTGTGGCTCGTATGGAAAATTAGCTTAAAGGTTGGCTTGAAATCCGAGCAAAAGGTTATCTATAATGGTGCATTGACATGTAGCAGCCCCGGCGACACCGAACAGTGCGTACACCACAATAAGCAACAGCATCTCCCAATGGTACCGTTATTTTAGAAAAGATTATGGAGAGTTCACCATGCGTCCAATAACAAGACGACGACCAATTTCGATTAATTCAGAATCTTTGAAAACTATCGCTGACTTTGTGATGGAGAATCCCAAAAGAATCCTTTCTTTACTTTCCGCCGAGTCCGGCGAGGCCAAAATGCTACCTGCGCAAATATATTATCAATACTTGCCTTAAGTTAAAAACGAAGATGGCATAAAAGATGAATTCTCGTCTCATGAGCAAACGAAGAAGATGCTTAGTCGAGCTTGCACAATAGTGGTGCCGAATGGCTCAGCCCGAAAAGCTCAGTTTTCAAACTGCAGCTTCCTTATTAGCGGGCGTTATAAGTCGAGCTTCTCATAATGACACCCAAATACATTATGGTTACCGTGCTCCGTAATAAAGACGGACTCGTACAGGTTGACATGATAGGAGATAGTCCACTCACGTCATTTTAAACAAAGCAAGCTGTTATTAAAATTTCCATTGAAACCATTCTTACCTTGTACGCGCATCCGTCATTTAATCTAGACTTCAAAAGTAGACACATAGTGCTATCAATATAGCTTTGTATGTGTTTTAATTGAATATCAAAAAAAAAAAAACGTAGCAAAAAGCACTTGCAGAACTACGGCCGCAACTACTTGCAACCCTTCCAAAGTCGATTTGGCTTGGCCAAAAGTAGGGAAAGGCCTTTGTTACTATACTGTCAAATTTGAAGAGCATCTTGCCTGGCATCCAAGTTTCCATAAATCGTAATCGAGCGATCGAAGTGAGGTATTTGGCAAAAATTTTGCGTCATTATCCAAATCGAGTAGCACTTAAAACGATTTGACTTAAGAGTGAAGTAATCTTAAGATGCTTAAGCTTCAGATCGAACCGCACTATTGACTTTGGCATAGTGGCAGAGGAAAAAACAAACAAGGAAACAGTTGATGCACAACCTAATCGCATCTTGTTGCTTGTAGCTTGATCACCGTATTCGGTATGATTTAAGATATGCTTTTCTAAATTTGAAAAAATTTTCTCTAATCATTTTTCCAAAAGAAAATTAATTTCAGTTTGATGACATCGACAGATATCTCTAACTGCAAAGTTTTATAAATGAAAACTCAATTTGGCCAAACACCATTCACTACCGCATGCGAACGTATGCATATACATACGCATGCAATTTATGGTAGACTTAAGTATAAACATATTGCAATCAGTGTATGCAGCTTTTGGCAACATTTTTCAAAATTCCATACTACTACCATAACAAAAGTAATCAATGTCAACTGCAATACACTTGGTCGAACATGGGCACACATGTGCACATACGGAATACTACTAACATAACGTAACATTTGAAAAGTGATTTGTTTTCAGTATTTTGTCGAAAATGTCGTATAAGCAATAGCAGTATACACCTGAAGCAATGGTAATAACAAAAAACCACAATGAAAACAACAGCTATAACAACTTATTGGGGAGCAAACGAAATACATACATGAATGATACGTTGGTTAATAAATTCCGGGATTTAAAAAAAAAAAAAAAAATTTATTAATTTTAAAAAATGCCATTTTTAGAACGAAGCCTGTCAAACTTACATGACTCTGAGATTAAGGTCTACGTGGCGCTGTTTTTGTTTGTAAAAAAAAAAAAAATACCTTTCGAACTCGACCATAGCTGCAAAAAAGAGTTGGACGAAACACCTTCTTTATCCCTCAGAGGACACAGACAACTTCCCGATGGATTATTGATTTTTAAATGAGATACGCCCGGATAATGCGGACACGCAATGCGCGACTTAACTAAATGGTTAACCAGATAAGATAAAAAATCGCAAAGTGAAATTTATAAAAGTTAGCTTTGACGTCTGAAAGATTTCAAAAGTCACTGTGTTCTCTCTATTTGACACGAACATTTCGTCATGACCAAGCTGCCTTCGAATTCGGTGATACTCTACTTACTTACTGTGGAACATAGGCGCCGAGTAACAAGCCGACGAAGGGAGTCATTGCGCAGCCTTCGCTCATTCGAAATGAGAAACGAGACTGCTTTGCAGGAAAGTCTCAATTTGTCTCGGGAATTATTGACCGAGCTATTACCATATTACCTAAGACCAACCAGTACCTAGCAACAGCCGTATTGGTTGCAAAATTGCTGTTGAAAGTTATTTTCGTACGAAACACTGATATGACAATTAATCGTCCGCATAAAAAGCAAAAACGAAACAGTTGATTACACATACTCATCCGCCTATACGCACAAGGTAAACATTACGTATTGATTAACCTTTGCAAATTACAGAAGTAAGGCATCTTTTTAAAAATTCTTGTCACCATTTATATCCTTTAGTAAATATTTTAATACGCTATGTCAACGCAACAACTTCTCTTATTCGTATTGCTAATGATTGAGATTGTTCACAGCGCATGTTGCACCGGCACCTTTTTAGACAATTTTATGACAATTCTTAACGGAGAATAAAGTTCGCCGCCTGCTTGCCTGTGTGCTTGCTAGCTTTAGCCATAGGCCACCTGCTGACGTTGCTGCCTCATTTGTCAATCGCTTAACATAGTGCGGCCTTTAAATGGTTTAGTATTAAAAAAAAAAAACAAAAAAAAAAAAAAAACCTTTCAACTGACTGCGAACGTCTCGTAAAACATTTGGAGAATTTTGTAAAAACTCAAAAGTAAAACCTGTTAATATCACTTTTAAAAGGTTATGGTAAAACAGTTTTCTTAACAGCTTGAACAGCTGGCACCTTCCTCCGTTCTTTTGTAATCATATCCATTATTGAAGCTCATTATCAGAAGAATGCTAATTGCAGAAGACATATCGTAAGTATTGCTTTTCGTTAATTGAAAGCAAGGTTACGTTTGCTTAGCAGTCAGTCAGTGCTGTTCAAATGCTTCGTTTTTTTTTTTTCCTCTTCTCGGTTTACTTAGAAAATAAAATTACAACTCTATGCCTGTTTCACTGTATCACTTGCAGGCATTCGACATTTTCATTGATATCCCACCAACAACAGTATTCCGTTAAAAGATGGAACAAAAAAGAAAAAAATATTTGCAGCCCAGTTCTTCTTAATGATGTTGGCGCCACATTGACTGAAGCAAATTAAATAGGTCGCAAAATGTCGAAAACAGATGACAGAGCCTCGGTAATCGAAATGGCAAGCTATTAAAGCATTCGCTTTTCAAACGAAACTTTGTACCATCGAACGGTAAATACATCAAGTTGAATATCATTCGATATTTAAAGCTACGAAATGCGTATTTACCCAAATAAAGTCAGTTGCTCCAGAGTGCAATTGTTCTGCGAAACAGTCAAAAAGCAAAAGCCAAGCCCAGGGCTCACTAAAAAATTTATATTTTTTATGCACAAGCATAAGCTAAGCATGTTGCTAAGAAACAAAGTTGTTTGGTTTTTGGAGTTGCAGGCGATATTATGGCAAAGATAAAATACGCAAGTGTTTATGACTTCCCCTAAGACGAACATCCCCATCACTGAAACAAACTTATTTACGATAGGAAGTTAGCAAAGTGAAAAATTGCAATTGAAACGACTCCAGATCCAGTGCTTCTAATAAAAGGGCCACTGATGGCTACGAACTATAAGACTTTCTTGTCACCTATCAGGACGAAACGGTTGCAAGGATGCTTGGCCGGGAAGTTTTCATATGCTTGCCCTTAAGGCGCATTTTTCTTTCCTCTTTTTGAATTCTTGTGAGTTGATCAATTTGTGAGCCCTGACTGCTGGGTGCGGCCCTTCGGGGAGTACTCGTGATGGTTGTGATTAGCAGTTCCAAGCCAAAGTGGACCGATCGAGTGCAGCTAGGCCTCACCACTGACCAGAGTGGGGTTTATTGATCCACACGCAATAACCTGTTCTGGACACTGGTGCTGCTTTGACCTCTACTCTGTGGGGATTGTCTAACTCGCCAGGTGGCCCATATTACGCTTGTAAGTGGCTTGGGCCACCGTGGGGTTAAGCCATCATGGCAGGAACCCACGTTAAACCCATGCTACAAATCTGTCCTTAAAGCTAGATTTTCGTGAAGATGCATTTTGCTGCACAAACTATAGAAATATTGTAATCATCAGATCGTATTTGAAAAAGGCAACATATTTGCTATGTTATACATATATATATAAACCAATACTGGGCTTAAAGATTTCATACATTAATTATACATTTATTTGACTTGATTATATCGGTACAAAGATATGAGCGAGTAATTTGCGTAACCAAAAATGGAGAAGAATTGTATATACGCTTTACGGACAAATTTTGCCACCCATCGTTTCACACTACAGATGCGTCACATTGTCAATATAAACTTTATTACGGTCGGCCGCAGGAAATGTTTAAGCGTAAATGCTTGTTCGTTAGTTTCGCTCTCCTTACTGTTTTAATTTAAATGGCTTTGGTAAATAGTTGCTCTGAACTTTAAATTAATGTAGATGTAGAACAAAAAGCCCAAGAGTACCAAACGGTTTCAATAAAATATATATACTTTTTCCCACCCCCTCTATGCGACCAACTTTCTCTTCAAGCGTTGCGAACACGATGACAAAGAGAATACATTTTGTAATTCTTCGTAAGACTGCAGGTCATGAATATATCCCGTGAAAATTTCCCGTGAAATTGCTCTTTAGTAGTGAGATACAACCGCTCAGGATACGTTGGCTTCTTTGAAATGTTCCAGCATATAGAAATTTTCCTTTCATATGTATGAGCAAACGAACTTGCGATAAATTATTAGGACAAACTTGAATTTCTTACGAAGAACAAAGTAACAAAGAGATTAAAACTCTGACGATGACAACAATGAATAGAGAGGAAATCACGTCGCTTATCTAAAAGGAACATCATTCGTAGCGAAAATAGATTTTCGTTAACATTTCTATATCATTTCATTAATGCTGATACCGCCAATTCTGTTTGTTAATCCAGTTGTTAATACAGCACATACAGCAACATACGCATTAATGGATAATGCATCTATATATATGCATACATATATATATATATATATATATATATATGTGCGTGTGTGTGTATAGCGAACATGGTATGTATAATGGAGCGAAAATGAGGATGCGGCTAATTAAATGAAAATTTTTAATTTGTATATGTGTGCAAGTGTATGTGTGTGTGTGTGTATATATGAGGGAAATGTTGGCGATGTCATTGTGCTATGTTGTCAAAAGCAATGACAGCTGTTGATGTCGATACACATACACAATAAACATTGTAGTTTTTGTAGTATTTGTTGATACTGCTATCTGCCTTTATTGTTGTTGTTGGTCTGTTAACTAGCTAAAGAGAATGATGATTGCAATGATGTTATTGTTGTGCTTGAAAATTTAACGAAGCATTAAGAACAAGACGCGTCATACACCACGATTGATAACACTACTACTCTCAGTTGTTGCTGTGTGTTATAATGTTGTTGTGCTTAATTATAAAGCTTTGCTTGCTGTTGCTGCTGTTGCGGATATTGTTTCATTCCATTCCAACCAACTCGCCATTTATTTCCCTGGGCTCACCAACTGTTTTTGCCAACAAAAAGCAAACGACATCAACAGCACTGCACAATACAGAGCCTAACAGAATAACAACTAAAATCAATTTAAATATTTCGTTTGTAGTCAAGCTGTTGCTGATAATGAGTGCCTGTCACATTCTGTTGTGTTGGTCTCCTTGGGGTCCTTGTTTTTGTTTTTTTTTTTTTTTTTTTCTTTTTTTTTTTTTTTTTTTTTTGTTATTCTTCCATTTGTAAAGAACATAAATTAGCTTGAATATTGTTTTTGTTGCTTTTGACACTCTTACACAGTTTTCCTATGTCCTTTTATTTTTTAAATGCTTTTTAATTTTAGTAACACAGAACTTTCTTTTACAATCAGTGCGCACCGTTCAAGCATATTAAACATTCTCTTTGTTTTGCATTGTAACATTTTTGAACAGAGAAGAGACTGGCGAGAAGACATGACGAAAGACAAACGATCGGTGGGATGAGATGGCAAAAATCGGGCAAAGGAAAGCGAGCAGCGCCAGAAAGAGACAACATACTAGTAGAAGACAAAGAAAGGGTTAATGGGAAAAGAATTGACAAAAAAAAAAACCGGTGACAGAAAACAAGGGCACCCAACGACAAGACGAAAATGATTAGTGGCAAGAAAGACTGGCGAGCAAAAAGACTAACTGCCAGCAAGACTGGCGACACGAAATACTAGTGACAAGCAATACTACCGACAAAACTAGTGACCGGAAAGACTAGGGACAAGCCATGCTAGTGACAAGGAACACTAGCGACAAAACTTGCGATGAGATATACTGGCGACAAATCCAAGCGACCAGAAAGACTAGCAACAAAAATACTGGGGCCAAGCAACGCTAGCGCCAAAACTAGCGACCAGAACAGCTAGATAACAGCTAGAACGACTGGCGACAAGAAATACTAGTCACAAGCAATACTACCGACAAAACTAGTGACCGGAAAGACTAGGGACAAGGAATACTAGCGACAAAACTTGCGATAAGATATACTGGCGACAAATACAAGCGACCAGAAAGACTAGCGGACAAAAAGACTAGCGATAAAAAATACTGGGGACAAGCAACGCGAGAACAGCTAGATAATAGCTAGGACGACTGGCGACAAGAAATACTAGCGACAAGCAACACTAGCGGCAAGAAAGACTAGCGGCTCGTAAAACTGGTAAGAAGAAATAGCAGCGACGAGAAAGTTTAGCGGTCAGAGGGATTAGCGACAAGAAATACTGGCGAGAAGACTAGCTACCCGAAAGGCTAGCCACAAGAAAGTCCAGCGAAAAAGAAACAGACTAGTGACAGACCAATAGATCAATGACAAGCAGTTATTATATAGAAAAAGCTAGCAAGAAGAAGAGATAATCGCGAACCGAACACGCGGGGAAGACAGCAAGTAATTAGTGGGAAGAAGTGACAAAACTAGCAAGACAATAACAAATTTTGGCAATAAGAGACTAGCGAGACGAGAAAAAACTAATGAAAAAAGAAAAGTCCAGCAAAGGTGAAAAGAAAAAAAAAAAAAAACATAAAGTTGGCGAGAAACGATGAAAAACAAGAACAGAAACAAGTTGAAGAAAAGGCATTCGTTTATAATTTAAATTTGCTTTAGAAAATACATTTTTTTTTTTTTCTAAAATTTTGCAAGAGTGATAAAAATTTTTAAAAGAAAATCCATAATTACTAGCATCAGCACTTGCAGGCTTAAAATGTGCTGCCAACTGTGTAATGGAAAAAAATTTCGTAGTAGCAAATTATGGCAAATAGCAAAACTAACAAACACATGCGTACATGCGCATGTATGCATACATGCAAAACATACACACACATGCATATATTAACACTTTACACAGCCCGAATAAAGCTACGATTTTAAATGAATTGAACTTTGTTGGCACAACTGCACGTTTTTGTACTTGACTTTAACAACTCTCAGCAAAATACACTTACGCACACACGTAAACGCATAAAAATGAATTTATACGAAACGCACGTAAAAAACAAACTCATACATATAACCACAGTAAAAAGTCGAAATACAAAGATATTACACATCCACAGCAGGCAGCAAAATGGTAAGAGAAATATACAGACCAAGGCAGTCAGGCATGCAGCAGCATCAGACGGCAAATGATGAAAAACAACATTAGGTGAGATTTGCCCGCAGTAACAACAAAAAGGGTGGGAAATGGGGTTGGGGGGGTTGGAGGGGGAAGAGAAGTAACAACATTGATAGTTAGAGAAAGCATACTCCTCCAGTATGGAGCACAATCCATGCCAATGACAGCTTTCTATAAAAACATTTAAATATACATAGAGGTAGTGTTTTAGAAATGAATAAAAAAAAAAAAAAGGCAAAAAAGGGAAAACGTTCAGTTGTGTAACACACGTATAAAAAATAAATTGTCCGCACAACTGTTTAGATTCTGCTTTTCAGCTGTTATTTTTGTTAGTATTTGCTGTTGCCTGTGACTATCATACTCAGCACCCAGTCAAGCAACCGAACATTTTCGCTATAACTGCTGACTGCACGTAAAGTAAGACGGAAAAGAAAAAAAACATAATTTAAGGCATAAGCAGGAACACTAAAGTCAAATTGTAACAATTATTAAAAAAGCATTTTGAGAAATCTTATTAATTGAACTGTGTTGTTGTTGCATTATATTAGTTAGTTAGACCTTTTAATAAATATTTGTTGAACTGGTTGCTCTCTTAGCGTTAATCGGAGAAACAACGGTTTAGGCGAAATTATTAAAATTTCTTCATTTGAAAGCAGATCCGGTTTCATTGCAGGTGTGTCTCGTAGTTGTCCCCATGTTAGTTAACTTGACATTTAATGCATGAGGAAAACACGTAAGTTTTTAACTTTCATTCATAATCTTTCGCAAATGATTACTCGAATTGCATTTTACATGTAAGGTTATGTCAAAAACATAATTCCATATTGTGGACACATGCCACTGTATATATATAAGGAGCTAATGCCTAAACGCCTAAAGAAACCCTACACGTATAGCCTTCTTTCAGATGACATTATGAAAAGGAATCTTCCGATAAGATAATGCCTATGAAACAATAAAATTTAAAATATTACTTGTCTATACATTACCTATATTGCATTACATTCGTTCGAATTTTTGCTATATATATACATAAAGCATCCTTTTCATGAGAATCCTTATATGAGAAATGTTCCGAAAAATGAACTAATGTGGTACGATATTTAATAAAGTTAGTTTGTATGTCAGAGCAGTACTCTGGACAAATTTCGATCACCAAACATTAACGATTGCATTCTGCGGCATTAAAATGGGGTTTCGTAAGTGAATCTAAAAAAAACTTAATACAATAAGTCGAAGAGTGTACGAATTTCTCAGGGAAAGCAATAACTATTAGTTTTACGAATTAAATATAGAATAAGTAGAACTACTAGAAATGCTAAGTTTATTGCGTAGAGATTTATTTGCGTCACTTTCTAAAAGTTGAGTTAAAATCCAAACCAAATGCAATGCAGGTTCTTCTCTCTCCAGCAAAGTTGACGATTAGTACCTAATATTGATATTACATAGCAACAGCGGGCAGACGAGTTTAAAGCCAAGTCTTTCACTATTACTTTCCCATTTCTTCCTTGCTTCCTATTTCGTCTTTGCATAATGGTCTTCCTTTTTTTTTTTCTCAGCCTTTGTCCGTCCCGTGTTTTGTTAATACGTGGCATTAAAAACAAGACGGACAGACGGACATAAAAGCTTGTATCGATTCAGAAGCTGATTATAAATTTATTTAAACCACTGGTGCATACTGACAGCGTGGTTGAGTCAAAAAGACGAAAGGAGTTTTTAAGCACAAACGTGATAAAAATTCTTAAGGCTTTTCTTCACAATGTCATCTAAATGCCTTCGTTAGGGAGGAAATCCAACCTCTTTACACTATTCATTAAGCATTTAGTTTAAAGTCAAATCTAAATTTATTGCTATTAAAATGTTTGCACACCCTACACATCATATGTAGATTAACAGATTAACGTAGTGATATAAAAGATGTTATCGAATAAATTGATTTATCTGTTATAGTTCTTTCGTCTTAAAATATCTCTTGATTTGTGCGGTTGAAGAAGACATTTTGATTAAAAGTTTTATTACTGAATATAATAATTTTCCTCCGAATGAGAACAGTATCGAATGATTGATTATGTAATAAAGAATACGAAAATAAAAAATATATTCTCAATCTGCCTCGTAGTAGGACTTGTACTTTAGAAAGTTATTTTATAATATATCAGGTGTTTAAGTAATTATTTACAACAATTTGTTTACCTTGACAGTAATTATTATATATTTTTTTGGACCCGTATCAATAAAAGATCAACGCAAAAAAATTTAAAAATTATTTCAATATATAGTATCTGCATACAAGGCGTTTACAGCAAATTAACATCTATTAGTAAAAAAAAAAAAAAAAAAAAATTAAAAAGAGAAAAAGAGAAAAAACAAAACAAAACAATGGAACAAAAAAAAAAATTATATTTAAACTAATACATCTGTCAATTGGTTGTATGGCATTTAATAAAATAATTATAACCACAAGGTGTTCTATAAAAACAACATTACACAAACACACGGATGCGATGAGAAATAGCAGTTTTGAGTCCAGGGTCGCGACATCTTTTAAATAGCTACAGCAGCTGATGCTTGAACAATGCAAGTCAAACAGTAATGCAGCAACAACCAACCAAGAAAATCAGCTGAATTTAATTCAACTCATATATACCAAAAATGCAATCGAAAGCAAGACTGTTGTAGAAAATGAGAAAAAAAGAAAAAAAAAAAAAAAAAAAAAAAATGCAAAATTGAAGAACACAAAAAAAATATTAAAAAAAAAAAAAAACGCCGGCTGTTAAAAATATATATTCGAACATTGGAAAAACCTAAAGGCTATCCGATCAATATACATACATACATACTACGCAAAAAGAATACGATGTAAGCAATATGCAAAGGACAAGAAGCATTTGCGTGGCTGCTGATGCCGCTGCTGTTGCTGTTGCCGTTTCTTTTTTTCTTATGCCGTTTCTGTTGCTGTTGCTGCTGCTGCCGGATAAACGGAAAAGAACAAATGTTTGATGTTGCATACTTGTGTGCACGCGGGGACACATATACACAATTTGCACGTGTTACAATTCTGCGTTTTGTAGCAGGAGCAAAGAATGCTATGAAAGGAATGCGAGAAAAATGTCTTAGTTTCGTAAAGTGTTCCACAGGCATTTATCAAAAAGTTGATAAACCACCACCACCATAACACCAACACCATCATCTCAAACGTTCGTAGAACGGAAGAAGCGTTTGTGTCACCGAATGTATACCAAAGAGAAAGAAAAGAAAAGAAAAAAAACAGCTGTTTTCTTTTTACCTTTACAGCATATTGCAGTAATACAGCGCAAACGCTATTGCGAGAGAGGTCGGCAAAGAGCATCTCATCTTGAAAGAGACCGCAAATAACATTGATGATGGCAGAGAGTTATCAAGCAATTACGTTTGTTTTGAATTGTCTGCTGCTAGCAATTCGCATATAACAACTGGCTGTTGTAACAGCAACACGTCTTGACGGAAAGCTAATAATACAAATTAAATATATATATATATATATATATATATATATAAGGACCGAATAACAACAAAACGTTGCTCTTGTTGAAGTTTTTGTTAGATTATGTGTTCGGTTTCTGAACTATGAACTATCACTCTCTTCGTGCGTTCATTTTATAACAAACAAAACAGTAGAAAGCGCACTTCATATAGCAGTGATCTGGAGCGGTTGGTGGCGGTGGTGATTGTTAGAGGGTAGGTCGGTTTTACGAAACAATTTCGGTTTTTATGTGTATCGTGTATGTACCGTGAGGTAAACAACAATTTTTGCATACTATATATGCATTCACATTCATAACGTACGTATCGTATGAGTTCAAGAAATTCCACTGGATAAAATTCAGTTGTTTCAGTTGCTTTGCAAACGTCCACATGGCTGGTTGTGTGGTTCGTGCCTTTGACTTGAAGAAAAAAATGAAGAAAAGCAATAAAAGAAGAGATAAATAAACAAAAATAAATTAAAACATTAAAAAAAAAAAGAAAAAAAAAGAAAAGCTTCCTGTGAACGATTGTGCGAATAATATTTGAAAATGATACATATATAGAAAAAAAAAAAAAAAAAAAAAAAAAAACAAACAGTCTATTATAACAATAACAAAGCAAGTAAAAGAAAATGATGAGAAAATGAAAAACCAGTTTGCCGCAATTTCACTTTACTTAAGTGCGTCTACTTGTCTGAAGAGAAAATTCAAGGTTGCTCTTGTCCTAATACAACACGTGCTGCTGCTACCTTTTGCTAAAAGTGCTCTAATGTTCGGAATCAAACTGTAAAAAATAAATAAATAAATAAATAAATAAATAATGTCAATAATAATGTTCAACTCAGTTGAAAAGTGAAAAAGAAACTGAAGTAGTCAAGCGGAGTAACGGACGATAGCATTGATGTGGTATTAAAAATACTGTAAAAAAGGTCGCATTATATATATACATATATATATAATTGTGCAAAATTTTTCCAATTATCTGGCGATTTGTTTTGCAATCTATTCTATTATGTTAATTTATTCGTGGACCGAGTTTTGGTGGTGCTTATCAAAAGAAACAAGTTTCAAAGATAAATAAAATAAATATTACGATCTAAAATAGATTTAAGGCAAACAACATACAACAAAAGTTCGATAGCTATGGTAAGTACAAAAGTAAATAATAATTCAAAAGTTAAATAGACTTTTTAGTTGACTCTTCCATATGCACATATACTTCTACACAAACACACGATATAAAGAGAAAAGATATATTATATGTGGGGTAAAAAAAATTGCGTCTTCAGAGATATGCAGCCCTAATCTCTCGTATTTCAAAAAAATTTCTAAACCACCTTCTACGGAAGTAATCTTAGATAGAGTCAAGCAAAAGCTGACAAAATAAATGCTTCTAGCTCTTGGCCTGGCAACTATGAGAGCACGTGCTAGTAGGGAAACCAAATTTTGTCATTTGCTTTCCTTTACTTAATCTCCTGGCTTTACTTCTGGCTACTGCAGGCACTTATTTATTGTAACCGTTTACTAACTAAGAGTAACTAATTTCATCAATTCTTTTGTAGCATTGAGGTCTTCACATCCAAGACTTGCAAGGAAAGTCTTGAGTTTTATTCAGAAATCTTTGTTATTAACAATACGTTTTACTTGCGATAAAGCCTTTCATGATTCCTCACTGAGTATCAGTGTTAATAAAATCTATTGCCTTTTTTTTTAGCTTGTTTTAATGAATAGTCTCAAGCCTAATTAGTACATGATTAACAAAGAAAATTTTTGAAACTTGGTAAGACCAAGCAAATTATTCCATACAATGGACAGTCCGTCGAAAAAAAACAATGGGCCGCTTGAAATTTTCGCCTTTTCTAGGGTCTTTGGCATGTAAAGTTTTCATTGCTGTTCTCAAATAATGTTTTAAATTTTTCTGAACATCAGATAGAGCAGTTTCAGCATTTCAAAATGCTAGGATAGATTGAAATATGTCGGGATATATATACTTACTTGTCTTTATATTTTGTTAATAAATTTACAAAGTGTAGATTTAAAGCCTGCCGGATAACTTAGATCATAACCCAGCCTGCGTTGAAAACTCTACCGCTCTTGGGATTTAGACTTGGGATTATAGAGTTGTTAGTCGCGACCCTTCGTTTGCACGACTACTACTCATGCGGATATGGATATAGATATACGCATATACATATACATATACATTTGTTTTCACCAGCTAAGGATGATATTCATTCTATCGATATGCAAAACCAAGTTCCATTGAAGCTACAAAATATATATTATGTTGATTACTATCCATTTCTGATTCGATTAAGTCATGTTCGCTTGTGTAATGCCTGCGATAAGCATTCTCTTCGCTTAAGATTTGCAAAGGCGAAAAGGCGGCTTTGCTTATTACTAATTAATTACAATCGATATAATGATAATTAAGGCATATATTCTCCAGGCCCTGTACCATAAGTCGGTCACATCCACCCAACGTTATATATAATATTGATGATTAATTCATTTTGTCTTAGTTTGTTTCTTTAAAATATGATGATCGCGTATAAAAGATTCGGCCACAGCGGACTACAATTTTCTTATTTGCTATTTTATGAGTAAAAATTTGTTTTGTCAATCAGAAGCCCTATAAAAAAATATTCAAAACGTACCGTAAACATTTGCACAATAAATATAATAAATCAAGAAGATTGCTTTTACTGCGAATGAGTGAATACGTGGTAAGTGATCACAAGATTGATTAAAGGGTAATTTCACATAACTGCTTTAATCTTTCCATTCAGTATTTTCGAATAAGAAATCAAATCTCTTTAAAATGACTTTATCCATTTATTTATTAGCTTGAGTATTTCATGTATTCCTTCCCTCCTCTGTCTTATATGAAACGACAAACAATATTTAAAACTTTGCGGTCATATGACCCATTGCTCTCATCTACCGCAAAATGATAAACCAATAATATTATTTATGAACACTATAACTTTGCACATTTTCCCTTGAATCGTACTTTTTTTTTAAGCAAAAATTAGAGAACCTTAAAGACTTCCAGAAGGTCTCTAAAAAACACTCCGCTCTTCCTTGTTACATTTTCACGATTAGCAGTAGCATAAGTAAATTTTAGCTGAGTTTCGGTGTTTTACACTTTAATAAACCAATCGAATACATTCAATCCTTAATAAAATGTGTCTTAAGAGCAATCGTGAATATTTATTACACTTAGTGTTATGTAAAATTTGCTACTATGTAAATGAAACAACAATATGTAACATGCAACTGACTTTCTGCATATGTCCGATTCCTTTATGTTGCACGATATATCCGTAATATTCGCCGACTAACCCTCCGATTTGTATTATTAGTATTATTATTATTATTATTAATTTCGCCAGAGAAATAAATTTTAAGACTAAACTCTTAAAGCCCTAGCATCTAAGGCTATCTATCGGCTTTTATTAAAAACTCTATCGCATTTGAGATTCGAATCTTCGACCATTGAGTTGCTAGTCGAGATTCCTCGCCTTCGGCCATTTAGGCGGAGCCGATTTGTAAATAATCATCGAAAAATAGGAATAAAAAGAATTGATTTTCATTTCAAAACTTGATCTATATAGAATTGAATCGATGCAGTGAATAAATGCGCAAAACAATAGACAAATGCACGGATTAAACTGAATGTTATAGCATTGATTTTAGAGATGAATAAGATAAGGTTCATGTAATAATGTCTCCTAACATTATACATACATTATTTCCAAATCTATTATTATTATTATTATTATTAATTTCGCCAGAGAAATAAATTCTAAGACTAAACTCTTAAAAGCACTAGCATCTAAGGCTATCGGCTTTTATTAAAAACTCTACCGCACTTGAGATTCGAACCCACGACCATTGACTTGCTAGTCGAGATTCCTCCCCTTCGGCTACTCAGGCGGATCCAAATCTAAAAAACAATAAATTTAGACTTCACGACGTAGTATATATATATACATTTCGAGAAGTTTGCTTTTTCATAGCTTTAAACAAGTTTTCAGGGCTTTTCATGGCAATAGGAGCAATTTTTTATCCCTATGATACCAAAGGATTAATAACTCGAAGCAAAAGAATGTGGTAGTGGATATTAGTCGATGATGATATTATTCTTAAAACGAAAGATTTATGTAATATTCATATACACAAATATACATACATACACACATATATGTTGATGTATTGGCTGGCTCTATATAATAAAAAATATATATATATATATTTTTTTTTTAAGTGGAATTTTCATGTTAAAATAAATATTTCGCTTGGTGTTTAAAATGAGTACATATTATAAAAATCTGAATATATATGTGTTCACGATGTACATGAGAATGCGTAAATGTTTTCTATCGTTTAATTTGACACATTGGAGAGCATTTTTTTTATTTTTTTTTTATTTTACAAAAAAATAAATAAAAAATAAAAATAAACATCTGCAAACAATCGCCCCACAAAAATTGTTATTTCGGTTGTTGTTGTTGTTATTGTTAATGTATCCAATGTGTAAAATATGAAATCTGGTTTGTGTTTTTTTTTTCTTTTTTTCTTTTTTTATAAATATATGTGCGCATGTATATGCGTATGTGTATAATTTTTGACATTTGTTTAAACGGTACTGAGAGTGAATGTATATTAAACAACAAGACAAATAACAGCAATGAAAAACCAGATGCAAGCAGATTTTTTTTTCCCGATTTTAGCATTTGCTATTTATTAATAAATTTAACTTACATTTTGTCTTTATGCAAATTTTATTATGAAAATATTTCAAGATAGTAAAAGCACACACAACCGCGTCAGTAAATTTGCAAGGTTTGCGCTTTGCAAAAAGAGGAAGAAAAACATTTGAAAAATGCTGCCGACCTATATAATATAACACATCGGTTAACAATTCCCGGCAAAATAGATGTTGTCGTTAACAAAATACGTTGAACGTCAAGCGAATTCTATTGGCATTTTGTGAAATTTCGATCATTTAAATAAGTGAAGTGACGTCTGTTGCGTTCAAAAGAATGAAAAATGCGAACTTCTTGCGTTGAACATTGGGAAACACTCTTCAAAGTCGGCGTGAAGCGTTATGGCAATTTGCCCGCGTTGAGAGCAACAACCTATCGATCGTTGGCTGATTGTAACCGACGTCGTGTGCGAGCATCGATGATGTATAATGAGATGTATAATGAGATACTGATAGTTGCTCTCTTGTAGTACTACTTGCCAATCTCAAGAGAGCGCCGCAAAGAAAATGATCGGAGTTGAATGATAGGATCTGTTCCTATTTCTGAACCTATTTCTTGGTCTTGAAGGTGTTGACGTTTCGTAAAAGGGCGTTGAAGTTATAGAAGCAATGAAGGAAGTCGTGTCGATAAGGAAACTAGCGAGTAGAAAAAGACTTTTCTTATTACTTAATCCCGGGAATTATTGATCGATGTATTAAATAATTATGGTCGTCTCTTAAAACCATTGGCAATCTCAAAAAGTTTGATCGATCGATAATAGCAATGCGAGGCTGCATGGTTAAAGTTAAATATAGCCCTCTGTTGCTGCTACTGATCAGACCAATACACACTAATACGGGCACACACTTTCGGGCAGATGGCATCGATTGTTAAGAAAGAAAAAATGATAGACAGCCACAAAAGTTGTGGATCTCATTTAGTGATATGTACAGTTGTTTACAGGCTATCTCTAGACACAGATGTTATGGCCGACACTAAACACTACATTTCAAATTTATTTAAAAAGGCAAGGAGGCTAGGCAATCATTGAGGAAAATTTATAATCGATCAATAAATGAGGATTCATAGTTCAGCACTTGTCCAATGGCCGAGTTATGAAAAATTGTATCGCAACACTAAGAAGCTTATCTTGCAAATCATCAAACTAAAGATTTAACTTTGCATTTCCTTGCTTTTCAGTTACTTCAATAGTTCCATAAATCAAAAAAAAAAAAAAAAAAAAAAAAAAATAGATCGAAGAAGAAATATATAGAAGAGGGGAGAATTTCACGATATTTTGATGAAATATGGCACCCTTTTTAAAAAAGTATCCTATGGAAAACACAAATTGAATCCGACGATTTTTGGAGGAAATCTCGTTCTAACGCTATGTATTGGTAAAAAAGCAGCGCTTGGGATGGGACAATTTTGCGAAGCCCGTTTCATATACACTTTTGACGAAAACTACAACTTAAATGTGATCAGTGTAAAGACTGGTTGCCAATGCACCGCCCGCAGTACTATTTGAAATATAAATGTACTGTGCTCGATAAGGACTACATATCACTTTACTTTCCGTGCAGTATTGTTCTCATGGAAGGCCAATCTCAACTTGCTAACAAGGTGTAACATTTGATATGTCAAGTAAAAACCTGTAATTTTTTATAGCTAAGTTGAAAGGGTATTTAAAGGTTGGTCTTGCCTTACCATAGTTATTTTGAATACATTTCTTATTACACACATAAATACAAGAAGATCTTTTCTTCGTCTTAAGGCTTCCAAGCCCTACAGGAAGCCCTACTGTTTCATTACGTTGCAGACCTGGTGATAGTATGATGAGCTCTATCTAAGCTCTGTGCAATTGTACGAATATTTCAATTCAAATATCTCGCATCAAATGATCGATATCTCGAAAAGTATTCGCCGGTCAGAGTTTGGATTAAAGTTCTCGCGTCATATATGAACCCTAATAATTTATGAATGTTTTTAATTTTTTACATCACGCGTAGGCATCCGATACGTCTTCTCATTCCGTAATAAAAATTATTTACGCAGGTGTCAAATAACACTGAACGCATATGTTATCACGCTTGCCTTGATACGTACATACATATGTTTTAACCGACGAATATTTTTATCAGGCAGATGAGCAATTGGACAATTAATTGATGATAAATTGTTTTTAAACGGAAAAGGGCCGAAATTAGTCTGCCAGACATATGCGCAGTACGTTCGTAGTAAATGTAAAAAAAACAGAAGAAAAAAAAAAAAGTCTAAAAAAAGTACAATAAAAAAAAAACAAAAAACAAAAAACAAACATAAATGCAGACATATGTTTTTTTCGCAAATTAGTTAAAAGCCAGAAAACATTTCTTTCTGAACAATTTTTTACGACTGTTGCCTGATATGTATAAATATTTACGTAATTATTAACAGACGTTTCTGTTCACGACTGCAACAATGAATCAGTTACGTTCATTACACACATGTGTGTGTGTGTGTGTGTGTGTATGTGTTTTAGATCACACACTTTTTGATTGTTTATTGCTTAATTTTATCCAATTTACGCCAGTAAGAGGCAGCTACTGCCGTTGGAAGCAGTATAAAGACGCACATAAGTAAAGCATTGCGAACACAGACTCAGACAGAGGACCTCTCATTGCCAGACTGCTTGCCAGTTATGATTGCTATTGCTGCTGATGTTAATGTTTGCCAGGCTGAACATTATTGGCAGAGTAACAAAAGAGCCGAAAATGACGAGAGCAGACAAAAAGCCGGAACCGGAACTATTGATAGTTAAGCTGTGCGATTTCTGGCATTGCAACTAATGGTGACAATAATCATCATCTGTGCAATAAAGCGTCACTTACGGCAGCGAAGCGGTGTATGCATTCAACACATGCCGATATGTGCGTTTGTATTAATTGTCGTTGCCATTGTCGTTGCTGTTGTTGTTGTTGTTGTTGTTGATATGTGCACGTGCGATTGTATATCTGTGTGTGTGCACATACGTATATCAAAGTATGCGTTTGCATTGTGTTTGACCAGCATTACCAATGGAATTTGACAGTTGTTGTCTGGCAACTCGAGCACACGCATTTCCCTATACATATATATATATATATATATATAACATTTTCACGGTGGTTTTATTTCATCCACATGTGCTGCGTTCTGTTATTATTGTATTTATAATCATTTTACGTTTATTTCTGTTGTTCTCATTGCTTCAATGTTTATCCTTTCAGCGTATTGTTCCACATTGTTTTTTTTCTTCTTTTTCTCATATTATTTTAGCAGTTGTTATTATTGATGATGATGTTGTTATTATTTTGTTGTATCTTCTGTTTTTAATTTGTGAGTCTTGTTGTCAAAAACATATACGAAATCTCACCTACAAGGTTTACATAAACATATTTATCCTATAAACGTAGTATAAATCGGCAAATCACATAAAATTTTAAACGGCAACGGTTTTTTTGTTTTTGTTTTTTCAACACCTTACGTAAATAAGCAAACAAAGCACAAATAAGTATATTGTAAGGCGATCAACTCATCTCAATAAGAAACGTAAGCATCACCTATTATAAAGGAGCGACAAAAAAAATATGACTAACTCTTACTTGACTCTTACTTTTATTCTGCCTTTTAATATTTTGTCTATAATTGACTAAAAGAAAAGAACTAAAAGCATTATCTTATGCCACGGGATTCACCATTAGATGCTCTGTGCCATTTTGCTTAATATTATTACTCACATAATGACTTTTCAAAATAAGTCGTTATCTGGGAAGTGGTCGAAAAATTGGTTCCGCCCGAACCGATTTTTAATAATGTTCATCCTTGGATCAAAACACTTCCCATTTACCGAATTTCATCGAAATATCTTAAGGATTATGATCTCTAGGTTCGACGTAAAACAAAACAAGAGAGACAGAAAATTTTAGATCGGTACAGAAAGTGATGCTGAATCGATCGGTGTAAAAAAAAAGTGACTCGATCTTAGCGTCTTTTGGGTGTGGCATGCATCGCGCGAAAACTCATTATAGCCTTGAATCAAAAGCTGTGTAGGGTATAAAAAGAAATCTTACGAAATGAATTTTTCTGCATCTGATATCGCATTTAGAGTTGCCTAACGGCAGACCGGCAAAACATAGTTAAATGTCATAAAAGCATTAAAAAGTGTAGACAAAGAAATGTAAGTTTTAACTATGGTATAAATTAATAAAAATTACTTGCACTCTTACCCAATCTCCGGGATTTGAAGGATATAAGAAAAGCAATATAATGCTTATGTGTGCCACCAACTATTTACAGTTTGAGACCGCCAAGCTTTAATTAGATATCTGCTACTTTGAAGCAAGAAACATAATAACAGCAATACAGGTTACGTTTGCTTGAGAAAACATACGATTTCTGATATATGGAAATTGTGCTATTCACTCGCAGAAAAAATTTCGCTGGCTACTGATAGGAAATGAAGCGAACCTACGTTAGTTATTAACTATTACAATAATATTTTATAAATCACGTGGATCAAAAGACCAGCGAGATTGGTAGACGTGATACAGTAAAAACCGGTCAGGGGAAAACTGTCACTAAACGAGTGGAAAAATAGAAAAATCTTCGACGAAGACTTCATCACCTAAAATTTTTCCCTTGGTTCAGCATTTAAAGCGAGATCTTTGATCCTCTCTTTTCGCCTATCGGTAGACCATCAATTTACTGTGTCATTCCGTCTAGAAATCTGTTGCTGTTCTCGCGGGAATTCATATCGTATTTCGAGATCAATCCAAAGCGGAAGTATTGCAGATAGTCAAAAATGCTTCAGAATATATCTTTAGCTAGAAGCCAATTGAAAGGTTTACATCGCCGCGACCATTGTATTCTCTATGCGTTTGTATAAATATATTATTTACCTTATGATGTAGAACGTGTGAGTAAAAAAGCTAGAAGAAGCTTGAGCGAAGCAAATGGTTGCAATAATGTTGACTCACTAAGTTCCATATGTACCTTAGTATAGGCAGACTTATCGCAATATGAGTAGAACCACAGCCGAGAGTTGACTCCCGATACGCCCTGAATCTATCAGAGAACACATAGAATACTTTGATAGCGTTCTTTGGACAAGGCCTGTCTATCAGCGTTTGATGCCTTTGACTCTGACTAAGTGGCTAAGTTCGAGTTAGCAACGATAAGCTCCTGGCCATCTCGACTTTTTAAAAGAGTTCAAGAGGTCTTCACAATTGCCGAAGTTTTTTAATTGACCGGCAAAATATATAATTAAAAGAGAACGTAAAACACCATTTGAAGCAGTTGTCAGAAACTCACTCACTCACTCACTCACTCACTAATCTGCGAGTATAATGCACACCGTCTGTAGAGTGAACGAACGTCTGAACACGCCTTCCAATGTAATTGTTTAATTATAAAAAATTCTATGGAAATTGAATTGAATTTCAGATTTTGTAGCTGACATGGCCGCTGGAAGAGAACATGACGAAGGAAGGACCTCGAATGGTAATTAAATAAAGCACAAAAAAAAAAAAGGAAAAAAAAGAAGAGAAATTAATAAATTTTAAACAATTCGTTTACTGAGTGATATGCCTTATATATCAGCATATATATATATATATATATATATATATATGAGAGTATTGCTTGCCAACCTTTTAACGTGAACGTAACGTAACAAATGTTTAAGTAGCAACAACACAACACCGCACGACCGACAACGTTGGTAGTGGAAACAGTAATAGCAACAGCAAGATGAGAAGCAAAGAAATAAGCAATCAACTGCACCTGCTGTCATTCACAATTTTTAATTGAATTCCAACAACAACAACAACCATAATAATATTGTACAAAATAATACTCGTATGTAATATGTTTTCTTTTATAAGTGTGTGTACAGCATATGTACACACACAACTTGCAATGAGTATAATACGTTGATTGTATTGTGCAAACGACACGTGCCAACATATGTTGCCAAAGACAGGCGCACATACAGTATATGCATGTGCATACAACAGTTATCCAGCCACAGTCAGAGCCACATATACAACCATAAGTTGGGTATATACCACAACTGTAACCAAATGCGTATACATAGGTTTATATATCGGTGTGTACATGACTGGGAGCATAGCTCCATTTTGCTATCAACAACAGCCGTTGGTAATGACTGCATGCGCTTATGTGCGGTAGTAATATCTCTTCACATACGGCAACGAACAAACGCACATAGACGAGAAGCCTATCGAAACTTGAGACCTTTTGAAATATTGGAAAACGAAAACAACGAATAAATGAGTATGTTTTCAGCGCGTTACTGGCAGTCATAACAAATCTAACGTTTCCTTACATTGTACGGTGGCATGAGTTTCCTTAGTTAGTATAGGTGTGTATCTGTGCACATAATAAACCTTGTTAAAATACAAAAAATTGTATAGCATGCATACCAACTGTTTTCCAATGTGCAGTAGTATGCGATACATTTTCTTTGTTAAGATATTTGTTAGTGTTGTTGTCATTTACTGTGTTGTCATTAAAAGCGATTTACAAACAATACAACGATAGCAACAAACGAAATGCAATTAGGCCCAGTTGTTGTGTTATGCCATCATCGTCATCAACATTCCTGCATTTATGCCTGAACATATATGTCTAAATTATGATTTGCCTTTGCCAGGGCATAGAGATAAACGAAATTCCACAAATGGCAAATCGACCAAAAAACCAACACGTGTTACCACCCAGTTGAGGCAGCACACCAAGCGTTCTTGATTAGCTTTGGTTAAGTTTTGAGCGGGACGAGAAAAAAGAGAACATTATTTGCAGTCACCTTTAATACCTTTACGATTTGTTGTTTGTAACCACCATTGCCACACTCACTGACGATAGCAGTTTGATTTCTTTGCTGGAAATGAAAAACTACTTAACGTCAACCACAAAAGTGTCTAGGCTGTGCAGTTTGAAGGCAACATTTGTTTTATTAATTGAACAACATTCGATTCGATTAACAATCTCCCAATTGTTCAGATCAATCGATAAAGTCGGACTAATGATGTAGCTATTGTGATATTGCAGTACTCCTCAGTAATTCACAAAACCTGAAACAGATAAGCTTTTTTTCTGAAGAGAAGATCTTATGGGATACATATAGCATACAGGTGGCATTATCTAATAAGAAAATCTTGTCCGTTATTTCTAATAACAGTGTACTTGTTTTTATGCAATTCATTTCGGCAGCAATACAGTAACAAGACAAACTCTTCGAAAGTTATTCTGTGGATAGTAGTGATCATAATTTGCCTGCTTTCGGTCAACGTAGTGAAACGAATTTTTCAATAAAATTCAAATTTTGCAATATTGCGACTCCGTGTAGTTTTTAGCTTCATTTTTTTGTTGCCCATGGTTGCATTATTGTGTATTTTAATGTTTGCTTAAACCGGTGGTTAAACGCTGGTTGTCGGATGTTCTTGCTCGCGTCGTTTGTGCTTTGTAAGGTGTTCGACATAGCGATGTGTGCCAAATGTCATTGGACTACGCTTACTGATAATGGAATTAGTTGGCAAAAGGTGTATTATACCATGATTAGCTGCAAATAGTTAGATCAGTACTCGTTAAAGGTGCTTGAGAATGATAATTTTGCGCGGTTTATGGGTCTCGATTGCCTGACGTATATCCAAAATGTTGACTTCCAGTTAAAGAAGATCTATAGTATTGTGGACTTTGAGGACCAAATGTCATTGAGGAACAATGAAAATAATGTGGAAAAGAAAATTTTGGTGATTTTAAGAGTCGGATCGAGCAGAAATTGAAGTGTTTTAAAATGTTTGTTGAGCAGCATAATGGATGTAGCAGTAAACTGAATGAAACAATGGAAATGAATGTCAATGAAGTTGAAAAGTTGATTCACTTGGCTGATTTGACCTGAAATGTGGACCCCAATGAATTGAAAAATTGGGGATTTGAAACCATCATAGCAGAAATAATGGCATAGTGGTTGCTATGACGATGAGGAAAGGAAAAAAGTTTGGACTCAGAATACTATTTGTAAGGATTATAACATTATAGTTCCTACCACGATGGATCCTCGAATTAAAGTAAATGATATCAGTTTCAATTATGGGAATGATGAGCTCCTGGAAGAGCTACAGAGTCAAAAACCTATTTTTCGCGGTAGTACACTTACAATCGTGAGGACTTGTGCCACTTCTAGATGATGTAGGACACGCTATACTGCTGTGGTAGAGATTAATACTGCGTTGGTTGGAAGAAGTGTCGCGTTTTTGGTGGATCTGAAGTGGTCGTGGGTTACAAGCACAGGGATTTTAGTCATTAAGCTAACGACTGTAAGAACCGGGAGGTATGTTGTAAGTGCCATGCTAGGCACGATGCGAAGGGATGTGATAAGGAGCTAAAAGACAAATGCATTAATTGTATCCGATCCAGTGACGAACTCAAGTTAGGTCTGGACGTTAACCATTTTACGTTGTGTGAATCGTGTCCAACTTACCAACAAGTTTTTAGCTGAGATTTTTGTTTCCTACGAGAATATCGTACTCTGCGTTGATTTAAATATTGATTTGTCTCTAGATGATCTACGTGCCACTCAATTACGAGATTTAATTGTATCCATGGGATTGAGACTTGCTGACTCATGGCCAACAATCTTTTATCTTCTTTGTAGGCCAGGCTGTTTGGATGTTTCTTGCGTTCCTTATGGCCTTTTGGTTACATATTATGATCAATTTCTCCAAGGTGGCATGTCTGACCACGAGATATTGTTTCTCATTATTCATATTGATATCAATCGTGGCACTGCTAAACGGACGTCTTTTGGTTACAGGGACTTAGAACGCCTAAAATGGTCCTCCACTCGAATTGGCTGGAATAATGTTTCAATGGGAGGTTTGCTCCTCGAAGACGTCATGGTTTTCTTCTGTGGTTAGAAAGGCAGTTAAGCTCCGTAATGGAGTGTATAAGGGATAGGGTGCATAATGTTATAAAGAGTATGAAGACACGTTGTTTTTGTAAGAAGTTCGATGCGAGAAAGAGTCGACCAATGTACGAAGTTTGCCCTGATAGGTTAAATGACTACTTCTTGAGATCCAATGGTGTTACTTGCTATCCGTCTTCGTTTGAGAACCGTATCGACACAGTGAAATCTTTCAATTTAGAGCTTTCACGAGTGAGGAAGTGTGACAGTCAGTGCGTTGTATCGAATAAAATGCTGTGTTTAATGTAAGAGCAGTTAAAAGACAATCCAAACAGCACGAACAACCTCCTTGGCTTACCCGGCGCAATATTAAAGCGAGGTAAAATCACCGCACATTGCAATCTTAAATTTGCAACTTCATCGTAATAAGCTAAGGTAAAAAATAGTTGAAAAACAAGTAAACCATTCCGAGCGACCACTAGCGAATTTTAATTTCAGCAGTCAGTGGATCCAGTATCTATCGCTTAACGTTTTCGATATCACAACACAACAGAAATCAACGAGCTCAAAGGTCATAAGAAATCAATAAATTCGGAAGAGACTATTCATCCTATGGCATTAAAGATGTAACAAAAGCACGCTACATCCTTATGAACATCCTAACGAAACGCACAAAATTTCGTTTCGTTCCGCTAACCAGTTTCAAAAGACACCGATTCCGAGTGTCGGTATGAGTTTCTGTTTCAATACTTTCCTTATAAGTCCGAATAATTTAAACTGTTGAACTAAATCAAAATTTAGCTTCACTGGCCTCTAGTTATACACTAACAAACCTGTGGCTTGCTTTTTTTCGTAGACTCAGAGAAGTTTGACGTCTAGACAAAATTACAAAAACATTTGTAGTTTCACTTCCTTTCTAGACACTAAAAAAATGTATCTTTACTTGACATAGTCTTAGGAAACAGAACCTCGGAATCCTCTAATATTTCTCACGGTTAAGAAATAGATTTATTTTCACTGGAAATACATTCGAGGATAATTGTTCTTAATATGTCTGCGTTGCGTTTCTTTAGAGTAAATATATTGAAAATATTTGCTTTTAAACGTTTACCTTAACGATTGTTTTGAATCTTGTACATGTCGATTAATTCATAATTCTTTTATTATATGTCAACAATTGTTAGATTTCCCATTAGTAGCGTTGTTCATGTTGGAATTTAAATTAAAATGTCTTTTATAATTTTTTTTTCTTTTTTTTTTTTTTCTAATTGGCTTATCTTTGTAAACAATTTGGTGAGAAATTTTGCTACCGTTGTCAGGTGTATTTGCTATTTTTTTATGCCCTTATAATTATGCTTAATAGCATTGTGATTATGTTGATAGTCACAAAAAAAAAAAAAAAAAAAAAAACATAAGGGCAAACAGTGGTAAGTCTATTAATTCAAATCGTGAGAAAAATGCTGTTAAGAACATACCTTGAAACGATATTAATGTTTATGCAGTAATTCGACCTATTTGGGTAACTCCATTGTATATGTTCAATATATCTTACTAATACATAATCAAACTTGGATAAAAAAGTTTTCAAAAATACACAGTATATATGTTATATAAGAATTTCGATGGTCTTAAAACATAATTTTCAATAATGACTGACAAAAAGTTTTAAGAATAAACATTTTAGGAAAGATTCAACGATAATTTGATTTAAACAAAATATTTTTAAGAATAAATACTTAACTTAGTATTCCTTTTTTGTGTCAGGACTTTAAAGGATATCATATTTTTATTAAAAATCTTGTTAATCGACATCTAACGGAAATGTTGTTATTTGATGGCGGAAATGTTATGAAGAACGCTGCACTTGCTTTACTATCTGCTATAAGATCTTTTTTATAATAAAAACGAGTTTTTTACACGAGCATTCACACAACACGAGTTTCTTACTTTTACGCTAAGCAAGGTAGAATTAGTGTACACCCGCACCAATTTTATAGTTCCGCCTTTACAGTCCAGAAATAGTAAGAGTCGCCGAGTCAGCGATTCTTAGTTCTCTTCGCTAGCCACTCAAGGCGTGTACTCTGTACATGTATGCACTTTAGTAATTGCGAAAGAGTATAAATGAAGGGAAAAAGGATGTGATACATGTGAAGAAAAGAAATCTGTAATCTATCGAATGCTTTTTCTAGCCGACAATTTAATAATGGTTTTTGCCGATTTTAAAAAGTGTTCTTCGAATAACTGAAATTATTTAAGGGATCATTTTCTTCCGGATCATTAAGATTTGATAAGAGTGACTTGTGAAGATCATATTATAAAAATGTTTTCTAAATAAAACCCACGCGTAATTCCGGTTTTTTACGATGTTACCGGCTGGACCCCTGCAGACAACGGCAGAATATAATATTTTTCGATTGTGATAGGTAACGGTGGGTTCTAACTTCGTTAAGTCGGGCAGGTGACAGTGAATTGGGATGGATAACAACAGATTTTAATAAGTGAATTTTTCTTCTCATAGTGTTTTTGTACTTAAGGTGATTTGAATGATTTCGTCAAATCATTTCACTTGAAATTACTTCTATTTAGATTACATTCAAATCGTTTAGCCATGAATTTCGATCTAATTATATATGATTTTTGTTCACATGTAGACATGTAATGAGTAACCCAAAAAATCGCTTACCGGCGAACGAACAAACGATGTATAACTCTTCAATTCCACCTAGCTGATGTACGCTACAGGTGTAGCATTCTTTTCGATTGTTTGTTAGCGCAACTTTCATTCTTATTCCTTCAATTTAATTTTTTTATTATCGACCACTAATTTGATACGAAAAGAAAATGATAGCCTCATTTATTTCTACGTAATTTTGTTTAAATTGAGATTTTTTGACGATTTCATTCGACATTTCCGACGTGACGAAAGTTGTGAAATCACTGAAATTACTGAAAATGTGCAGAATGTAAGTACACTCTAGCACTCAGAAGAATTTGAGGTAGACTCACCTTTTACTCTGAATGCTTTTCTGTAACGGTCTAAGCTTGCTTGTCCCTTTTAAATTCTTGTGTTCAGTCTACTGGTCGTAATTTTTGAGATACTTTGATGAAATTCGGTAAACCTATGTGTTTTAATCCACGGACAAACGACATTGGACATGGTTCAGATCGGATCACTTTATCGATCATCATAACGTCTTGTATTGCAAAGCTTTTGTATAAATAGCTGCGTTAAGCGAAGTTATGCAGTGTTAATGGTGAGCCATGGCTCACTGTAAGGTTAGGTACTCCAATGTTTATCTAAGCTAATAAACTTGCAGTTGAAAATTACAAAAGAAATAATTGAGAGTCTCTATTTAGGCCATTTAGTCCATAGCCTGCTTCGCCTGGCTGACCATCTCCCGTCTCCCGTCTCCCATCTGTAAGACACACCTTTTCTTTGAATAATTGACTGAGCGCGTTTTCCTAAAGATGCTTAGGTGCCTTTTCGCAAGAATTCGCTCTGGCATTATAAATTCCGTCATCTACTGATCTGTACATCACTTTTTCGATTAAAAGCGATCTGTCTAGTAGTTTCAACGTTAACGAAAGTGCTGCTGGCTTATAAGCAGTTCTCAGCATTTACTTGTAAGAACAAGCATAAGATTGCCTTATCAGAACGCGTGCATTTTCGTGTGCTCCAATTTGCTAAGTGACAAGGCATCAGATCACATTTGAAGAAATTACGAAAAGCATTGGACTATCTTTAAATAACGGAGATATTCCAATTTAATCAAGTTATAATTTCATAGGAGTATACAAAGCCTTTTCTTCCAGCTCTTTAAATTTCCTTCACTTTTCTCACATCAGTCAATACGGTTTCAACTTACGTTGGTTTTCGATAAACATATACACTTCTAGGAATCAACGGTTTTATGCACTTTTTTGTCGATCGCTATCTACCTCGTTATGTTTCCTTAAGCTTAATTTAACTGCTTTTGACTTTGCTTAAATACTAATGCATGAAAACTTGTTTCGTTAACCAACCAACCGTGCGGCCACAATATTAATTTTATTGCAGTTTTTTACCACAATAAATACACGTTCGTTTGTAGATAGACTTGCGCTTAAATAATAAAAAAAATAATATAAAATCACGTCGCTGGTTTCTTTCGAAAAAGAAAATATCGTGTTGGATAAAGTGAGACAACTACACATAGGTTTGCGATAAAATGCAAAACAACTAAGAAAGTTACATTCTAGGCGGCTTAATGTGAATCAATGATATTCATTGCCTGCTGTCAACTCATAAAAATGCTGCAATATTTTACCAATGCTTCGCATGTTAATTACCCGAAACATTTGTACACTACATTTTTACATGGCATTGATATATAATTTGATCAAATTTAACATCCAATATCTGGCAGAGGTTGTAGATTTTTACGAACGGTGCGCATCCTCAAACTTAACTTGTTCACGCTACTTGACAAATATATATGCAAAACTAATTTGCATTTTTGCGTCGTCTTACGTTGATCGAGAACGCATACTGCTACTAATGAAAAGGAAGCAAGATTGCTATTATATGAAATGCGTATTTCTTCTTAATGAATATTTATACCCTAACCCACTCGAGGTATAGGTATATTAAGTTAATGTGGACGTATGTAGCACGCAGAAGGGCTTAGGATAGATGCTGCTTTTATTATACGAATCGATTCAGAATCGTGGCCTGAACTGATGTAAGCCTATCTGTCCACCTAATGCCTATCCATATAAATTTGTGCTCCAGCTACTACAAGTAGCAATTCTTGAGAGATTTTGATGAAATTCAGTAAGGTGACGTGTTTTGACTCAACGACGAAAGCTATTGAAAAATAATTCGGATCGGTGCAGTTTTTCATCCACTCCTTTTATAGCGTCCTACTATGAAAATTTGTTATATGGGAAAAATTATAATTTCTAAAATTTCTCGTCAAAAGTGATTAAGCCGTCCTATTTCGGCATTCTAGATTCGTATGAAAACTTTGAACCGGCTGTGGCAATTGTTGAACCTCTTACCGTATATTAACTTTAGTTTTCATTCAGGTATAATTTTTAATGCTTCAAAATGAAAAATTAACTGTAAAGTTGGGCCATTTCGGGCTATTTTATGGATCCTAACCTAATAAGGATTTTCATGGAAATTTACCCTTTGTAGAGCAGAAAAGTCTTAAGCTTTAATATCTGGTAATGGAAATTGACCCGATTGATAGTAATTTCATGCAAAAATGAACTCCACAAAATTTAGGCCATCTATGCCTAAATTTGGATCCTGCCCTATGTAAGGATTAAACAAGGTTGCGTTTTGGACCCGTTTCTTCATAAATAGGCACTTGAAAAATACGCCTTTGCATAGAAATAAGATATAATTTTTGTGTTTTATAATAAAAACATGAATTGTATTAGACAATGAGGTGTAGAGCATTTAATGGTCGATCTTGCCCTAAAATGTGTGTCAAATTTCATGGCAATATTTTCTATAATTAATACGATACATTTTCATATTAAAAATACTGATTTTTTAAATTGTCAACGTTGTGCCGGCGATCAACTTCAATATCGGCATCCCCGGGCGGTGTTTTAAGTTTCGACAAGGGCAAAAGTACGATAAGGCCATGTGTAGGCGAACAAGGCATTTGCGGAACGATACAAGTTAAATTTCTGGTGAAAAGTATCGAAAAATTAACGCGGAATGCAAAATGCAAGCGTTTGCCGCCAATCACTCGCACAAACAACACATGATGCTCGAATATTATCCTTTTTAAGATTTTCATAATCTCCAAGCCCGCGAAAGGGCAGAGAAAGTTGCTAATAAGGTCTCCAACTCCTCTTTTTCGATGTAACATAAAGAAAGATTAGTTTAAATAGTAAATATTTATACATCGTGTTTCGGGGTCGTCAGGATGTGCACTTAAATATACACTTTTTGTACGCATAAAAATATTTTCCAATTTCAAGTAATAGAATTTTGTCAATACGTTTCATAGGATCTCTCGAACACATGTAATAGGTGCTTACATGTATTCTGATCATTTTTTCTCTTGAAAAAGGCATTAATTGGGCAAAGTGGGCACGACATATACTAATCAAAATATTTTCCGTTATATTGTACACGTTTTTTCCATCTCTCTGCTGCAACGCGATGCTATCATCTTGAAGGAAAAACATTGGTTTGGCAGCAATTCGAACATCGACCCATTTTCGAGCTTCTTTAGCATTTTAAAACTGCTTGCTAGCCGAGCCATGCTGCATCGATCTGGGCAAGTGATAATGCGGAGGTGCTTTGCTGGGTGCTACAGAAATTCTCATTGGAACTGTGTCAATGTATTCCTCGCAGTTCTTGCAACAAGTGGCCAAAATTGCATTTTCAGTCAATTCGTGTGATAGCCATTTTTCCTCCCTTTGGACCCTTAACATCGCATGCAACATCATCTAGAAACGATGGATTCATCGACTGCTAAGCTGCTGCTAAACTGTGTGTTTGAAAATTTATTGTCTGAGAACTTTTTTTGATCTTCCAGACCATTGAAAGCAAAACCGAAAATTGGGATATGATGGACTGGCATGATTATAAATAAGCCTTTAGAAGTGTTTGATAGGTTTCGGCAGCAGATTTTCTCAAACCAAACAACAACAGTAATTATTATCGGAAATGCAATTACGAGGGTTCCGTGATGCACTGGAAAAACTGTTATTTCCATTATTACTTACCTTCACTTCATCATTGTCACTAATAGATGTCGCTGATCAAAATACCTACAAGCCTCACTTAAAATAGCGTACTCGATTCCTATACCATTGAAAAATGTAATACCTAAGCTAAAATCGATGTTTGGCAGTTCGTAAGTTGCTGCCACTTTTTCAATTAGCGTTCAATTAATGAGACGCATTTCAAAAAAAACCCTTGGTTAATTATGTCTTTAGTATGATGACCGTCTGTTAATTCCAATTAAGTCTATTGTTGTTTATTTCTACCCCAATTTCCGGTACTGCTTTCGCTCCGGCGTTACCCTTAAATTATACGCAGTATTTTTCCTCTATCAAAATCAAGCTTATAAGCAAGTATGTATGTGTTTTTCCGTCTTGTTTGTTTTTATTAATTATTCATTGGACGACAAAGAAACCACGCTGCTATTACTTTGAAATCATTGCGCGCAAGCACTTTTGCTTCAAATATTGCAAATACCATTAGCTTTTATATATTCTTACTTTCTATTGCCCTTCCAAAGGCGTGCGTAATGCTCAAAACTAAGATCACATAAAATGTATTCAATCTGAATATTGAGGAAATATTGAGGTCAGTCGCTCAGTCTAATATCCATAAGTGCACATTAGGGAACCGCTCAAAATACATACATTTTTGATCACATGCCAATTTTCTCATGTGTTTTTTACAAGTTAAACCTTGACGGCGGCAAAAATTGGAAACGGATTTAGAGAATTGGCACCTGTCCTCCAGGCTTCTATATTAATGAACTTTGAAAGTGAACAAAAATACTGTGTTCATCAAAAAAAAAAAAAAAAAAAAAAAAGAAAGCTGTTGGACGTACAATTTAATTCTGTAAATTTACACTAGTTGTTTCATAAGACGGCCATGCAGTCTTCTTTTTCCGAAATTTTGAGTATGCACAGCGTAGATATGGGTGCTTGTTCGGCATAAGCTTCAGTATAAGTTCGCACGCATACACTTCGAAAGTGATTTGCGAGATTTTGTGTAAAAAGTTTCAGTATCGAAAACGCGCTTTACATCCGAACGTCTCCAGCTTGAGCCAAGAAGTCATCTTCAGCTTGGGCGGGCAACTTAATCCATTTACGGCGTATATTCCGGACTTGTCTCTTTCTGATTATCACAGGTTCAGGTGAGCGGTTCTGCAAAGTTGAATATGGGCGAAAATAAGTCAATGATTATTTCGCTTTGACACCACGAAGTTTGTACAAAGCGTTCATTCCTGAGGTATTTCGTAAGAGACAAAAAGCGGTAGGCAATGAATTTTCGATTATTAAGCCACGAAATAAACACTTTTTGGTTAAATTTGAATTTTAACAGAAATTTATAGAATTTCTTTGTACACCTAATGTTTTTAAAAATGAAAAAATAATGCCCATGGCACTAATTAACTGCACTGGATAAATGCAATTATGAATTTAAACCCTTTTCTCATTATACATACTATTTACAAGTCATTGCTTCGTGGGCTTTCTTCATTTCCTTTTCTACAAAATATCGGCATCTATTGTACAGTGCACAACGTTGAATGTAATTCTTCTCAGCGTTAAGATATATGCGTCCAACTTTCCAATTAGTCAAGTATGTACCATATGTTATCAGTGCAGGCGACTTAGCCTTATCGTTCCACCACTACGCACATGTGTCAGTCGTTTGTTTGTTGGAACGCTCGGGCAAGCATCATCGAACTAAAAAAATAGATATTTTGTATAAATATGCTTAACTTGAGATTAGGTTTGGAAATGGGAATGATAGACCTGCAGGTAGTGCGGCCTTTATGTGTAATGGCCATCGCAAAGGTCAGCGACGAAAATCTTAAGTTGTCAGCTAACTGTCTATCTACCTATCTATCTATTTTTCGTCATCGGACGTACATTGAACTTCTTTTTGCATTTTTCTATTATTGTTATCCTGTTTCCCGTAAAAGATGCATGCATTTTATTTTTACATCTTGTGCCCTTAAATCCCTCTTGTAGCTCCTTCAAAGCAGAGATATGTATTGCAGTGCATTTGTAACACTGCGAGATAAGCAGAGAAAAATTCGTAAAGTCAAGGAAAAAAATCAATACACAGATAATCTTAGGTTAAGATTAATTATTGGCGCTATCACAATGAAACACTTTTGTTCGCCAGCTGTGGCTTGTTGTTGCGAGCACTTCAGGTTAAAAATAACCTATAAAAGCTATGTAAAATTTGATGCCAAGATTGCAGTCTAAAAATTAAAGTAACAGACCAAGTGATACATCTATCATCAAAAAATGGTTTAAATTTTTCGTTGTTCAAGTTTGAACTGGCGAGTGTTACAAATGCGCCGTTAGGTGAACATAAAAATCTTTTTGTTTTTTTTGTTTCGTTTGAAACAAATTGAAAGTACAAGAATGGCTACATATAAGCGCCCTTCAATATCAATCTGCGCACATTTTATATAGATTCTCTATAACCTTCTACATACCTTTTTATGCTATTGGAATTTTTTCTTCTGCTTCTTATTTTTCTTCTTCTTTTTTTCTTTTTGCATATTATTGTTGCTTTGGGGGACACAAGTTTTTGTTGGCGTCTTGTTTATTTTATTTTCCTCGTACTTCTGCTCATTTTTTTTTTTTTTTTTATTGTTTTAACTCTACTTGAATTTTGTATTATAAAGAATGTTAGCATCAGTTGTTTTCTTTTCGTATATATGCTGATATCGTTTAACATAGAAATGTTCAGTTGTTTTACGTAAGTACGTAGTTGTAACAGCATCTGTGCTTCATCTGGCATATTCCGCAATAAGAATTATTGCTGCAATACCAACAGCTGCTGCTGCGCGTTGCTATATACATATATGTATATATAATATAAAGGGAAAAAGAAATCTAGTATGTGTGTTGGCCTTCTTTGCAACAGCAGACGAAGAAATGCTGTTTAGAGGATTATAAGGAAAGAGTAGCTGGAGCGCAGAGAATGGCGATGTGTAATGTCGTGTGTAGATAAAGCGAAAAATCACTGCCAGACATTTTTTGGGAGTATTGCCAGCTGTGTTAAATTTATGATATTGATGAGTGATTATGGAAAATTTTTTTTCTGTTTGGTATAGCATTACGCCGTGAATTAAACGCATGTTATATAGACGATGGGGAAGGGTTGAAAAAAATGAGACCGAATGCTCTATATATACTTAAACATATTTATTAAATTTATTGATGTGATTTCTAAGTCTACAATAAAAATTGAATCAATATAATGCGTTATATAAGAAGTCTTTGCGGTTTTTTCCGCGAGATTGTGTTAATGCCTACATATCGGGCAACATTCACCTGATTGTCTTAAACGAACATGTGCTTAAAAGGTGAAATTTTAGGACGATAAGCCTTTAATCCGTTGCTTGTATAAAAAGTTACATTGATTTGAAAATGAGTGAAATATCTGAAGCAATACGGTATGTGATAGAAAAGGTAAAACATGCCGAAAAATTTGTGAAGTATACAGTGAGAATGCTGTAATTGAACGAAGGACCTCCACACAGCTAGTTTAAGCGGCATAGGGAATTTAATAATTTCTTTTAATTTGCTTGCTGACGAGATCTTGCTAGAAATCTTAAAGACTATACATAAAAAAAAAAAAAAAAATATGATGAAAAGTTGCTGCATTCTTGTCCCATGAAGTAAGTTCACGTTAAATGAGTTTCACATCTGTAATGTGATGGATTTCGAGTTTCACAAAGACCGTTTGCTAATGAATATGCTTAACAGTGTTGAAAATTGACGGAATATAATGTAATCGATCTGCGAATAGTGTTTGCGCCGAACTATCTTTAAACAAAAATAATTCTTAAAGAAACGAGATCTAAAAATCAGAAGATAGAGCTTAAAATGGGCAGAGAAGGATTCCTTTAGCTCGTGGCCAAGTTAATAAAACGTAGATTTGCTTTTGATCATTTCATTAAGCAAGTCGTTGGATATTGGATATATAACGTTTTCGCCGAGTTCTCCATTCGATTTTTTCTGTGAAAATGGTTAACAACATCTCTAACATAATCGTTGTACACATCTATTTCGATTAAAGTAAGGATCTCAACCTTACGGATAATTAAAATCATTATCGCGCAAGATATGAAACGTGCATGCAAATATTATTGATAGGATCGAAATTTAAAAATGATAGAAAATTGAAAAAATAGGATAAAAAAATGACAACAAGCTTTAATAACATTTACGAAAAAATATTCATAAAATGATATTTGTAAGTGAAAGTTAGTTTGCACTGTAAGATCCAAACGCAGTTACATGCAAACTTTTATATAAAGGCTACATCTGAAAATGCTCACTGTCTGTCCGTATGTCGAACTACTGGCTACTCCTAAGTGCCTCTTAGAGAGGACCGCAGCTTGCAGAGACAGACGTACGTATCATTGCTGAATAGCTAATATGTTGGGTTTTACATTTTTGTCCCATGGACACTGCCCAGTTGATTACGTCTAAAAGAAATACACATGCTCCACCCTTATAAAAATAAACGGACGGACGAAACGTAAATATCGAACGGGCAGATCATAAGGGCCTGCTTTTTGTACCCTGCTCTATCTGTCCCCTTCGGCTCAGCATTTACTCTCTCCCTCTAGAGAATGAGAAAGCAAGGAAAGCGACTCAAAGTTCAGAAAACAAAAGAAAGTGAAAGAAGTGAGATGGAAAGTTTGTGAAACGTTGTGACTAAGTTGCAAGTCTATTAAATATGCTTTAAAATTTTATCTAAATTTCCTGCTTTTCAGCTATGTAAGGTGTAGATGGCTAATCTATCTCTACAAAGTCACTCGATCCCAATCGTTTAATCTTCTAATAGAGCGTTCACTGCTTTCAAGATCAACTAGGAATCCTACGACATTAATGCCGAACTCTTTAATATTTTTGTGTCCTTGGCTGAACGATGTTTTATTATCCGTGCAGCTCGATATGGGAATGCGTTAACTTTGACTTTGACATATTTTGATGATTCCCTGAATGCGGTTAGAAGCCAAGTGGGTCGATCACATTCTTAAGCACGTCAATTTTGTTCCTGTTGGCAGAAAATGATTATTAGGGATATTATGGAGCAAGGTTATGTTATAACTTCTCTTGTATCTGGCAATGATATACGTTTATAGTTACAATCGATTAATAAGTAAATGAATATATGTGGTCCCTCTTATAGGTGCTGTAACTGAAAGCTATCGAATTAATTTAATAATTCGCTTAGAGAAATTCAAAGACGTTATTACATAAGAATTCCGGTTTAGAGTTGCAGATTTAATAAAAGCACACACACACAACTTTTTCTTAACGAAGGAAGATTTCATGCGGTTTCAAGCGATATTCGAAGATAACTTTCCACGTCGATCTTTTTCCGAAGTTAGAAGAAACAACATAAAGTAGGACAAAACTTCGTGGCAAGATCCTCTAGTAGAGCAGATCTATTTAAATGAAACTAATAAGGAACTGACATTCGGTTTAGAAAGAAATTTTGCGACACAACGCAAATTAAATGTAGGCGTGATCGTTGCTGCGGGGGGATCATCTTTGCACCGTCTACACAGTTAGCTCTAGAAAATGTTTTTACTAGGTTTTATTCCAATGTTACATATTATATGAATTCGTTCTTTAGATGTAACAGCTTTTTGTATGTTCTGTTGTATGTTAGTGTTTACGAGTGGGGATCGTTCTTATGTTTAAATTGTAGCTATCATATAAAACGTAACCATTTCCAAGCTTTTACTTAATTTTTCAAAGAGCAGTCTCACTTCGAACGCAGGACAGACGTACGGACGGAGACAGATAAATCGATCTGGTGTCCTACGCTGGCCAATAATACACTTTACACAGTCTCTACTACGTATTTCTGAGCATTGCTAACGAAAGACAAAATACTTTGATAATGAGTTGAATTCTACGAGCATTTATCGCCGGATCGAAACTTCAAATTAATCTGAGCAAATAAATATCTTTTATAGTCCAGATCATTATAAAATATTTAAAATCTACTAAATATTTTCTTGTTCCAAATCATGCATAAGAAATTCTCAGCTAAAGGCAACATTAATTCTCTATTCATCTATTTTAGTGTCTTTCATTTGCTAACAGTGCAATAACCCACCAACATATCTAGCAGTTCGCAGTTCATTCAATGATTCATTAAAATTGTTCGCTTCATTCAAACACTAGCGCTTAACAAACAGATCCATCATTATTTCGCTCTCTTGTGTCTTTGGTTGTCTTGTTATCATTCATGCACCATTAACCCGTTGGCATAAGTGTCGAAATTATTCTGGCCAAGTGTATTGCCTGTAAACGTACATAATTATCTCTTAAATAATGTTTTTAATTTTTTAGTTCATTTTTTTCCTTTTACGTTCTCTTCAGCAGTTGTCATTAACATCTGTGTTCTACTTAAGTTTACGCACGTTCGCAAAATAAAAGTAAACAAAAAGTAACGTGAAATACTAGTTGGGTCGAATTTTTGATACTTAATGTCTCGATAAGAATTGTTTGTAAGCAAAAGCAATGTAATGGAAAGCCATAGATAAGTTCGGATTGATTTAATGCAAAACAATTTTGGATAGGAATCATTCGAAGCTATGCTAATCCATTAAATTTGCTTTCTTCAGCACATTCTTCATAATTTGCATGGATTTCGTACAATTTTCATATAAAAATTTCCAAGTTATGATTCGTGATCTTTGTTGCCGCTACCATTTTACTTGACAGCATCGCATAAAATCTTAATGAAGATTATTTTAACAGATTTTCAAATGTCACAAAACATGCGACTAACTAAATATGCATTATGCTTGTGAGGCAAGAGCGAGGAGAGCAATAACGACAAATACAACTGTTATATATCCGACGATTAATAACATAATATAAATTTTTAAAGTAATTATTATTTCAGACGACAGTATAATTTTGCAGAGGGTTGAAAACTTAATCACTTTATCACGGTAGAGCATATTCTAACAGCAACAGAGCAACAGAAAAACGAATAATAGCAAAAATCTGCTAAACATATATATGTGCTTGCTGGGGGGGGTTTGAATATTTCATATAAACATTCCTTCAAAAGAAACTTAAAAGCCTTTACTATACAGCACATCTGTAATGATCATGTGTTCAACTTGTAGAAAAATACCAGGGAAATATCCTATATAGCTAATGGAAACACCTTACCCTTTTCGAGACTGCTTCTCGATATCTTATAGAAAATTGCTCAAGCGTTTTTAGAAAGGTCTCCTGCATCTAAACGAAATAGGCGTCGCTTGAATGCTCGTCACTTTATCACTCTAAACTAAAGTAACTAAAGAAAAGACATTACTTTTAAAACAGTTTTTAATCCCACTTTCACAAGTTCCGTACGAGAGGAGGAGATATTAGAAAACTTGCTCGAATACTTGCTCAGACCACTTTTCCAATCGTAATTATTTTTCATGTAAAAGTCGATTAAACTTAGTTATAGATACCAACAAGAACGCCCCGCCCCCTCCCACTATCATTCTTAGACATCTCTTTGATAATGACACAATCATCTTCCCGGTTAATTTACTTGGCGGTTTGCAATATTAGCATGACAACGATACCTTGAGAAAATGTTTAATAAAAAAAGAAAACTATATAATAAAACGAATGCAACTGACAATCGTTTTAAAATAAATGAATTCAATTAAAACTTTTTAAAAATATGTTGAAATGAAATGAGTCAACAAAACGTTCAACCAAAAAGTATGCATCGAAAATAAGATTTATGTAGTTCAACGCGCTTACAAATCAGTTGTGCATGGTTGATACCTTACACAAGTACGAAACTTCTTATTATCCAATTGTTTGCTAAGCAACAAACTATTGTTCTTGCAGAGTCATTAAATATTTTTAACTTTTCAGGTGAACGCAAGCTAAAATTTTGTATTGAGGCAAAAGCGATTGTTAAATACCCCACCAGGCCCTATATTGTATCCTACACCCTACACCAATACTTCCAATTTATTTCTTTATTTAGTTGATTCATTAACTGATGAGCCTTTCGAAAGTTATTTGAGAGTTTGAATTGAGTTTTCGTCTAAAAAGTCTTGCAATTCATTCCAACTTTGAACGTTTTTGATCCTTTGTCACTGACCTCAAACCCACCACTTTTGTTGTTCGTTGAAACCAAAACCAACAAGTGGGATATGATGAAACAGCATTACCATAAGCTTTTAAAAGTCTTTGAGGGGTTTCGGCGGCAGATTTCTTCAAATCACAAACAACAAAAGCAATGAATGCCGAAAATGCAACTTGGAGCGTTCCATGATTAGCGTCTGCATGTACTGAATAATTGAATAATACTGAATAGAAGAAGTAGAGATAGATCAAAATCTAGCTGTTATGTACATTGATAGTTCTGATCCATTCTGATCCTTTTTATCTACAAGCATATGTCGTATACTCTTGTGTGCTTGACACATTTTTTTTCTTTCAACGAACTCTTAAAAATCTGTGGACCCCCAACAAGCTAAACCATTTTTATAACAAGACTACCAACAATTTCAGTTGAAGTTATTCTTCCTTTTATAATTACCTTTGGACCTGTGGGATGTACTCATGTCGTGCAAACGCTGAGCATATAGAAATAAGCTGCAGAAGCCCTAAAAATATATATACATTCTTGATCAGTATGAAATTCTGAATCGATGTACGAAAGTCGGTCTTCACATTTCTATGTTTATGTGTAGGAATCTTTCTCCCAATTTGCAGAATTAATATATCGATTTCAAATTTAGCAAAACATCGTTCTAAGTTACCACTGAAAAGTACACGCCTACATTACAATTTAAACTGAGAACACGTCCTTGGTTAAGAGCGAAAAAAAATTAATTTCTACTCCTTGTTCGGGAAGAACAAAAATTTCAGCTCATATTCTACAGGCGATTGGACCGAAGAGTTAAAAAAACGGACACGCCCATCCAATGTTATAGACTGTCAAACTATCAGTTGTTCTTTCTAGTTAGGATAAACTTGATGGGTAACTAAACCTGAATATAATTTTTTTCCTTATCAATATTTTTTAAGATCTTACGACTCTTTGGCCCTTTCGCACAATTTAATAACGTCTTTCTTATTTGGTAAAAAACTAAGTTAAAGGTGTCATGTGATTTCTTCAGAATTAGTGTAGGGGCACATTTATTGAGAAAGTTTCAATGTTGACTTATGAAAACATAGCACAATTCGTTGCTTTACTTGGTAGACTGAAAAATGCTTAAAGATCGGCTCAGCTAAATAAAGTAAAATAACGACTCCAGCAACTTAGGTCGGGTAATATGGATTGTTGCTTTTACGAACAACTAGAAAATCATATCCATCATAAATAAATGACAGGTTCGGGAAAATACTGAAGTAAAATTTGAGTAAATGCTTTCTAAAACATAGTTGATGGCTCCCTCCACCATGATGATCACAATCGGTTTACTTTCATTTTTTTTTTTCACACATACATACATCATCGATTTTCATTAACTTGTCTTCGTACAGCAGGCAAACTTGTTTTGTACCACATGCATGCACACACCATAAATATGAATTAGATTTTTGTACATATTTAAATTAAATTCTTTTTTCCTTTTTTGTGTTAGTGTGTGTGTGTGTGTGTGTGCAATAAATTTCTAAATTTATTTTAAATAATATTTTAAAAACATATCTTCTAAATTTGTCATAAAACCAATTTATAGTAAATTATGAGATATTTTTATGACATTTTCAAGAGTCCTTCCCTCTCCATTCTATGCCGCGTTGCACTATGCTGCTTATCAATTACTGCATTTGATAACTTGATTTAGAGAGGAGAGAAAAATTGAGTCTCCGATGAAACAAAAAAAAAAAAAAAAAAAAACAAAAAACTTGCGAGAGCATTATCAATAACGTACCGCACTCAGAAAACAATTCATAGAACAAGCCAGGCAGGACGGTAGTAAATTTCTCCTACAAACCAAACGTATTCGTGTTAAAGAAAATATATATAGATATATATATATTAAAAGAGATTAAAAGAAAAAAAAAATTTTTTTTTTTTTTAAATAAGGCTGTGGTGCCGGCAGCTTGGCTTAATAATGATATTTGAATTTTTTTGTTGTTGTTATTTTTATAACACATACACAATTATTTGTACGAGTTTGTGTGCAGTGGGCGCATTGCAAAAATAGGCGGATTATTCATTACTTAGGGTTGTGGGTGTGCGTGCTTGAGCTAGAAAACGAAAAACAGAGAGTGAGAGAGTGAGAGAGAAACAGAGAGGAAATTGAATGGTTTTTCTGTTAATACCACCAATGCAGTTATTGGTACTGGTGTTGTTTTGTCGGTCGCTGATATTATGGATGGCATAAGCCAAAAACTAAACATGCGAGTGAAATACGTTTTCGCTTATCTGCAATTGTCAGCTGACATTTTGCGCGCGCTGTATTTCGTTGGTAAATCCTGCCAACATATACAAACAAACACACACACACACACATATATATATATATACATAGTACACGCGAAATATGCCGAGAAAGGTAAAAACTTCAGAATAAAAGAGCAAGCAAAAACCCATCAAACAAAATAAACTCCCGCACGCACGCATAGACATTCGAGCTTAGTAAACCAAAATAAAAAAGAAAAAAAAAAAAAAAAAAAATTGAAAAAATATTTTCAAACCAAACATTGAATTACGTTCCTTTCTTTCTTCTTTTTTTTTTTTTTAAACGAATTTGTTTCTCACAGTTTTTAATTTTTTTTTTTTTTTCTTTTATTTGCATTTTTCGTTGAAATCGGTTTTGGGGAAAATTTCCCGCAAATACTATAGAAATGTTGTGAAATATGTCAAAAGCAGCTATAAAAATGCACAGTATGGAAATTAACAACAACAACAATAATAACAGCGGTAAAAATAACACCAGCAACAAGAAAAACAGAATACACCATTACCTTGCTTGTGGGTTGAATGCATGGAAATAAAAAAAAAGAAGAGTTGGTGAAAAAACTCTTTAAGAAAAAATTGATAAAAAAGAAAAGATAAATAAATAAAGGAAAAACACTAGTTGTGTGAAAATGTGTGCTGTTTTCGTTTTAGCGGTAAATCTACTGCTCGTGACATGTTATTAACAAAGGACAAAAGGATCTGCTATTGTGTATTGTTACTGAGCAGCCATCAGTAGCAACACTACTGATGCTAGCACCAACACCAGCGGCGAAAATCAAAAATTATTCAAAATGAAGTGAATTTAGTGATAAGCGTAAAATCTTTCTCGCTTAATACATTTTCATAAGCAGATAAAAGTAAAGGTAAATAATGACATAGCAAGCTGGAAACTCCGGGAAATCATTTATAATCGTTGGACATTTAATACTGAGTGATTTCCTTCTTGTCAAACTTCCACTGCATTATCTTAAAGTGCTTCGAACTTGTAAACAAGTTTTTGTACTTCATGCAGTGCAACATTGACTATTTATGAGGTCAATTATTTCGATTATGTTGCGCTAGATTTTTGTTTGACATATGGTCTTGTATCAGCTACGCGCATATGTGAAGCAGAGTCTATGGAAAGCAAATGCATGTTTATTGCATGGAAATGACAAAAAATAGTTTATTCGACATATTGGCCGTCTCTGGCTAGCATTTTATCCATCTGTCTGACAATTGGTGCAAGCTACGCTAAAACACAGGTTGTTCTACGCTTGCGTACATTGCCATAGGAAACAAAGTAAGCGTGTGTTTCATCGATGAAGTGGTAATCAGAAGGGCCTCGAGCTTGATGAGTAAGCCTAATGGGCTAGGATTTCAAATTTGATCGCTCCCAAGATACCGCGAAGCGGTTTCCACGGATGAACGGATGGAAGTTTGAAAAGGGTATAAACCGTTTCACCAGACTTTAAGAGCTAATAGAATACCCCATGCCTCTGCTACCACCAACTAAAGAACAGGGTCTTTGCAGTTTCGTAGTTGGTGAGCGGGGTACGTTAATAGAATTGCAAAACTTGTTTGCTTTATGGATAAATAAATCGTACCAATAGTGAGTGAAAAATAACACTAAGTTTAATAGTGCGCCAGAGCACATCATTAAATACCCTACACTATTTAGCTTAACACAATTGTTTATGTAAAAATTTTTCAAAATAAGGAATTATATAGAAGGTGGTTGAAGAAGCGGTCCGATTGGAATCCTTTTCAATGACGTTCTTCCTTAGGCCAAAACACGGCCGTTTATCAAACTTCATCGAATTGTGTCAAAAATTAATCTTTGTATGTTGAACATGAGATGCATAGGCAACCGTCAGAAGGATACCCAAGATCGAGGATACCCTTCTAGGTGTTACATATGTCCACCCAAACTCAATATACCGCAAATGGTGTAGGTTATAAGAATGCGTACAGCACATATAGGCTTTTCCTTTAATGATTAACCACTCAGGGAATGTAATTTATACGTGTAACTTGGGGACGGTCAGTAAGAAATAGGGAAACGAGAAATGGTGAACGTGCGCAGCGCGGGAGATATATGCTCAATCGGCAAGCGTTATTCTTTTACCAAAAGAGCACTCACTATAGCTACGACCACATACCACACCGATCCTAACTATGGAATGGGAACGGAACCGGGGCATGCCGTATTCATAATCGCGCTTCTTTGCGGTTGCTTTTAGGTTTTAAAAATTTCTTTGGTTGTTTCCATTCTTCGAAGGTGGCTGCAGTGGTCTAGTGAACAAATAATTCAATGAAATATTTCTGAGAGTAAAACTGTCTCTTAAACGTTGAGTTCTAAGTCAACAAGAAGTCAAGCATAGATTATGAACCAGCAGAATGCATTCAAAGCTCATCTTCTTTCTTATCACGCCATTGACATCATTTTTATGGAAAAGATATCTCAGCTTTTTCGTTCATCTTCTCAGAAAGTCATTTTCGACTTTGGTTGAATCGTCTTCGTCTTTATCCTTAAAATTACTCAATATCCTATTTGCTATATTTTATGGATAATGCTTTTAAACACGGAGGTGGGGTCTTTGGCTGATTTGGTTGAACTTCCAAACACCAAAATGTGTTCCAATGTTTTTCCAATGTTTTTGCCGAATAGTAATATATGTGTACTACAAGTGGCACATAGGGACAGACATATGTTTATAGAGTTTCTGAAGCTCTCTTCTGAGGGAGAAGAAATTTAATTCCCCCCAAAAGCTTGACATAATATAAAGCGCAGTGAATTGCTTTAACTATCCTAGCATTTTTAGAGCTAACTGAAACTTTATTGAACGTTTCGTTGATTTTTCCAAATATGCAAATTGTACTGCATTTCACTTTACCGCGCGCCTCCATCCGAATCATACCTAAGTAGCTATTAAAGAAACGACAAACATATGCTCAAATGCATGTGTGCACATATTTGAAAACATACTTATTGAACTTTTTCAATTTCCAATGAAAGGCGGCGGTGATGGCATCTGTTTTGCATCGTTTCCATCGCTAAAGAGTAAAACAGAAAAACAGAAAAATAAGACTAAAAAAAAAAAAAAGAAATTGAAAATTTGAAAAAATACAAAATCCACAGATACCAGATATTCTTTTAAAGCGAATCATACACACCACTGGCAATCTAATAGAAAGTAGCGGATCTAGTTCGCAGTTTGTGTAATTACAGCTGTAACATTTCACAGGCAAAAACCAGCGACGGAAAGAAAACATACGCATACACGAGATAACGTAAACGGAAAACTTTGCACTCAATACCAGAGTCAGAATGACACTAAATTCCAAAAATATAAAATAGAAAATTTACTATATATACGTACATGTGGCAATGAACTATCAACAAAACTACGAATTTTTAGACAACTAAAAGTGCAAAGGAAACAAAAGCAATGTTGATATAGATAGCAACAGCAGACGCCTGAATGTATGTGAAGACGAGAGAGAGAGAGAGAGAGAGAGAGAGTTTTTCCTATGGACTACCGAAAGTTGAAATCTTATTTAAAAATCCCACGAATTACGGGGACAGTTGAAAGGGATCACAGCTGTGCAGTGTTATCCTCAGTATTAACTCAGTATTAACAGCAACATCATCAGTTGCTTATATGCTTTAATTCGTAGCACATAAGATTTCCTATGATAATTGACAGAAAAGGCTGTCGAGAATAATGTAGACACCATTCATTATGCTTAAGACGGTTTGAATTTCAATTCAATTAAAAATGGTTATGAAATCTAAAGGAGATAAAAGAAAAAAAAAAAAAAAACACACAATCGGTTTTTATTCAATTTTAAAAATTAAATTATAAGCCTTTTGAACGAAAAGCAATGAAAACACGTGCGTACACCATTGGGATGTCACCACCACAAAAACCCCGCAAAGCATATAAATAACTACGAATATATATATACACACACACACATATACACATATACACACATACATATATATATGAATCCGCAAATGCATATATACGTATAAAAACATAAACACTCTCGTATGAAGGTCTCATCTGTTAGTCGCATAAGGACATTAAAACGTTGTCGGTAAGTGTACACAAAACTCTAGTTTATCCTTTTATCCTATTTCTCATAACAACAAAAACGCATATACATATACGTATGTACGCACATACATATATACGTATCCTCTACTAAAGGACTTTCAATTCCCCTTTTGCTTAAATGCTTTTAAATGCTATTTTTACTGCATATGATTCATCGGATGGTATTGTTTGTGTTATCATTGTTATTGTTGTTTTTCTCATTGTTATTGCTGTTGTTGTTGGTATTATTATTATGTTACTGTATTGTTTTTGTTGTTGTTGTTGTTGCTTATTATGAAACAAGTGGCGCATGGCTGTCGTCAACACCTGTGTTCTTCATTTAAACACTTACATACATACATACATACAGTTGCGACTATTTGTTGCCTTTTATTGTTGTTATTTTTGGCGCTGCGTAAGCGCAACACTTTTATTATAGTATGGATGAAAAATTGTATCGACAATAGAATACCATTGAATAAGTAAAAATATTATTTAATCATTAAAAACTTGAAGATTTTTTTTTGAATACATTCAAACACCTTATGTAGGTGAATAACAAAATATTTGAAAATAAAGAAAAAAAAAATAAGAAAAAAATCTTAGCAAGGAGAGATAGTGCATTTGGTTCATGGATTGCAGGACAAAGGTTTGGCAACACATCATGAGAGATTTTTTCCCTCAATTATTCCTTTCAAGGCTGTGGGATTGATTTGCTCTATCATAAGAATAGATAAACGTTTGAATTGTTGGCGGACTTTATCAACTCCAAAACGTGAACGAGAAAGTGTCTTGATCGGTTTACATGAGCAATAATGTTTCAGCCATATGTTCAGCCGATATGTATGTTATTCTATTCTTTAATTGAGTTACTATAAGACTGGAACTAAGACCAAAGACATGGATTTTCTTCCTATTACTCCTGCATTGTTACCTAAGCTGTTACGACTCTTTTTCTTTTTCTCAGGAGTTTTTCTATTTTTTTGTATCGAAAAAGATTCGATAAAATGGTATTGCTTGGTAAGTGCACACACATTCGTCTTTTAAACTGTATTACAAATATTTAAGCCAAGGCGAATATAAAGACTGTACAAAAGGGTAACAAGAATGCCAAAAGGGGTAACCCTTCCGTTTCAAAAGAAGAAAAGTAGCAATCGACATTGATAATGCTCTCCGTAGCTTTTTTTTATGTTCATTTCTTCTAGTAATTTGTGTAACTACGAATAAAGGGCAGCTCTGTTCTCATTTGCTCCCGAAGTCACAAAAAGTGAACTCGAAATCTATAGCTGGACACATAGCTTTGGAGCATCTTCCTCTACCTAAAACAATAGTTTTCAATTTAGTATTGTTGAGTTATTCAGTGTATACAGCCACCAATCATAGAAGGCTCAAAATTGCATCTTCGGCATTCATTACTTTTATTGTTTGATTTGACGCAAACTGTTGCTGAAGTCTATCAAACATTTTTTAGTGTTGGTTTCAACGGTTTAAAAATAATGATTTTGATGTCAATTACAAAAAACGGCCTGGAGAATCAAAAAAAGTTCACGAACCATGGACTACAAGACTTATTGGACGGAAATCCTGCTGTGCTCTCAAAGAACTTTTGAAAAGCTTCTCAGTTGATCGATCAATTGTTTCTGGACGTTTACATGCGATGAGAAAGAACCAAAAGAAGGGATAATGGCTACCATACGAATTGACTGAAAGTGCAATTTCGAACCGTTTCATCATCGCTCGTCTCATTCCTGACTATGACTGATGAAGTAAAGTGGATCTACTACGACAATCTCAATTGAAGGAGAGCCATCCATATCGGATGTTCAAGGCCATAAAGTTTTGCTGTGCCTATGATTAGAGCAAGATACTGTGAACTACGAACGGAGTGAAGCCGTTACTGCAGACGCCTGCCGACCTTAGTTGCCTAAATGAACAATGTTTGGTGCTAGAAGATTAGCAACAGCGGCTAAAATGGCTATCACACGAATTGATGGAAAAGATTGCAAGAGTCGTTTAGGATGCACTATTGCAACTCCAGTGGTAAGCTCAGCGATACCCACCGTACTCACCAGACATGGTGCCACCTGATTACCATTTGTTCAGATCGGTGCAGCATGGATCGCTGCCAAACCATTATAAGTTCTTTCGACACGATAACGCCATGTTTCCAGAAAGATGGAAAATCGTTTTATTAATATATGTTGTACTAAATTTGCTCAATGAATGTCTTTTTCAAGTGAAAAAATGATCAAAATATATGCAAGCACCTAATGCTTTTCGATGTTTTATATCACATGCATAGCAAACAAAATTTTAAGAAAAATATGTGTTTTGCAAACAACTAGAATTAAAGCTGACATCCAAAATTAAATTTTTAGTTAACGCGGCTTCCTTTCAATATATAAATATGTATACATGTATATATGTCTATACATGTATATATATATATATATATATATATTTATATAGTGCTTAATAATTTCAGTGGAGCTGCCATTATCAGCCGCCGCAAGAAAAATGTAAAACGTAACTGTTTGCGTTGTTTTTTGTTATTGTTTGTATTGAAATCAGCGCAGAAATAACAGGGAAAGCTTGACTTTTGATAAAAACAGCAAAGTGTCTGACTTCTTCTCAGTAAGGCATAGTTATTAGTTGGAAGAAAGCAACAGCAAAAGCAGCTAAAGCACATGTTTTTAAATGGCACTCTCTGCTTGCGCTTGTATATGCGAATGTATATGTGAATATAACTGTGCGCCTGTTGGCGGCAAATTGTGTGCTTAATAGTTTGGCAACACTTGGTTATGTTGTATGTCAGTAACAGCCACAGTAGATGCATACACACGCTCGGAAACATTTGACTGCTTTAATGGCCTATTATACCAGAACTCTGTAACAGAGGAAAAATAGTAGAAGATGTCTTATCATACATACATACGTACACACGTGCGTATATAGCGATATAAACAAATCTAAAAACATGAAAACGTTTTATAAAAGCAATGCAATTATTTTCACAGCTAATGCCCATTCTGTCTTAGGGGGCAAATAAGTGAGAACCGACAGTCATATGTATGTATACGTATAGTACGTTTGTAAAGTGTGTTGTTAGAAACGTGTTTTTCTTTTAGACAAAACTTAAACGTACATAATATGTGTGTTAATGACATTTTTCATTTTTTGTTTCATTTTTTTTCTTTTTTGTTTTTTTTTTTTTTTTTTTGCTTTCTCCTTTCTTTTTCAAGCAGTGATTGTGCTTTAAGTCTGCAGACATGTGCATGCATATATACACACATATATACATACATGCATGATTTTTACTACTTTAAAGAAAAAATCTATCTAAAAAGAATATAAAGCAATATGTTGCTCTCGATGTGTATGTGCGTGCTTGTGTGTATGTATTTGTTTTGTTGTTCCAACAGCTGTTGCTGACATTTGCTTCATTCGTCATCGTTTGTGGTGTTGGTGGTGGCGGCCATGGATGGTTCTTCTTAAGGATTTTCTTTTATGCCAACAAAGCGTTATCTCACTGTTGGTGCACTTTTTTTCGTTTTTTTAATTTAAAAATTTTATAAGTGCACACAAACAGACACACAGACACACACACACACACACACACACACATACACGCGCTCTTTTACTAATACAAAACGTCAACAACAGCTGACTTCGACAGCGTTTTTTTTTTTTCCTCTTCTTTTTTTTTTTTATTTATAAACGAAGCAACACATCGACTGTCGTTGCTATTATTCAGCTGTGATGCTCTAATTTTCTTTGTCTGTTTGAATTGTTCTTTCACTCTTCCTTCAGCTATCGCGTCCAATATGTGTGTGTGCTTTGGATATTTGCTTTCATTCAATGATGCTGATTTTTTTATCTCTGTTGCATAATATCCATATATATATATATATATATATATATGTGTGTGGAAGTGTTGTCACAAGTGTTGTTTACTCAAGTACTTTATAAATTCAACACGCATTGTTCTCCTATAGTAAATGAACGTACAAATGAATGAATGAATGAATGAGAGGCCAAGAACTGTTATAACTACTGCTTGTGATGGCATTTAACAACACTTGTTGAAAGTCACATTTGTTATTTTTTCTCTTATCTTTTTCATTTTTGTTGTTTTGTTATTGTTATTGTCTTTTTTAAAACTACTTTTTCATCTATTTAAACTTTACTGTTTCAGTTTATTGCAACAGCTGAGACGATAAGTGTTATATCATATATGATATAGCGATGATAGAGAGAAGCGGCGGCAAAAAGGGAAACACAAAGTTCTCAATTGATTTATTTAAGTTTAACTAATTCAAAAGTTATGAAATAATCGAACTATAAACTAATTATGAATCTGGTATTCATCAAGAGACACAGAAATTGATTGCATTAATTAAGTCTTTTTGATTGACTTGAAGCAGACAAGAATCGAGTGCAAAATCAGATTTCGCAGATGAGATTATCTTAAAAAAAATTTTGCTAAATTTATCCTGCAAGCTTTGTATCCTAAACTGGGTGTTATCTCAAACTTTAGCAAATCATCCAGAAGGTCTTCGCAGCTCAACATCGGCCTGCAAGGCCTCACGATCTCATTTAAATCTGCTAGTAACCTTTTACAGCTGTCATAATCAACGAAGCGACGGTACTACACAAGGAGTTGCCAACTCATTTTAAATGCACTTACCCCGTTAACTCTTAACTGCATCAGTCAATCACTTTTGTATTTCGACGTTGAAATACACATATGGTCAATAAGGGCATTATTCAAAGATTTTTTTATTCGACAAACATTTTATTCCCATCTTAATAGCTTTCAGGAAAGTTCTGCGGTGCAGTAATCGCAACTAATGCGTTGCGGGTTATGCTTCATATATAGATATTTAGGTTAACTGGCAACTTCTAATCATGTAAACTGCATTGTGTTGCACATTACAGTTTATTTGCGATAGTATCGATTCAATCTTTTCCTACTACTTTGCATTAAAATATACCCAGCCATTCCGGTCTCATTAAACTCACAATGTAACTGCAAGAGGCCTTGCTGCGAGTTGTTTATGCTTCGATTAAAAGTCATCTTGTTTATCTTTTCTCTTTCGTGCATTATCAACCGCTTCGGAAATGACCCGAATTTGCTCACTGTCAGTAGATAAAATTGCGCTCGAAAAAATTTCCTTTAACATCTGGCGGCATATTTGTAGCCAGCCTTCTCAACCAAGACGAACGCCGTTAAAGACCGTTTCAGGTGTATATAAGTTAGACTCGCTTTTTATCGAAGCATTATTTGTCTCAGTCAAGATGAAAAGATCGAAAGCTTTTTGAGGAATTTGAAACTTTCGGACTGTAAGTGTTTGAACATTCTCTTGCTGATGTACATTTTCCATAACTTATCCAAGAACAAGATTTGCAACATTTTCGCTTTCATCAAAATGAGCGCAAAAAAGCGCAATTTTGGAAATAAATTGCTTGTCGTTATATCATAATATCTTATTTTTATGCCTATATCTAGTGAAATTTGTCGATCGTCCATTAAAACTCGTCAGCTCTGCTCTAAGGAAAATCACGTATGCTGTGGTTTATAGCGAGTATAAGGTTCAATATTGGTTAGGCTACTTGGAGCAACCCTCTGATCATCTGTTAAAATTATCCTATGAGCTACTAAATTAAATCAATGAATACACCCCCCTCCCCTCTTCCTCCCCCTCCCCATCCCCACCCAAAAAAGAAGCAATTTTTAAACTTAAAATTCGAAAAACGAATTTCTTGGTAACGTATGGAGTCTTATGCTATAGGGTTTCATCGATTGCGTAGCGTATTGACTTGTCCATTAAAATATCAAATAGCAATTCGTATATCATTTTCATATTTTACATTTTGACCGCAATTTAGTCATCATATGGTCTCATGTGCATGCTTATATACAATATGCACGCGGTCGCTTACAGTTCTCTTGAGGAATTGGAAATAATTTTGAAAAACATTTGTGTGTAGAATACATTACACTTACAAATGTATGCATGCACATAACTATGTGTATATATGTTAATGAATGAGTCCAATAACTAGTCACAGGCAGCCAGTCATCCAAGCCAAAGTAAAAATTGCTCTTAGAATTGATAGAAAACAGCTGCATACTATTGAAATGTTATTTCATTCATACATTTGGTTATTGTTATACACTTACCCTACACTGTGAGAAATAATTTTTGGGGGATTCATATTATAATGGCTGCCTTGATCTCTCCAATGATATTTAAATGTCGGTAAATGCTTGCTTGCTTGCTTGGTTGCTTTACCTACCCCATCTTTCAATTTTGTTCCAAGCATTTTACAATTTATGCAAATCATAAAAAAACGTTCTTCTGTTTTTATGAAAGAAAGAAATCTGCAAATAACATTAAACATCAGCGCTTACAGTGTATGTATTGTTAAGCAATGACGCACAACTGATGTTATTTTTATTTTATTTTTTATTTTTTTTTTTTTTGCGTATCGCAAAATAATAAAGATGGGTAAGAAAACCGCAAATGTTTGTATGAATGCATGCGTAATAACAATGCGAATACATGTGTCCGCTCTAGCAGAATTCCGGGCAAGTATATTTTAAAAAGAGCACATGGTAGCGGTATACCTCAACCTAAACCTATTATTCTTGGGCTTTAAAATGTGCGTTTAAGTTCCTGCCTGTTTTTTGTAAAACAATTAAATCAGTAACAACAGCAGCAACAACAAAATTACTCGGACAGGTAAATTGAAAGCGAATGTGATTGTTAAAAACTTATTATAACATATGTAAGCATGAGTGTATGTATGTGTGCTATAGTTCTAATATTACAAAAGCCATTCACTTCCATAACGAGACAAGACACAGCAAAGAATTTTAAAATACTTTTTAATTGATATTTAAGACAAATTTTAGCGATATACATATATATATGCATATAGAAAACAAATTGTGCACGCACATACATGTAAACGTTTTTGAATGTTTCATTCATGCTGAGCCGAATGTCAGCAACACTTGTTATTAGTTCTTTGCCAATATTATTTTAGAAATAAATTTATTAATGCAGGTGTTAGATATTAGATGTAAAGCAGCGCTCACTATACATACACACAATTAAGAAGAAATAAAACAGCATCGTTTAAAACAACAAAACATTTCAATTCAACATTCAATTCAACAACAAAGAATTTGTTGTTGAAAATGTTGTTGTTTTTTTTTTTTTTTTTTTTTTTTTTTGTTTTCTCATGCTCACCGTCGAAGGTTGAAGGTATACTTATTTTCGATTGGTGTTTGAGACAACCGAAAGAAAGCTTTAGCGATTCGGTTTGTATGAAAACCCGTCCGATGCAATTATTTTTTTGAAATATCAAGTTTGCATTCGAAGCAAACAAAAGCATGGAACGCTCTTACAAAGAAATGAGTAATGTAAAGGGAACGACACGCTCAGAGGATCACAACATAATATCGATTAAAACGATTTTGTTTTCGAAAGTAAAAAATCTGATTTCTCGTTCATAGCTCACAACTTTCCGCATATAGTTTATATAAAAATAAAGAAAATCCTTCATGCCCACCTAATGGTATGAAGTGTCGATATTTCTTTCTGTTTTTCTTCCTTTTTTCCCCCCCTTTATTTTAAGATAAAAGTAGTGGCCATAAATGGTCGCATCACACCCGTACATAATATTTTTCTTATTCATTTTAATTTAATTTAATTTTATTAATTGCGAAAAATATAAGCCAATAAATGGAAGAGAGTTCATAAACAAAAAAAAAAAAAAAAAAAAGAAAAGATTTTCAGTAGCCCCTACTTTGGGGCGAAGATTGCTTAAATGTTCAGTATATTCAAATTACTCAATGCAGTAAATCATGATTCACTGAACGGCTGAGATGAAGAAGAATACTCAAATTCCATGTCCCGATCCTTTCTTATCGATCGTTTTGCATAAAACTAAAAATTGAACGTTGGAGTGATGGAGTGGGAGCGCCGGCGGGGGGGGGGGGGGGGGCTCAACTTATTACAATTTTTTGAAAATATAAGGAAAACTAATAGAATAGAATAATAATATTGCGGGAGATTATTAAGCGCATGCTTAACTGCTAAGGAAAATAGTTTTTGAAAAATATTCAAAAATCGCAGCCATGAGAGAAATCTTTCTAGTGACCAGTTCAGTGAAATTTCCTCATCCACATAAGCCGAAATTACATTGAAATATTGATTTTTTGCGCGTTCGACGAGTATTTGAGTGAAAAAATTAATTTCTTGCCCTAAGCAACAGGCATCTTTTTCCGAATATCACAATTTTTAAATCAACTTATCACAGACCTAGTATGTAGTTCACTATAGTTTTTTTTTTTAAAGATATTATAAAAGATATAAATTGAAAGGAATGAAAATTTGTTGTAATTATGCTGCATGTGATTTTCAAAAATCATGTTTTGAGAAAAAGGCGTTCAGAGATTTGGAATGCGTTACAACCATAATAAAGCTGCTCGTTTGAAACTTTTTCGCAAACTTTAATTTCTTGGCAGAAATACTGAAAGCTTCTGAATCACTTAATAAGGATCATCTTGGTCAAGCTAAACTAACATATTTTTGGTTGGAAATGACATGAAACAAACGTAAATTTCCAAAGGTATATCTTAGTGTATGCAGTGCATTAGAGGAATTCGATATGAGTAAGTGTGAAACATTAGGCTGTAATTTCCCAGCAGGTGGCCTATAGCCCGTAGTTGGTTATTTTTTCCGGAAAAAGCGCAAGAATTCAAGGGAAAAATTGCTTTCAGGTAAAGTAATTTTCCCCACATATTGCTGAAAGATCAAAGCATCTATTAAGCCGATAAAAAAAACTTTTGTTTTATAAAATTTACAGCGGGTTCTCACATTTTCAAGGACACACAACAATATTCTGGCAGCAAAAGGGTTTTTTTTTTATCATTTTTATGCAAGGAAAGATGGCAGTATACTGACATTTGAGGAGATTGTTAAGCTTATCTCTAAGTATTAGAAAAAAGCAAAATTTTTCTGGAAAAATATTAAAAAATGGGCGATACTGGTGCAATTTCTATGAGGCATCTACACTGGAAGGGGTAATGAAGAAGGAGTACAACATGTCCACATTTGGGTCTAAAAAAAGACCAAAAAAAAAAACATTTAATCTACATTCCTATATCTGGAGAGTCATATAGGGGTGCTTTAGAAATATTGATCTTTGATTTTTCATCAAAAAAAAAACGATCCTCTCTTATTAATAAAAAATATTTGGATTAACTTATCGAAAAAATCCTATGCGAATCAAAAAAATATAACAACATGTATTCCAAGGCGAATGCGCTTAAAGTTTTGGCATATTATACGAACATGATTTTTGTCACAATTAATTTATTTTTCATACCCTACACCAATTATCGTACAGGGTGTATTAAGTTCTGTGCGGACGTATGTAACACCCTCTACGGCTTAAGGTAGACCCATCTTTTATTATAGGGATCGAGTCAGAATCATTTTCTAAATCGATCTAAACCTTTGTATCTGTCTGTCTGTCCGTCTGGTGCATGTCAATCTATTTTTATGTTCAAGCTGCAGGTCGCAATTTTTGAAATATTTTTATGAAATTTGCTACACTGATGTACTTTGGCTCAAGGACGAACGCTGTTGGAAATGGTTCGAATCGGTGTATTTTTTCAACCACTTTTCATATAACGCCCTATTCTGTATTCCGAATTCGTTATACGTAATTTTCAAAATTTTTCGGCAAAAGTGACCATGTAGTAGTATTTCTAAATTGATGTGAAAACTTTGGACCGGCTGGGGCAATTTTTTGAAGCCTCTCTCCCATAAGCATTCCTGCAGAAACTAAGCCTTTATATGGTAAAAAGGTCGAATTTCCACTATAACCAAATTTGGACCAAATCTATTTCTTCCCCTACCCTATGCAAGATTTCTCATGATATCTTAATAATTCATAGGATCGTTTCAGCAAATAAAATTAACAATAGGTCTATTAGTTTTGGACCCCCACATATACAGGCGCTGTCACGACACGCAAACTCTTATATGGAAAGAAAATCTAATCTTCCAATATGCGGGCTCCCATGAAAATAATGACTTTGGACGAAAACAATATGTACTTTGTAGCGAAAGTTATTGAGATGTGTGATGATCAGAGTGATGTCCATTTAGGCTGATAGTGCAAGAGCAGCAAAACAAAAAACTAGAGTAACATTAGTGTTTTTCAAAATTCATTAACTATATATTTTAGATATAAAGGAGTTAATATTTCACCAACGGAAGTTTGAAAACAATCAACGAAAATATTCATCAATCAATTTTCTCTTGTAATCCCCACAGTAGAATTACCATGAATCCATTTGAAGTTTAGTAAAGAATACGGTGCAGCTCTAGTGCCACAAAGGAAAAATAAACGAATTACATATATATATGTAATATATATTCTATATATCATATATTAGAATAACTAGACGGCATTGATCATTTTATTAAAATGTACTAACGTTCGCCGTATTGAAAACTTATGTCTTCATTCGACGAAGAAGCGCTGACGGATTTTCTGATTTAATTCTCTTATGAGTCATTTGCTGAATACCATGAGCATAAGGACGGACTGAACATATAGGCACTTTAGTTTAAATACTAAAGAAATAGAATGAAAATGAAAGGTGAAAAATTGTTAAGAACGAAAAAGATGGATAGGGCAACTATCCTTAACACATTCGCGGATGCGGATGCTATAGTAGTGATTATGATTGGGATGCGAAAAGACGTGGTTGCTGAAGGATTCAAAGTTTAATGTCCATTTTTATGCCCACCACTGAGGGATGGGGTTGTAGTCATTTAATTATTTCCTTATGTATGTAACGCCCAAAGCTGTAAGCTTCAGGGAGCCTATAGATGATTTTTTCATATCATTATATTTTTTCCATGTGCATTTAGAAATTTGCTTAAAAAGCGCTTAAAATTGCAAATTGTTCTACACTAGCAGGGAGGCTCCATTGCCCCCTTTAGCTCAAGTTTTCTCTTATATGAATGCTATAGCGTTCACGTCATCCCAGTTGAAAAATATGATCAATATTGTCATGGATGCTATAGCATTCATTGTATGTACGTTAATATAACTATTGTTATAAACTGTATTTAATCAGATTGGAGACACATACAACCCGATTTGAAATAAATTGACTGTCATTTTTTGCACCTCAGTGAAATTTTTACTATTCGCGAAAGTGTTAAATAAAGTAAAATCACATATATATATATAATCGTGGCGCAAACTAATAACATCAACAAACATCTTGGAAAACACACAGAGGTAGGCGTGAATTTTATAGGAGCTGACCAAAGTGTTTTTTGTTTCCTTCAAAGCTTTTGCAAAAAAATCATTTGTGTCGAGAAAAGTACGCAAAATGTGGAGCATCGTCTCATAATAAACGCCACAATGTATTGAACACACTTCCCATGAACCGAAATCAAATCGTGCATTGGTTGATTGTAGCAAAATGCCAAACCATGCAAACGTAGCAAATGGCAGAGAAAGTCTTTTGCTTCAATCTGGAAAAAAATTTAAGTTTTACAACTTAAAACATGATAGCCATGAAAAAATATTTATAGGCCGTCGTTATATTGTGTTTTTTTGAAAGTTGCATAATCAACAATTCGTGGAACAACATTGCATTTTTATTTATGTAATACGAAATCTGTACATTTTCTCTTAGCATAAAAAACATGTATATGTATATGATTATTTTTGTTCACTGCTCATTACATTTGCAAGTGTGCGTGGCCGTTGATCATCCATATGATAAAATAATTGATGCCACTTAATTTTTATGTACTTGTGGGTCAGACAACCTTTCATTTAATTGGTATCGCGATTTTCTTTTCTAACGAGTCCAATAAAAACATTTTAATGACAACCATCATCAAAGCATATCAACGATTCTAATTGAAATGGTAGAGTAGCCGGCCGTACACTTGATTGGATATTTGAATAATTGCTGCTGTTTGGTATGCATTCATAACCCATTCATTACAGTTCTTAGATTGTTGTTATTAGTATACATATATATATGTATATATATATATATATATATATATATATATAAAGGAGCAGGGCAATCGACATTTCCATTATCTATGCAATCTAAATAACGCAAACAAGGTTACTTTGAAACGTTTATCGTGCACGTTCATTATTCAAATATATTTATAACTACGCTATAGACAAGTTTAACACTTGTCCACGACGTGAAAAATTCTCATACAAAAACAAATGTGAACAAATGTCCAATCGTAGAGGAAAAGACAGTTCGGAGGGTACGTTGTCTACTAACTGATATCTCTATGCATGTTTTTTTCTTTTTTAATTACTAGGAATGTAAGTTGGCCCGATCGATGGCAACCATTTTAAAGGAACCCAGCGATAGATTAGTAATGTAAACTCTAAGTAGTCGAGAATGGAGAAGTTTCAATAACAATTGGGGAAAGGGAAAATGTAATCTCTGTGTTTGACGTTACAAACAAAACGAGTAATAGGCTTGACAATAAAGTTATGCGGCGGAAAATCAAAAAAAAAAAAAAAAAAAATATGATATAGTGGTCTGCAGGTGATATAAGAAGAGAATGTCCAATAGCGCGACTAACTCGAATAGGCAAAGTAAATTCAGATCGTACAATTTTCGTAGCGTATGGCAAAGTTTTTTTGGAAGCTGTCACTCTGGAGGCCAAGGTTGAGTACGTGATTAGTGGTTACATCATGACATTGTGATGAGTTCAATTTAAGGGATCCGTTTCGGGGGAGTAGAAAAGTGCGAGCTTAGCATATTATTCAACGTGCAAGAGTTAATACTTGGTAAAAATTTGTTAGTTTTAGTCTCGATCCCGTGCAAATCATATACGTTCCCAATATAAAGCAGAAGAATATCAACCGCTTAGGCAAAAAAACTGTAGCTAATATCGGTCGATTTAGATAAATCATTCAGAACGAGAATAAGACCAAGGACGCCAAAAATAGAAGCTAGCGCTAAGCCGAACATAGTCTCAGAAAATCAAAAACTAGAATAATTCCCTGACACCAGTTGTTTACGATTTGGAATAAGTAACCCCACAAGCTTACAAGCACAGCTAGAAAAATTTAATTATTTATTTATTTAAATAATAATCTTAGTATTTTGTTAAATCAAGAGCGACAAGAAAACAACTGCTCCCGTCATTAAGATTAACGCTAATCGATTTGGTGAGGAAAGCTGAAAGGTTACGGGTATTACGTCTTGACTCAAAGCTAAACTTATACATCAAGCGAGACATTACCGTCATTAAAGAACGTATCAGTTTGTTCCTTAATGATTTGCTCAGTTATTTTGAAAAGACAGGGTAGGAGACTAATCGATCGAAGACTATTATGTGTGAAGGACGAGCTTTGTTTAGGCATTTTTTGGAGATGAATTCAGATCACTTAGTGAATACAAGTGACTGATTGTGTGCCTTATCACCAACTGCAGATGGCTTTCTCTCGCGCTTTATATTCCCGCAAGGTAAACAAATACTTACTGATCAAATTCGTAGAGGCTTCAAGATAAATCCATGATACATCTGATAACAGCACAAGAGCCTAAGAAAAACCCTGAAGGTATTTCACAAAGCATCCGTGCGAAGCGGTGCACGCTATGAGTTATTAAACAGTTCCCAGATGTTATATGCCGATGTTTGGCACCGGAAGACTTTTTGAATTCCCGTTCATGTCCGAAGTCTCCGAAAGACCGTATGGTAGGTATAAACGTAAGAGTCCGTTAAGCACCTTACTGCAGTTAAGGTGACTGGTGCGTCTAAAGGTAAAAAAGGTATCCACTATATGTAAAATGCTTACCAGCAAAACTAATGGAAATATATTCTGACTTAAAGGGAAACGTAGATGGGTCAGCAAGCGCCCACGTTGCAAAAAGACCAAACCCCAGTCGATTGTTTCAAATTATGTTTTATTGTGCCCGATAGACTAAGGGCCTAAAGAGTTAACTGAATAACCGACAGCAGAGCATAGCAAAAAAATCGTAAAACTAAACTCATTCGTGTTTAGACCGAGGAAGAGTACTTGGAAACCAACATAATTGAAAGCAAACGCAAACGTAAACGGGTTGTGAGCATATGTGCACACAGATAAAATGATCGAACTCTTGGCGTTTACTTAAAACAATTGTATACCGAAAGCGAGACATTTAGAGCTCAGCATGGACCATCAAACATGTGACAATATGGCAATAATGTTGCCTTCCAGTGGTAACACTTAAACTCTAACGACAACCTGCATTCTATTTACAACATTTGCATGATAACAGTACAGATAACTCCCTTTACGTATAGAATAAAAGCGGGGAGCGTTAAATAACAAATTATTAGCTTAGACTATTTATATAAAACAAATGTTTGAGAAAATTTCATCAAAAAAGTGAACCGGTGTCGTCGCCTTTATCGAGATTCTCTTTTATCAAACATTTGGTAACCTTGTGCTTGGCGTTTTTTGATGAAACAAAAATATTAGCAAGAATCGTTATTGCACTCTTTCATCAAGAACTATTTCTTGGCTCACACAAAAAACTTCCTGTTCACGCTGAGTTTTTTTTTTTTACAACGCGGCTTATCGTTTGTTGTGCAGTCGTTCAAGAAGAAAAAGAAGAAAATTTTCGGATGGGAATTGAATACCGAAACAGAATAATTCGGATGAGGCTGATTTTTATCGACATGGATACATAAACAAGCAAAACAGTCGAATCTAGAGTTTAAGAAATACAAGAAATATAGTCGACCCTCTCCGAGTAAGGATAGCATTTCAACATTGTTCTGCGTTGGCAGTGTGTCACACTTTTTGAAAATTCTCTTCGCACGTTACAGTGAGTAAATGGCAATAACGAATAACGTTGACCGATTTCTCAGCCTTCTATTGTACGACGCATGAAGCGATAACTCTATCTAGTGAAAAATTTTAATCAACAGCTATTGCTGAATATATATTTTTATATATATGTGATTATATATATATCACACACGGCTATTCGCCGTTCGAATCCGATTTTTTTCCTGAATAAAATATATGTAAAACCACAGTTCGACATCTGATTCAGTTCGAATGATCGGACCATTTTTTTAAATAAATTTAGTGCAAATCAAAACCCCATATAAAACATTGTTGGTCATTCATACAATATTACTTACAAATGCTGGCCTTCTTGGTTACTTACAAATCTTGGCCTGTTATTTCACCTGCCGGATAACTTAGGTTATATGCTCGTCGGCATTGTAAACTGTACCGCATTTGAGATTTGAACCCGCGACCACTAAGCTGTTAATTGCAATACAATGACTGTTCGGCCACTTAATGTATTTACGATCGAACCACGAACCACGACCACTTTTCAGTAGTAGGACAGAATTACGATGCCAGATTTTTCTTATGTCAGTAGTTCTGCCGATGTTCGACAATGCTTGTTGAAGTTGAATTTCTTAAATCATAAATTTGTTCAACGCCGACTTATATCGAATGAAAACAAGTTTTCTTAACCTCTTAAATTTCATTTTATATAAATTACTAAACTTACTTTTTTTATTTGTCTTATTTTTTGGGGATATTTTTTTTTTTGTTTTTGTTTTTTTTAAATTAAAGCCTTTGCATGTCAAACAATAATCAGCATAAAGAGAATGTGAGAAATTTATCACTTGCTGATTGAACACGAATGAACATTTGTTCACAATATTCATAAATTTTAAATATATATATATTTTTTTTAACACTTTACATGTATATGTCGGTTAATTATAGATGGCACTGGACGGTAAAACCGTAATTAAAGAGGAAATAACTGAGAAGGACGCCTACGAGGCAGCAGCATCTACAAATTCCAGTCGTCGTAATAAAGGTAAGAGAGTTCTTGTAATCGAAATTTCTCTTATGCACTGTCTACAAATTGTCAACAGACCTTCTATACAAAAGTAGCTATACTTTTTCTCTACCCATTACCCCCAACAAGGAAATCTTCTACATTTATTATTATGATACCTGAAGTAGAAATAAGTAAACGTTGTTTCACATATATATTTTCTCAAGTAAATTAAGATATATATCTGATTCAATTTTATTCTACCATTCATCCCTTGAGATTTTGTAAAGTTTGCACTGTCATAAAAATAAAGATAAACAACTGAAATTTAACACATGCGTGCACACAATTCTTCACCTTACACTTACTAAATACAGAGAAAACATGTCGCCCGATATACGACCACTAACTGGAAAACTGAATTAAGCGAAGCGATGACTTGCAGTAGTCTAATTTTATTGACATTTTTTCTATGGAAAAAAATTAGCGCCGATTAGGAAGCCAAAATGTTCACTTATTCTTATTATTAAGAAAAAAGTTTCGGTTTTTATACGAGGGTTGTTTGAATGTCCTCGGCCTAATTAAAATAAAGCAATTTTTTTGTTTTTTTTGGCAGAACTGGACGTTAGTCATTAGTCATTGGTTCCCTGCAAGAACAACACAAACAGCCCACCATTTATCTAATACCTCGAACCATTGGTCAAACCATTCATATTACGCTTTAATTGAATTCCGCATCATGTGAACCAAATCTCTTTTCCTTGAAACATTTTTTTTTTTTGAAATCTATCCTCTGGAGAACATCTGGGATAAATTGAACTTTCATCCATACAACTCTGCCATTGCCAGCTGTCGATATGTGACTAGGTTTCGCTGTGAACAAACCCGGCTTCCAAGTTGCGATCAGCAGCCTTATGCCTAAATCATGATTCCCTTTGTGACAAAGCCGTTCCTTGGCTATATTCATAACTTTTGCTATCTTCCTCAATCCAATTCGATAGTTATCCACTATTATTTGGGAAACAAGAGTGACATGTGATTGTAAGTACTGGCCCTCCCGAACGCTTATCATTACTCAAGCCGGCCCACGTGCCAAGTGCCAGCTCGCGTTTAATTTTTTTTTTTTTTTTTAAGCGTACCGACAAATACTTAATGACAACTCCGACATTCGATTTTTACCATTTTTACAAAAGCAGTCAAATCGACCCCCATTCAAATGATTGTCGAACCAGAACTATATGCCCAAAATGTTATTGTATGCTATCCTAATAGTCATTCCTGAAAATTGTAAAAGCATCTAAGTATAATTTCGTGGAGTGAGGGGCATTCGAAATTTGCCCAAAAGCAAATTTTTCTTTTCAGTTCGCTTTCCTTTTATGGAGGATTTCTTTTCTTCATATTCCGCTTTTTATTTTGTATATAAATTTGACAAAAAAAAAAAAAAAAAAATTGCCTTTATTATCTTATTTACACAACTTGTGACTGCGTATTAAAATTCTCATGGATTCAAAAAATGATATTTTTTTTCTCTATTCATGAGAATAAAAACAAATTGTTAGCAAAAAAAAAAAAATAACGAAGGGGAACACGTTTCGTAATCTTTTATATCATTTGGTCTTTTGAAATCATGGAAAATGAATTTTTTTTTTTTGGTGGGAAAAGTAGATAATTACGCTTTAAAATACATATCTATATAGCTATTCTTGATGTCGTATGTTTTTGTGTAGACAAGGAAGCTCAACTCAATTTACGTTTTTTACCTTATTTTGCAAAAAAAAAAAAAACAAACTGTTAGCGCTCGGGCGAACGACGTAACATAACATACGTACATAGTAAAGCGAAACAATGCAAGTTTAATGATAGAACAACACTGCTTTCCCTAGCATTCGGCGACGTCAATAGGAAATTGGAAAAGACGAATACTGAAAATAAGAGATTATAGGAAAAACACCGACAGTAGGATTTGGAATCGAGTATTGACATGCTTTTGCCAGCAATGGGAAAAAAAACCGGCAATAGAAAACTTTAAGCAGATAAATTCGATCGGTGGTTCCATGGTAAAGCTATACCGTCTTTGATGACTCTCTTAATGCTTAAAAGCGCTTTAAATGACGGCAACAAAAACATCCAAAAAGCGCCAGGTTTTGTATGGGAGGAAGTAGTTGATAAGCACTAGAACTCTTTAGCTCTTTTAAATAAGAAATCGGGAAATGTGATTTCAGGTCAATGGCATAACTGAAAGATGGTTTCAAAACCATTGGATACAAGTAAATCATAATCAGAATTATGCCAATAACAGGGGCATGAAAAATATGACATAATTTTTCCCAGCAAACACCAATAATTCCTCTTATATCATCTTTTGGTTATCTTAGGCAGTCTCGTCACTGATTTGCAAAAATCAGCGGAAATGAAGATCGAATTTCTCGAAATATTTTCATAAACAATAATGAATGAATGAAACGAATCAATGAATCTTTTTCAACTGATTTCGTCTTAACGACTTGAAGGAGTTTCCTTCTATTTTTTATATCTATCGTCGAAGGTTTCCTCTTATCAAAATATTTACAATATCCCGAAGGGGAAGCTTGCAGAGACCTTATAAAATGTAAACATTTTTTTGTAAACAGCATCCAATTTTGAATCGATCTAGGCATACATGTCCATATGTCTCTGTGGGCAATATTTTCCCGATTACAACAGTAGAGTTGCAAGTTCGCGGAAGTTCATATTAAGAATTGATCGGACCTACTTGGAGTGCCTTTTACTTTCAAAAACAAAAAAGTTGTATTTCCTACTTACTACTGATAGAGTCGCAAAAGATAGGATAGGGATAGAAAAGCCCACCTGTGCTCTTTGAATAGTCCTACTGTCTGTCTGTACAAAAATGGAAAATACGTACATCCAAGACAATGTATCGGAATATCGGATTTTCATTTTTTACTTTTTTTTTTTTAAGGAAAGTACAAAGGTAGACAGAGGCGAATATTATTGCCTTCCTCGTTGATCGGCAACGTCTTTCGGGGATGTCTCCAATACAAATACCTGCGATTGGGACATCCGCAGCTTTGGTTAGTCAATCTACATGATCGTTTTCTATAAATGAACGTAAGAATCTTTCGTTGTCAACTTCTCGAACACACACGTTTTGTATTATATTTCATATCAAAATAGTCGCTGCAAACGGTAAAATATTGAAATATAACCCTCATGTGGCATATAGTGCAAGTTAGTAAGACGAAATCACAATCAACAATAACTGGCATAAATTCTCGCTTCGAAGAAATGACAAATATTTTTCAAAAACAACAAATACTTTCGCGCCGATCCAGTGAATGTATTCAATATTTTTAAATTGCAGAAATCCAAACTACAGCATTTTGAATCAATACTTTTCAAACCCACAAGCTAAAAAGAAATTTTTAATAATTTTATGATCTTAAGGAGACTAAGAATTGAAAACTTTGTGTTGTTGGTCCCGTCATTGCTATTTATTACACCCTACACCACACATGATTGACTTTATATGCTTATAATAGTCACAATGACACATAAGAGAGAACCTATCATCATTATCATTTTCTGAATCGATTTAACTTTGTCTGTACTTCCATGCGTCAGTCCACCTGATACCTGCATTTCCATGCATTTTTGTGTTCAACTCATAAGTCGCCATTTATCAGATATTTTGACGAAATTTGTTGCTCTAAAGCGTGTTAGCTCAAGAGCGAAGCCTGTTTGGGGTGGGTACCTCTGTTGGGATGGGTAACCTCTTAACTTAAAAAAAAAGTTGATGAAAATTTCTCGATAAAAATCTGAGCTAAGTAATAACATATCGACATAGTCAATTGACGTGAACGCTTCGAATAGGGAGGGTCAATTTTTTTAATCTTCGTCACATATTACCGGTACCTATGTAAAATAGAGTAAGCATTTTTATGGCAAGATGTTCTAATATTTAATAATTCATAATGAAATTGGTGCTTATTAGTGGCTTGACATAGAAATTCATTATAGGACCATACCTACCGGACTGCGTGGACTTATTTGATGGAACCCCTTCAATATAAGGATTCCCATGAAAAGCATTCTCTGACGTAGAAACAAGATATAATTTTTGAAATATTGAAATCAATAAAGGATCGTATTAGGAAAAGCGGTGTAGAACTTCCTTGATCGGTCATGGCTGACACCAATGTTTGCAATGATTAGTATGGTAGTGGCGGTCCACTAAAATCAGCAATAGGTCTGTTGTATAATATTTTGAAGGAGTTGTGCAACATATCATCATTAAAATAATTTTCAAAAAACATTTTTGTTTTTTTTTTTTTTCATATTTTAATATAAATAATAAATATTGTTAGTGTTATTGCTGTACTTCGACCAAGCGACCATAACTATTGGGAACACATGGTCGAAAATAAATTTGTGCAAACAACAGCAGCAACAACTTTTTGTTTTGTTTTAATCTTTCTTCTCTTCAACCAAATTGTTGCTACTTTACTGATGTTATTTTTGTAAATGTTATTGCTATTGTTGGTGTTGGTATTTTTGTTACTGCTGGCAACAGCATTGGCATAATATTGACCAAACAAATGCTTTTATGTAGCCGATGTTGTTTTTATTATTGCTTTAAACATACATTGAAAAAATAAATAAACCCGAACAAATAATAACAACAACAACAACAATAATAATAATAGGAAAAAAAGTTTTGCGAACAATTTTTGCATATCCAACCACATAAAGCCACAATAGCAATAACAATAGCAAGAGCAAAGCAAAACATCTCAAGTGGCCATTTCCAAATGACAGCAGCTGCTCTTGATACTGAACTGAATGTTGTTATTGTTGCTTTTGTTTTGTTTTTTTTTTTGTTTTTGTTCGAAAAACTAATTTTTATGAAACTAAACAAAATCAACAACAACATGATTTGAAACTTTAAGTTTAGTTCAACTTCATTTCCTAATGGCCTAATGGTTAGTTGCTTTGCCTCTTCAGTTGCTCACAACGAATGCTCATATATGCACACACTAATATGCACAAAAATTTTCTAACTGTTGACAATTCACATATTTTCTAAAACATAATGTTGACCATTATGCCTGCAAAATTGCCAAGTTTTAAGCAAATGTCGTCTAATGTATACTATGGACAACTATGGCAATATAGTCTCCGTATATATGTGTGTAAGTGTATGGTGGTCAGATTACTTTGCTTGAGTTAGAAAACACCTTATGGTTCTTATCTAACATATATACAAAACATACTATAAATGAAAAGACTCTATACCTCTCTATGGGCTATTGTTGCTTTAAAAGTATCTATTGTTGTTGTTGTTGTTGTTGTTGTTGAGCATGTTAAGCATTTCCGGATGTATAGGATATTTTTCTTGCCTCTCTTCTTCACCGTTACTCGTTTGAGCTTAGCTAAGCTTTTTAAAGTAAATTGTCAGTTTTGGCATATATATCAATAAACACAAATACACTCGCACACATACACACGCACACACATACACACAAACGTACACACATTCACTTTAAATAAAAAAAAATAAAAAAACATGTATTTATAATACGGGTGTATATGTGTTTTCTAAAAATTTCTACAGCTGTGTCTGTTCGTTAGCATTTTTGTGGCTATACTTTGTGGCCTGTGTACCATATTATTATATATGTGTGACTGTGGGATGCTATAGCAAACAATGATTTTAGCAAATATTTCATCATTATCAGCGTCATCATGATCATCATGATCATCGTGATAATCATCACTACTATCATCACTATAGTCGCCATTAACAGTGCTCACATGCAAACACACTTAAAGCGACTTACGTATAACTGCAGAAGTAATCTAAAAAATACGAAGCCTTTTTGTCATTAGATTTCATTAGCCAATCTATGAAAATGAATTGAATGAAAAAAAAAAAAAAATGAATTTATGAATTTTAAACGAACTAATACATCTATCGGTGCATGTATTTTATGAAAAATACTACTACTGACCTTTAGAGTGGTATTGTCCGGTGATGCTATTATTCATGTATAACAAGTTGAACTCTTTCCTTTCTTCTGCTTTTACATTCATTCATTTTCATTTTGTAGGCGTTTTCATTTCTGTTTATTGTATGTTGTTGCCTATTGACATTTATTTCTATTGTTACAGTTTTTTCTCAATTCTCTCTTGTTTCTATGACAAAAAAAAAAAAAAAAAAAAAAAAATTTCAATTTAAAATTTTCTTAATTATGTTGACATAAAAGTTGAACATTTACTATATGTAGATAACGAGTAAAAGAACATGAAAATTTTATATTTATAATTTTGTAAACAAGGGATTGTATAAAATTTACAGCTTTACACATAACAACACAAACGAATAATTTGAATCATTCTTATTAAAGCTTTCTCAATAGAGGTCTGTAGGGGCACAAAAATGTAGGGGATACAAAGGACTATACCTACTATTTTTGCTTCACCGTAATAGACTGATTATTTTATTCGAAGTACACTGGCGATGTGTGATCATCGCAGTAAATCATGCTGAGTAACTTTTGCTTCCTAAGAAACGTGGAAACGCTTCGAGTTAATTACAAAAATGTGTCAAAAATCTTAACTCTTCGCAAATGCTTTTAATTGCAACGAATTTTACAGTTTTCTTGTAATAAACACGCAAGTGTACCGCAACCCCATTGAAAAATGGCGTACCATTAACTGCTTGCATGCATTTTGATCAGCAGCAATGATAAAGTAGTGCAAAGTCTCAGTGTACCCAACGATTAAATTCGATGATTTTGAGCTTTCTCTACGCTTTCCATTTCCATATCATTGAACATGCAGAAGCTTGAGCAGACGCTAAGCTTGGAACGGTCAAAATTGTATTTTCGACATTCATTGCTTTCGTTGCTTCAACGCCACGGCTTCATTAGTCTAGCGCGAGGATCATGGGTTAGTCTAGGCGTGCAAATCCACATTGACATCAGAGCGGAATATTGATGACCATAAAGTTTTGCTATGCGTATGCTGGGATCAGTAATGCATTGTAGTGTATAATGAGCTGCTAGAACCGAATGAAACTGCTACTGCTGACGCCTACCGACGTCAATTGAACTAATTGAACGATATATTGTTGCAAAAAAGACCAGCAGACGCAAAATCATCCTCTTGCATGACAACCTTACAAGGCTACGATGATGCAGCTCGAATAGGAAGTTCTGTCGCATCCAACATATTTCTGATTAGCACTTGTGCAGATCGATGCAGCATGGCTTGGTGGGCACGCGGTTTCGAAATGCTGAAGATGTGCGAAAATGGTTTGATGATTGGATCGCTGCTAAACTAACATCGTTCCTGCGACACGGTGCCGCCATGTTGCCAGAATGGTGAGAAAAGGTTGTAGAAAATAATGGAGAATATTTTGATCAATATATGATCAATGATCAAAATACATACAAGCTCCTAATATTTATGACCATTCTTGGCATAGCCCTATTTAGGAGCACACTAGCTTACCAAAGTCAACATCAAAACCTTTAGTTTTTGTTTAGTTGTTGTCAGCTGTATTCGTTGAAAAAATTTCAACATTTATGTGTTTTGCAGCTGGTAAGCAAATAAGGAAATAGCAAGCCATAGCAATTATTTAATCTATACATTAATGATCTTTCCTCGGTGATTAAATCCAGGCATATCTTAATGTACGCTGACTATGTTAAACCGTTTATTTCTTTCTTCTTCTTGGATTCAGAAATCGTATCAGCTTAAAAGTGACTTAAATAATTTGGTTATATGCCACTCGTTAAATTGTATGAAATTAAATCTAAAAGAACGCAAGAAGCTTTCTCTCTCAAGCAGGAAGTCATTTAGTAGTGCGTATGTTTAAAAATATTTCATCGAATCGCATAAGTCAGAAAACGTAATCTACTGAAGGCTTCTATTTGACCAAATATTACGTTTCACATTGAGCTCTCTAGCTAGGTTATCGCTCTGTTTCATTAAGAGGTGGTTCAAAGAGCTTAAGGATTCTTACATTACAAAAAGCCTATACATGTGCTTAGTTAAAACCAATACTTGAGTATTCTTCTGTTATTGAGTGTACTTCCTATAGGTGTTATGTAGATTCAATTGAATTCATTCATAAGCAATTCTTACTGTTTGCTGCTAGGAAAGTTGGTTTGGTGCCCCCTTGTCTCTTTTCCTCCTTATAAAAACAGGTTGCTTTTGTTATCCTTACCGTCACTTGACAAACATACATTTACTCTTGGTGTTTTCTTCTTAATTAAGCTAGCAAATGGTGCTGTCGACGCGCCCATATTACTTGGTGAAATAAACTTCCATGCTCCTAAACGCCTTCTCTAGGCAAATTTAGCTTCATTAAGCTTAGTCAATGTAAATATAATTATGAGCTGTGTAATCCTTTCAGAATTGCATTCAGTTTGCAGGACCCTAAACTATGTCTATCACTTACTGTAAATATCTCACTCTTTGAAGTCCATCAAGACTATACCTAATACGCGCGATTTGCCTGCGATTTGTCGCATTTAAGCTAACTACTCACTAAGATTCGAAAATTGACTGATGCTCTTCACTATTATCGGTTGCCAAGTTTTTACATGTTTGCAATGACTTAGGGGTTCACTTGCAATTTAATTCTTGACTGGTAGTGGGTGTGCCCCTTTGCTAGCTCTGTACATGCTTTTTTTCTTTCTTATTTATTTACACAAGCATGAATTATGGCCTTTTTTTTTTCTTTACTTCTCCTTATATACTGTGGCATTAGTTATTTTCTAACAACAATTACTATAAGATTTACTTCTAAGAGTCAATTGAATTCGACTGTGAATTTATTTTAGCTGAGTTACATGTGTAAGTAAATAAACGAATAAACAATGCAGGAAGAGAACTTCGCCCAGTAAGCAGTCATCAAATCATAATCCAACCGTATACAATGTTATGTGTTTCAGGGCCTTCCCCTTCCCCGTCCTTAGTGATTGACAATTAAAAAGAAAATATAAATATATATATATATATCAAAAAGTGGCCAAGGCCTCAAATATGTAGCGAGCTATATAAAATTGATTAGAGAAAGAAATTCGTAAAATACTTGCTGGTGCCATGCATTATAAATGAAAACAAAAATTGAATAGAATTTTGCTAGGACGTAATAAACTGGAGACTCTTCGCGATAGCTCGGCAGAGATAACTCAATGAAAACAAAATACAGTGGCGGTAAAAACTAACTAAAGCAAAACACTTATACCCATCCAGATAGATTATATTGCCGCTAATTATAAATTACCTCTAGATGATCCTGTAATCCCAACGCTGTACAGCCGCGGGTTAAAATGCTTGTTCGCCTTCGAGAAATTGGAAAAAACGAGCGGAATGTGTTATGAGAAGAGATGCCTTTTAAAAAACCAAATCATATGAACGACCCGCCAGTAAGTAGAAGACTTCTTCTGGATGATTTTATTAAATCCACCGCACAGCTTAGACGTAACCGCACTAAATCGCCATTGGAGCGCCATCATTTACATCGTCAAACAACTGCTCCAGCGGTTTCGAAAGTGGAGATGAAAAAATCATGTATCGCAATTTCTCAACCAGAAACTCTGTAAGTTTTCTAGCGACGCAAAACACTGAATGAGTTGAGAACGCCACTCAATGTTTGAAACCAAAGGAACACAATAAACACAATAAAGCCTATGCAGCTTTTCTTTGCTTACAACGAATTAGTGAAAACGCCTTTATAACTAATGTTGGCATTTGACTGACATCTTGCCATAGACTTGTTTTTTTCTTTTTGTTAAATATTTTAATAGGCAGAGTAATATAAACCAGGTGTTATTGTTAGCATGGTGGTGCAGCTGTAATGCACCTGCCATTAATAACGTGCGGGTGTGTTATGCACGTGTAACCTTTAGCATGAATGTATTATATTAAGCTGGCTACAATTTTGGGCAAAACACAAATACGCAAACATACACACAGAGAACCATGCCATTTTAATGGCAATAAAGCCCTTGATTCGTTCTTTTTTTGAGATGAACTCTTTATTATATGAGTTTTTTGGCATCTTAATACCACACTTTACTTGTGGTACAAGTTTACGCAGATGTGTAGAACATAAAGAAGAACTTCAGTTAGATAGATTCAACTTTTGTTACGCTGAAAGTGATTCGGAATCGATCTAATCATGTCTGTCTGGCTGTTCGCTCATCTTAGATGCTTGTATTTTTATGTTCAAACCCGAAACATTTTAAGAGAAATGGACGCATCGGTATGTTGTGGCCCGGTGGTGAACGCTTTTGAAAATGCTGTGGATCCAGCCACTTTTTCGACCACACCACATATAGCGCCTTATTTTCAAAAGCCATTCAAGTGTATTAAGCGAACTGATGTAGGGTGTGCAATGGTGGTGGTTGTCTGTCATTGTTCAAAATCAATCGCTATAACAAGAAGAGAATCTGCCTGAAGTAGTGTGCGCATAGAAGCCCTGTACACGCCTCATCTCTAGAAGAGATGTCAGGAACAGGCAGAAGCGTAATTTGATTGTCCTTAGCGACTTTTATATAATTTTCCCTATTCGCCATATGTGCATAGGTAAATATGCATAGCCTATGTTTAAAGGTCCAAATGAATCATTTCGTGATTTACATGCAAGATTTCAGGTGAAATCGTTTGGTGAAATTACTGAAATCATCCCAAGTGCAAACGGCATTTAATGTTAGACGCGTATGCCATTGCTCTTTGGGTTTGATCTTTCGGGTTTCAAAAGTAGTCAATTTTTAAAGTTTAAAACAGTTATTCTTCGTTCTTCTTCTCGCATTTTGTTAAAATGTTCTTCGGTTCTTAATTTTTTTATTTAATTTTGTTTTTTTTTTGTTTTTTTTTTTTTGAATTACAAGCCAATTAATTTCTATTAAAATTTGTTTGCTTAAAATTCATTCAATATGTGAGCGATATTGGGAAAAATGTAAATTTCTTTGAACCCTAATGGGAATTTTGTACATAGTTGTAAAACAAATGACATTTTCACAGGAAACAGCTGAGACAACAGAAAAGCACCACTCATTCCGCAGATAAAATAACAAGGCAACGATTTAGAATATGAAAGTAAATGAAGTTTATAATAAACCCTAAGGTTAAGCAAAATAGAGAGAAAAGAAATATTTTTGAAATATATTAAGATGGACGACGGAAACTCTAAAACCAGATGAGCGCACACATTTATATATGAATGTCTATGTTGCATGGAATGAATATACGTTTCGTCATTCTCTGGCGAAGCGATACGATAAGATATAAAACACCTTGCTCCCTGTCAGCAATGTATGATGGATTTGTTGATGCTGCTGCTGCTGCTGTTGTGTACATATGCGAAATTAGATAATCTACTATTGGATGAATAATATGAGCAGACGAACGACACGTACACGTCAATATACTGCACTTGCTAAATAGAATGTTTGCTCATTTATTCAGATACTTTACATGCATCCATGCAAACAATTAACAACAATAGTGCTTTCGATACTATTACTACTACTACTACTACCACTACTGCTACTACTATGTATTCATAATATGCCAAGTTATCTCCATAGCTATAGTTTTTCTCCATGTTTATATACATATTTCTATAAGAGATAATATGTAAACATACACATGTTTTTACGAATAAGAAAAAAAATAAATAAATAGAAGAGAAACCAGGTTAAAGAAAGCTTATGGTTGAATGACTGAGAAAACATACAGATGCAGCTGTATCCACAAACATTATCACAAAAATAAACTGAAAAAGCATCATCATCATCATCACCATCATCATTATCATCAACACCATCACCTTCATCGTAGTCGTCGTCAGACAGCTTACGTAGATATCTAGTTAGCTAGATAGATAGACAAACAAACAGACAGACAATTAGATGGGAAAGCATAGCGCAAATGTAAACTAAAGGGTATATTGGGGAAAACACAAAAAGCAGCAGACATGGTTAGGAAATAAATATATATATATATATATATATATGTAAGAATATATATATAAGAATACGAATGCATGTCATCCACGTTGTTTGCCATCATTGGTATTATCACAAGCATCCGTTTTATTCATGACACTTACCATAGTGTGGTATAACTAGGTCTCCTCTTTTATTATGCCTTGTGTTATTCCTCCTTATATGTAT